>NW_004524712.1:7506208-7523915 GCF_000260255.1 Octodon degus | reverse complement strand
CGGAGCTGGTGGTGCCCAAGCGGCTGTGGAGCAGCGCGGGCGAGCTCGCGATCCACCTGTCCGCCTTTGGCCAGGGCTTCGAGCTGCACCTGGCGCCCGACACCAGCTTCCTGGCGCCGGAGCTCAAGGTCGAGCGCCTGGGGGGCTCCGGCGGGGCGTCCCGGGCCGAGCGCCGGCTGCGCGGCTGCTTCTTCTCCGGCACGGTGAACCGGGAGCCCGAGTCGCTGGCGGCCGTCAGCCTGTGCCGCGGGCTGCGCGGCTCCTTCCTGGTGGCCAGCGAAGAGTTTACCGTCCAGCCCCAGGGCGGGGGCGACTCCCTGGAGCAGCCGCACCTCCTGCGGCGCTGGGGCCCCACAGCCGGCGAGGGACCCGGGACAGGAGACGATGCGCCAGAGGAGGGCGACGACGAGGAGGACAACGGAGAGGCAGGCGGCGCCCGCGAACTGCCCTCACCCTCGGGGCCCACGACCAGGACCAGGCGGTCCGTATCCGAGGCTCGCTTCGTGGAAACGCTGGTGGTGGCCGACGCGTCCATGGCTGCCCTCTACCGTGCCGACTTGCAGGTAGGAGCTCCAAGCCCTCCCGCTGCTCCCTGTCCTCCCTTCCCAGCCCTGGGAGACAGGGAAATCACACACACACACACACACACACACACACACACACACACAAGCACGCACACCTCCAAGCTGGGGGCTTTCTTCATGTTTGCCATCCTGGTTTCCTACACCCCCACTCCCGGTTGTTCCTCTCTTGGTTCCCATCCTGACTCTCCAGCAGTCCCCAGCCACCAAACTGGAAGTGGGATGAACACACCCTCTCCCAAGCACCTGCCTCTCCCAACAGGATAAAAAAGGCACATTTCGGGAGAGCACCCCACCCTACCCCCATTTCCTGCAGCCTCTGCTGTCAGAGATCTCAGAGGCTCCCAAGGAAACACAGCTGGGCTGGAAAGAGGTGGCTGTTTGGTTGCCTTCAGGTTCAGAACTGGGGTTGGCATAAGTAAAAGACATTGTCTGGGGAGAATTGAACCTGGAAAGGGGCTGCCCAACTTCTGTGCACCCAGCTGGTTCTGATCAAGTGGCGTAGACTACCTTGCCAGCTTGGCACTCAGCCCTGGCAGAACTTGGCAGTGCCAGCGTCCAGCACAAGGAGGGAGGGGAACAGAATTTCTGCCTGGGGGCTCAGCCCTGGCAACTGAAGTTTCAGTGAAAAGGAAGGGAGTAGAATGCGCTTGCAGTGAAGGTCTCTGGAGAAGCCTGAGCTGGGCTGGGTCCACCCAGCTGCCCTCAGGTGAGACTCCCAAGCAAGCTGGTACAGAAAACCCGGGTCAAGGGGGTAGATGTTGTAGCCAAGCCACGGCTAACCACACACAAAGAGGGTGCTGATTCAGCAAGAGGTGCCCTGCACCACCTTAAATCCCAGTATCCCCCTTCAAAGACCAGGTATCTGTCTTCCAGAAGAAGTAGAAGCTAAGGATGCAAGAGAGGACAATGTTTTCTCTTCTCCTGGGGGGCATAGAACCAAAGATATGCCAGTTAGAGAAGAACTGACCTGGCCAGAGCTCGCAGTTCCCTGCAAGGGATGCTGGCATCTCAGCAGCTCGGGTGACACTTTTGCAGTGCGGGCATCCCTGGCCAGCAACTGCATTCTGGACCCAGCCTGTGCCTGACTGTTGAAGGCACTAAATGCATGGGCATTACCTGTGCAGAACAATCTAGATGAGGAGGTGGCTAGCCGCCTGTCTCTCGCACACTCTTACCCCCACTGCCATCTCTGCTCTCACTGTGAAGTACAGAGGGAAAAATCTCTGGCCAGAAACTGACTGATAGGTCTGGCAGCGCTGCTGGCCAGAGGTCTGTGCGGCTGCTCTTCTGGCTACTGCAGGAGCCTGTTAAGCCCCAGGGACACTCCCTTGGATGCTTTTGTGGTACTACTTTCTCCCAGAGCACTGCATGTCATCAAGACCTCAGAGCTGTCTGCCTGGTGAGCTTTGGGCCAACACTGATTTATTGGGTCCTCTGTCCACCTTTGGATCAGGGAGAGACAATGCCCACTTCTGATTCTTTTCCCCAAGCAAGACGATGGCAGGGTGGGAGCAGAGAGGTGAGGGTTCCACTCATCTCACTGGGACCGCCATATCTGCTCCAGGAGGCTTTATCTGAAAGAAATTCAGGTACATTCATTGCAGACCCACAGCTAGATCTGTCCCACCAAACATATCCAGTTTGGAAGTTTGAGAACCAAAACATAGGAAAGCCCTCAGGGCAAAGCCACAGGCACAGAAGTCAGCTCTTCAGTCTCCTGAGCCAAAATCCACCCCGCACTGTCCTACTTACAGTTACACCCTCTCAGCTCGTCACCTAGACCCTGGCGAAGCTCAGTGCTTCCCTCGAGGAAACGCTGCTCCAGGGAGCTTCATCAGAAAGAAATTCAGATATTCGGCATCTGCAGGCATCGCCGCCCTCCAGAGTCAGCCGTGCTTCGATCGCAGGAGCCTCAGCTGGGTTCGACACCAGGTTTTGTTCACTTTGACTTGAAATCTAGGCTGGTACCCAGAGAAATCTAGGCTGCTGTGTCAGAGCCCTGTGGGCAGTACCATCCTCACAGGACCCCTAGCCACAGGACGTGATCCATGCCTGCCACAGCCTCTCTCCGTCCACATACTCAGCTTTCTGGACCATTGACAGCCACACATAAGGACTGCCCTATGCAGCCAGCCACCTGGGATCAGGAGAGGGCAGCAGAACACATGTGAGGCATCTGTGAAGGCTGCCCTCCTCCCCCCGGGAAGTCTACTTCTAGGCCTTATGCAAAAGGAAATCTTCACTCAGCTGGACCAGCTGCCCCCTCGCCCTTATTCTCGCTGTGTCCAGCCCACCCGCAGTCCTGAGCCTACCTTTACCCCATTGGAGTGGGGTAAAGCTGAGGAGCAGCTGTTCATGGCTGCCCATTGGCCTTTGACCAGCCATTGAGATTCTCAGCTTAATCGCTTGGGATTCTTAAAGCAGATTCATGGGTTCAGTAGAGAGAAGAGTAAAAAGTAAGCACTAGCACCCCTAAGCCTGGCCTTCTCCAACCCACTTCCCCCAGAGCCAGCTCTTCACACACTCCTCCAAGGAGTCTCAAGGAGACTTTGCCACACACCCTCAAGGTGCTTTGGGATATCTTAGAGCCATCAGGCCTGGAGGTGTAATGATGCTCAGAAGACCTCTGCCCCTCTAAGAAGTGACAAGACACCTGGACCGGATCATCTCGCTGGGACCACCGAACTTGACTCCCGCTGTCTACGCCATTGTAGCATGCTGCTTCTTTAGGAAGGCCTGTGACTCTTCACCTTCTGACACTTGTTGATGTTGTGGGATGGGTCCTGAAAACCAGCGGTCCAAGACGCCCAGCTGAAGGATGAGCCTTGCTCCTGAGAGGCTACCTTCACCATCAAAGTTACCAGCGAAAATTAGCTATGCTCCCAACTGATTTTAGCTCCCACTGCTAAGCGACAATGAAGTCTTCCAGAACACTGTACAATTGAGTTCACTTAATCCCTTGACAAAAGGAGGTCCCTGCTTCCCATCTTCTTATCTGGTTTTAGAATTAAGGAGGTTCCACTTTGGGAGAGTCCATGCCTCTGTCTGCATCTGGCTACTGCTGCTTGTCCCCTAAAGGAACTTGGAGCAGAACAGAGTGAGCAATGGGCTGCCTGATACCCCAGGCTCTGTCTGGGACATCTCAGTTCATGTCTCAGCAATAATCAGAGCTCTGGAATTTTCTGCTTAGCAGAAACAAGCTAGGCATGGTGCTTGTCTTTCCTAGGCAGCCCCAAGCACTCCAAGTAGACAGGCGTTAGGGGCTGATTTCAGATAAAAACTTTCACAGCCATTTCACCTGCCCCTCGCCCCTGTCCTCTGGAGCAAATGTCTCCCACAAGCCCTCATAGTCAAGGGATTAGATAGCCTCATCTGGCCGGCACAGGTGTAGTTCATGCCTGTGAGGGCATGACCCAAGGTACTGTTTCTGAATGTCAAGGGTATCCTGGTTTGCATGAGAACAGAAACACACAGGTCCTACCCACTCCATAGCTGCCCCAGTCTTTATGGGGAAAAGACGAGTATTATATGTGCATGAATTATGTTCTTCCCACTGCCATAAGAATGAATCTTTTCCATCTTTTGTGCCTGCCACAGTCAGAATGATGAGGGAGAGAATTTCCCAAAGGAAATATCTTAATAGCCAGAAGTGCAGTTACGTAGTCAGTGACAGAGGTAGCCTGGCTTCCTTACTCGCTTTGAATTTCTCTTGGCTCTATCAGCTTTCCCTGGAGCACTAGAAATAGGTGGCAGTGTATTTCTAGGATAGATACCCGTCTCTAGGTATCCTAGAGATAGAAACCAGGAGCATGAGCGGGAAGTAGGAGTAAACCAAGTGTCCTTGGGCGAGCTGTCTGTCTCTCTGTACCTTCTTGCTCACCACCAACGTGGAAGCAGTTGTCACTGAGTCTGACATTGCCTCGAGGAAGCCGCAAAGCATGGAAAGCACCAACCTGTGCTCAGCACACGGCAGTGGCTCAACTCATCACAGCCATTTCCAGCCTTGCTGGGAAGCCCTGACCGGAGCGGGCATGGTGGGATGGCCACGTGCCCTCGGAGTGCAAGCCACCATGTCTCCGCTTTGCTGGCCCTCAAGGCAGAGGCTTTGGTCTTCAGCTGAGCCCAGCTCCTGGCCTTACGGCTGAGACCCTGTAGTTCTACACAGGTGTGCTCTGGACTCGTCCTTTGCTGCTTGGAGAAAAGGCAAGATGAAGGATGTTTGTGCAGATCTCTCTTCCCTCGCCTTGCTCCTTTCCTCTTCCTCTGCACTGCCACTGTCTTTCCCAGCACTTCCTCAGGCCTTAGAGCAGTGCCAGGAAGGTAGAGCAATGGCACCAGGTGAGCTTTGCCACTCTTCTCATTGCCACTCTTCTCCCAGCCTCCCTGGGCAAGCCACAGAGGGAGCTGAGGGCCTGAGAGAGACAACCGGCTGAGCAAAGAACAGGGAGCAAAGCTCTGGCCAGGCAAAGGAGAAGAGCCACAGAAATGAGTTTGGCATTTCAGCCTCCCTTGCACCCACACCAGGCTTCACTTTGGCTTCCGCCAGGGCTCCGGGTAAGGGATCTCCTTGTTCATATCTCAGAGAGGGCTGTGCCCCAGCCAGCATCTGGGGCCTTTTCCCCTATTCCAGGGAAGCCAGCAGAGGACAAGATGCCTCCCAAATCACCTTCTTACCATAAATATAGTTAAGGGCATGAGATGCCCATTCATTCAAGGGCAGGAATTTGGGGTCATGCCCGGCCAGGCAGATCATGGGCTTTTCCCAACCTGATTTGGAGGCTGCTTCTCATGCAGGGGCCCAAGTGCATGGGGAACAGGCCCTCATTCACATTCTGGAGCACACAGCCTACACTTACGTGCTGAGCGGGGAGGTATAAATAGACACCAGGTGGCGGAGCAAGCCATCTGACCTTTTCTTGACCGGCTCTACTCCCCTTACAACTGTGAGCCAGGCTTGCCCTTTGGGCCCAGGGATGAGTGGAAAGTGAGACACAGATTGAGCTGACGTACCTGACCCAGGTGTAATGATCCTTCCCCCCGGAGAACTCTGGGACACACTGCAAAGCAGGCCTCTCACTGTTGTTTCTCAAGGAGTGGAGATGGTGGAAGGCAGCACTTCTCAGTGGGAGAAAAGGGCAGCAGGACCAGAGCTGAGGACTCCGAAAGAAATGTTGCACCACAAAACCCTCACAGCCCCTCAGAATGCAAGCTATCTTCTAGACCTGAAAGATCTTCAGATGCCCTCAAGCCTGACTCGTAGTGTTGAAGGAAGTGGCTCACCTGACAGCCACGCGCCATCTGGAAAAGGTGCTCACACAGCGCCTCTCACCTGCAGAGGAGGAGGCTCGCTGGATGCCTTAGCGCCAGGCGTCTTCTGTTACCTCAGCCCGACCTTCCCTGTTGGCGTCTGCTGGGGATGTGACTGTCGTACCATCGCTTGTGGAAGGAGCCCCAGTCTGACCTGGCCACATGAGCAACTGGGCCATTCTAAACCCCGAGTCTTCAGCTCCTCATGCAGAGCTAAACTATCCACCACTAAGTGGACAGCTTTAGAATGTCTGTGAACGACCTCATCTTTCCCAGTTTTCAGATTGGGAATTGGGACTCAACGGGAAGAAATCTTGTGAGGGAAGTTACAGGTTGCCTCAGAAGGACTGTCAGGAGATGGTCCGCGTCCACCAAGCCCTGTGCCTGCCTGCAGCAGCCAGAAGACTTTCTGTCTCCTGGCAGTAAAGAAGACCTGGCCAGGACTTAGCTCCGGCAAGCTACCATTCCTCAGCCCTCACCCCGGTTGCATAATGGTGAGACTGCGTCTTTTCCCTTAGGAATCCAACTCCAACAGCAAATGCCAAGTTTCAGCTCCGCTGATAAGATGTTTGTATCAGCCTAAACATAACTGGAGTGCTTGACATGCTAAGTAACCTCCGCTTAGCAACCTGCCAATCCCTGTTTGTAGGACTAACAAAATATTTGGCCTGTTGCCTTTGAGGTGAACAGACAGGTCCCATTCACAAAAAATGGGATTTGTCTGCAAAGCCCACACATGGCCTTTCCAGATGGAATGTCTTTCGCTAGCCTTCCCCCTCTTTTCCTCTCATCTACTCCCACCTTCCAGGCCACAGGAGAATAGAGAGGCTGATGGGAAGTGGTCATCCAAGGAGCAGAGAGCCAGAGCAAGTAGCAGCAACTGAGCTGGCCACACAGTGGGCTCCAGGCATGCCCACTGCTGTCCTGTTGTCCCTCCAGATGTAAAATAGTCCAGGAGGACCACTTCAAGAGGTCCCCAAGAAGGAAAGGGAGCCTACATCTGGCCTCCTCTCCACACCTTGGTATCTAGCAGCCTAGAGATAGGATGGAAGCCAGGCAATGACATAGGCTCCTTCCACCGGCCGGCGGTGGGGAGGCCTGCAAGCAGGTGGGGCTCCACACGCACATGGCTCTCATTAGGCCCTCTGCATTCTCTCAAGCCCCAAGCAGAAAAAAAACAAATCATTTCAGGCTGTCCAGGCAGAACCCAGCAAGCCAAGCCTTGGGAAACTTAATGAGAAAAGTGTGGATGTCGGAGACAGGCACACCTAGGCCGACATCCTGGTTGTGAGAGCAGCGTGACCTTCAACAAGTTGCCGAACTTGTGTAACCCTCCACTGCCCAGTTCTGGAAGTGGAAACCCAGTGCCTGCTTGGGGGCATCCTGGTGAGAACTCTGTGACTTGGTGGGTGTCGACCCTGAGTGGTGCTGGCAAAGATTAGCTCCCGCTGGGGGTGATTACTAGAGAAAAGTTCTCAGGGATAACAGTTTCCACCCTATAGAGAAGAAGTTTCCCTAAGAGCTATCAGGAAAATACCTAGCTGGGTTCTGAGAGCAAAACGCTACATTAATCCCTCTGGTCACTGTTTCTGTGCTGAAGCTAGGGGTAGATGGGGTGGCCCGCACAAAGGCAGCAGAATAAGCCAGAAGCCCAGAAGAATATTCCATGTATGGCTCCAGTACAGAAGCCAGCTGCCATCTACACTTCACGTGTGGCCAGGATGACCAGTTTTATTAACTTTTAATTAATGAGGATTTAGATAGCTACATGGGGCTGGTCCGGATGTTAATGTACAAGCCTTGGAGCTGGGCAGGCTGGGTCTGGGTTCAAATGCTGGCTGGACACCTGTTAGCTTCGTGATCCTGGATTCATAACTGAGTTTATTTCTTCTATGGAAAGTGAAGGAAAATAATGCTGAGGCCTCAAGCATTTTGTGAGTCCTCAGAGAGAGGCTATACCTCCAACGGCCAGCCCAGACCTGGGATGAGCAGGGTAAATGCCCTGCAGCGAGAGGCTATGGCAAGGAGCAGCCCGGGGCTCGGGATTGAACACCCCCACCCCTTCCCAACAGAACCACATCCTGACCTTGGTGTCCGTGGCAGCCCGCATCTACAAGCACCCCAGCATCCAGAATGCCATCAACCTTGTTGTGGTGAAAGTGCTTATAGTGGAAGATGAAACGTGGGGCCCAGAGGTGTCGGACAACGGTGGGCTCACACTGCGCAACTTCTGCAGCTGGCAGCGGTCCTTCAACAAGCCCAGCGACCGCCACCCAGAGCACTATGACACAGCCATCCTGCTCACAAGACAGGTGTGCGGGCTGGCTCAGGAAAACAGGGAGGAGGGGGACCAGAGACAGACTGAGGGGTTGAGGCACAGGCCACGCCAGACATGAGAACTGTCTCCGATGCTGGCCTTGGTGGATACCAGAAGGCTCCTGCTTAGAATGACGAGGAGGGGGTCATGAGGACAAGTGGGAGGTATTTGCGAGGGAAGGAGAAGAATCTTGTGAGGGCAGTTTTCCAAAAGTTTGTGACCAGCTGTCTGCTGAGGTCATAAAAGGAGGAAACAGACTCACACTCCCCAGGGAGAGATCTAGGGTTGGAAGTGGGACAAGGGCTCTGTCTAGGGTTTTTGCTAAACTTACAGACAGATAGCTGGGGATCCCTCAAGGTCTCTGGACAGCAAGAGGGCGGCCCGACTCCCTCGCATGTTTCAGAGGGGCGGCTTCCTGTAGAGAAGGGCATGGAAACAGGGTAGTGTGCACCAGCGCTGCCACCTTCTGTCCTTACCACAGTCCTGCGGGGGGTATGGCATTCTCCTGGTTTGGAAACTGAGGCAAAGAGAGGACACACACTGGCAACCCCCTTAGCATAGCACAAGCAGGCTTGC
Source organism: Octodon degus (assembly GCF_000260255.1). Lineage (NCBI taxonomy): Eukaryota > Metazoa > Chordata > Mammalia > Rodentia > Octodontidae > Octodon > Octodon degus. The sequence continues at coordinate 7,515,131 of NW_004524712.1, read as the reverse complement.
TAGATCACTCTCAGAATCCCTGTGCTATTCTGGCTCTCAACACAAGCCTTTGAAGTCCCAGCCAGCTCTCAGACACTGCCAGCTCAGAGCAAGGAACAGGCTCCCTCACATGAGCTGCCTGTGGGAGGACAGAAGGACATTTTTCTGTTCTCTGCCACTCAGAAGCCCCTCTTGACAGCTGTGTGTGTGTGTGCACATGTTCACACGCACATACACATGCATGCATGCATATTGTTTAACAACAGTAAATTTCCTAAGTTACTCTGTAAATGAGACAGAGGGGGATGATGATGACTATAACCAAGACAGTAAAGGGTGCATGACCACCAGCTGAGCTCCCAGACAGTGAGCCCTGCACTTGCTCCCCACTCTGTAAAAAAGCTCAGTAAATGCAAGCAACGCTCAGGCTACTGGGTGGGGCAATGCCCTGTGTCTCCTGGCTCGTGCCTCTAGTCTGGAAGGCTGCTGCCGCTCACACGCATGCACTGATGCGCTCTCTCTGCCACACAGGACTTCTGTGGGAACGATGGGCACTGCAACACTCTCGGTATGGCAGACATTGGCACGATCTGTGACCCCAGCATGAGCTGCTCCGTGATCAAAGACGAGGGCCTGCAGGCCGCCTACACCATGGCCCACGAGCTCGGTAAGACTGGCTGTGGCAAGGCCGGCTTTGTCGCACCAGAGGGAACTGACTCTACCAGGCCCAAAGCTGCTCAGACCCTGAGAAAGGGGCTGCTCCTCATTTTGGCCTGGTGATGACACAACAAATAGGTACAGAGCTTGGTATTTTTAGCTCCATTTAGCAGTGTCCTGGGCCACTGTCAGAGGTTGCCTGGGGTGCCCAGACATGAAACAGACGCTGAGGGAGGGCCGTAATACTGGACGCAAGCTGAGCACTGAGGCTTGAGGGCTGCCACATTAGATCCCGAGCAGTACAGATGAGTGTGAATTCAGAGAGGCAGAGGCAGGAAAGAAAGGGGTCCCGGTGCTCCTCAGTCATCTGAAAAAGCTTCCTGGAAGAAAAAAAAAAAAAAACAGGCTGAGGCTTACAACAGACATGTGTAGGGTCAGGAGCCGGGACGTGGTAGCACTACCGAGGTCACTGCCAGTGCAGGCACACAGGGAGAGGGCTGAGGCGCGGCAGAGGGTGGAGGAGTGAACCTGTCTCTTTCCCCCCACCGCCCAGGGCACGTGCTCGGCATGCCCCACGATGACTCCAAGCCCTGCGTGCGGCAGTTTGGGCCCATGGAAAGGCACCACATGATGGCACCCCTCTTTATCCACCCGAACAAGACGCTGCCCTGGTCCCCCTGCAGTGCTGTGTATCTCACCGAGCTCCTGGACGACGGCCATGGTAGGGCCTGCTTGGCTTCCTCTCCAGCCCCCAATCAGCAGCCCCGGGCTGAGTCGAGGACTCCCTGCAGCTCTGCTTCCTCCCAAGGCTCCCAGGGCAGGAAGAGGCTTCAGCAGTGCGCCTCCGGAGAGGCATCCTAAGCACCTTCCTCGGGTGTTATCCTTGCCCAGCTCCCAGAGCAGGAGCTCCGGGCTAATTTAGATTTCATCATCAAAGCAGGTGCTGGTAGTCTGAGAAGACTGTCCGGACGAAGTGAGTTTGCGCAGAGCTTAAAGGAATGGAAGCATGTTTGTTGGAAAGAGGACAAAAGAGTTTTCTAGGCTGGGTTCATTGGCCTTACGATAGCTCAGAAATGGCAAAGCAAACAACAGCAGGAGCAGCAGCAAAGAAGCAGTAGTCAGTTGAGAGAGAGCAAGCACCGAGGACCTGGGGTGCCTGTTAGGGTAGTGGCTGTTGGCTCAAGCAGCAAAGCAATGCAGTCTAGGTTCTTCTCATTGGAGGGGGCAGGGAACCGGTACTGCAAAACAGCAGGTTACTCAAGGCTGGTGCTGCTGTGTGCTTCTTGGGGTTTCTCTGCCAACCACGGTTGCTCAGAGCACACTTACATCTCCCATTATAGTACGACTTGGTGAGCATACAGTCAGCTGACACTCACCAGGCACATGCTGCCGAGCGAATGCACCTTGAGATGTTCTGGATAGCAAAAGAAAGTCAGTCCCCAAAGGCTTTGCTGTTGTTTGTCCAAATGAGATGGGCTCTGAGTAGATGATCGAGTGTTGGCATGTCCAGACTGAGTCAAGGTAGCCATGCTGCCTAGACCTTAACTCACCTCTTCTGAGATTCGGGCCAAATGTAAGGGGCATCGAGAGCAGAGAGGGGCGGCCCAATCTTGTTCTAGCTCTTCGGTTTCCTCTACTCACAGGGGACTGTCTCCTGGATGCCCCCACCTCAGCCCTGCCCTTCCCCACGGACCTCCCGGGCCGCAGGGCCCTCTATGACCTCGACCAACAGTGCAGGCAGATCTTTGGACCGGGTTATCGCCACTGTCCCAACACCTCAGAACAGGACACCTGCGCCCAGCTCTGGTGCCAAATGGATGGTGATGAGGGTGTCTGCCACACAAGGAACGGCAGCCTGCACTGGGCTGATGGCACTCCCTGTGGACCTGGGCTCTTGTGCTTGGATGGCAGCTGTCTGCAGGAAGAGGAAGTGGAGAGGTCCAAGGTGAGGAGCGGTGCAGAGAAGGAGCAGGGAGGGTGGTGAGGGCTGTTTTCTACCGGGGAAATGCACCTGAGAGTCAGAAACTAAGAGATACATCTTTGAACAAACCAAAGCATATCTACCCACATAAACTAGGCGAGACTGTACGCATAGCCAGGAGTCGCAACAGTCCTCCCTGGTTCTGCATTGGCGCTGACCAGAGGCCTCGTGCAGGTTGGTCGGATGTGGGGCAGCCAGAAGGCAGACGCTCTCTACATGGGAGGCTATGAATTCTGCTTACGAATAGAACGGTGTGGGGCAGGAACGTTTCTCCGGGAGCTGATGGTAAAGCATTCAGAGCCTCCCCACATTTGAGCTGAATTCCTAGTAAGGGGCGAAGGGAATGAGAGCACCGTAGGAATCCCACACTCCAAGAGAAGGAGAGGAGGAGCAATCGGGGCTGGCAGAGAAAACTCTCACCAGGCAGAGAAAACTCGGCCCTGTACAGAGGACATTTGTAGGGAAAACCGAGGCAACGCCAGAGAAGATTTTTAAGGGACATGCTCCTTTGCCCTGCTCCTAATGCATCCAAACTGCGAGGCTGATCGCGTTTTTCCTCCTTCGAGTCAGGGAGCCGTCACCACGAAACAGTATCTGCCCGCTTCACAGCCTGGTCCCCTGCCCAGCACTGAGCAGCGGGTTGGCCCAGGCACCCTCCAAGGGGCTCGTGTGTGCTGCTGAGCTCCCGGAGCAGCCCTGGGCTGGCAGAGCCACACACTCATCCTAAGCCTAGGACAGGCTCACGGGTGAGCACCGGCCTGGCCTGGGCTCCAGTGCCTTCTCGTCCCTGTTCCCGAGGGGAGGGGGAAGGGTCTATCCACGCACTCCAGTAAGAACCAAGCCAGATGCAGGCAGAGACTGACATGAACTGCTCATGGAATTATGCTTATCATCTATTTTTAGGGAGAAAAAGCAGAGCTTAAATATATATATATATATATATATATATATATATATATATATATATAGAGAGAGAGAGAGAGAGAGAGAGAGAGAGAGAGAGAAAATCGCTTCTTTGTAAATCAAAAGAATACATTTTTATAATCATATATTCAGAATTCAGAATAAAAATATGGATAGTGATTTTCTTAAGAATTGTTTTTATTTTATAGTCTATTTTTCATTTTTTATATAAGCATTACTTTCATAATTTTAAAAACTAATTGATTAATAATTATAGCCCATATTAGTAATACAGAATAATGATATTCATTACATGCATATCATATACCTTTTTCATTTTCAATCCTTTAAATCATCCCTCCCCAGTTTTTATTTCAAACCCTCTTTAGACCCACCATGAGCAACGCTTTATTCTCACAAGCTAGTTAGAAACGTGGAAATGATCCTGCTTATTTCCCAGGCATTATCCTAGCACTGGAACCAGTAACTAACAGACCACTGGCAACATCGCTCAGTAAGTGTGCCTTTAGAGGAGGATCTCTAACCTCAGCCCTGGTGACATTTGAGGCTAGATGAGGCTTTCTATGGGGCCATGCCCTGCTGAATATTTGTAGCATTCTTGGTCTCTCCCCACACCCTCCCCTACTGGAGCCACCTCGGCATCTGCAGATGCTGCCCTTTGGGACACAATGCATCCCAGTGGCAAGCCATAACATGCAAGCCAGCCTTATTCCCGTGAAAGACTCTCGTTGCTGCTGACCACCCAAGAGCAAAGCACTGCATTAGACGCCAGCAGAGAGGGAACCCACGCAGTCTTTGTTCAAAAAGCTGCAGGCCATGTACACACTGAACATGGTTGCAGCAGTTCACAGCTCAGCAAACCACCAGACAAGAGAACCCAGAGGGGAAAGTCAGGCTGCACACGCCACTCAGGCCCCTTCTCTTGTGCTCCTGACTCCATGGTGCTGTGTTGCAGGCAGTGGTGGACGGAGGCTGGACGCAGTGGGGACCCTGGGGAGAATGCTCCCGGACCTGCGGAGGAGGAATACAGTTTTCATACCGTGAATGCAAAGATCCTCAGCCTCAGAATGGGGGAAAGTACTGCCTGGGTCAGAGAGCCAAGTACCAGTCATGCAACACGGAGGAGTGCCCACCTGATGGTAACCGATTCGTAAGGCCACACCTGCCACAGCAGCTGCTGGTTTTGTTGCAGTAAATCCCCAGAAAAGGAAGGAGAAGGGTGGGTCTCCCAGTATGCAGAGCTGAGTTTGTGATCCAGATGGTGATGGGCTTTGCAAGGTACCGAGCTTTGGTGAACTCACAGGGACCCACCACAGTTGCACTGCTTTGGGAGAGGCTGGGGAGGTCAGGAGAGACACTGCCCTGGTCTTCCAAGACATGAGTGTAGAGTGTGTCAAACCTATGGGGGGCCTTTGCAGAGGGGCTGGTGTCTAGCATCATAGTCTGAACCCTTGTCTGTGCAGCATGGGACTGTTTTCCAAAACAAGTGGCAGAGCCAAACCTCCAAGGTCTCTCCAGCCAGTGCTCAGCCCAGATAGGAGGAAAGGGCTTCTGAATCTGATTCCTGTGCACATTCCTTCTGGGAAACGTTGCCCATCTTCCCTTGGGGCCATTGCAACTGCCTTGCAGAGCTTTCCCAGGAAGCAACGCTACCTCAGCCTTCCCCTGGCATAGTCCTATCCCTTCGCATGTGCTGGAAAGCACACGTACTAACTTAGAGGCAGTAAAGGGCAGCAGCAAACTTTTAAAGGGGATCATTATAACTTTTTCCCCACTGTCCCATCCAGCTCCCATTTGAGCAGCTCCGGGAAGAACTGGCAGGCATGAAAAGCTGAGCAAAGCTTTAGGAGAGAGTCATGCAAGTGCCAAGACACCCTGGCACTGGCTTGATGTCTAATGGGGGAATCTGTAGGCTCTGCAGTTTTGCAAGACAAAAAGGGGTAGCAATGGCATGAGGCTCTAGGAACTCTGGAATTAGGAGGGTCTGCCTGGCATGCAGTCCACCATGCTTGAGGGAAAGGAAGGAGTTGGTTACAAGATACAAGGTAGGCGTGGGTGATAGGCAACATCAGCCATTTCAATCAGGAACTTCTAGCATGCCTTGAGGGTCTAGAATTGTAGTCAGTATCTCACTGCTAGATTGGACTCGGAGTGGTCTGCCTCTTTACAACCTCCCACGGCTGGGATTGCTGTTGCACATCACCACGCCCAGCAGGCCTAGGGGTCGAAGCTCCAGCCCTCTTCCTGCTTGCAGGCATTTTAATCCACTGAGCTATTTGGCCAGCCCTACAAATGATATTTTTACGGTACCCGGGATTGAACTCAGGACCCTGTGCTTGCCAGGCAAGCGCTTTTTCTACTGAGCTATCTCCTCAGCCTACAAATGATATTTTTAAAGGAACAAAGCACAGTCTTTGTCCCCACAGAGCTTGCATTCTGATTCAAGACCCAAGCCCCTTCACAAAGCAACAGACTAGAGGTCCTGAGTTCAAGTCCCCAGTACCAAATAAATAAATAAAACACAGCAAAAGAGGTTTGATCTTTGAGGCACAGAGGCTAGCTTTGTGAAGGGCTCAGAGCAAGGCGAAACTTGGGCAAAGCAGAAGCTCCACGAAGTCTGGGCCAGGGAAGGGAAGGAGGATGGAATGGTGATCATAAGAAACACAACCTTTTGCTGAGGTGGAACCAAGGAGAATGTACCAGTGCGCCAGGGCCAGGCTGCAAAGGGCCTCAAAGGCTGAAACAGTGTCGGGAGAGTCTCTGTGGTAGCTGTGCCATCAGGTCACCAGCAAGCTGCTCCAAGCGCAGCCTTCCCACCCCACCCCCCAGCCACACTGACTCAGAGTCTCAGCAGTGGAGCACTGTATCCGTAGCTGAAGTCTCTCCAGGCCACCCACACACACACAGCGGGGTTGGGAGACAATGACCAGAAGAATAAGTCAAAGTCTACAACTGTGCGAAGAAATACCCCATTTCCAACCATGTGGCCTAGAAGCAGGGTACAGCAGGAGGGGAGAGGAGGAGACATGCGCAGAAGGCTGTGCAGTGTCCCATGGGAAGCCAAAAGGCCCGGCCTTGGGACAGCAAGAGAGGCCGCAGGCACTTAAGTCACAGATTGTCTTGGGTGTAGTGGAGGACTTCACGATACACTGGAAATGGTGAACAGAGGCTCAAATATTCAGGAGCCGCCAGGATGCTAGCCTTAGACTGGACTATGGTAGTGTCACCAAATGAAACCAGTTAGCAGGAGGACCAGATGGTACTTGGCATTGCTGAGTTAGAGATAATGGGTGTATATGCCAGGACAGCTGAAAATGCAGCAAGTGGGTGATGGGGCAAGAGCAGAGCTAGAAAGCACAGGCTGAGAAGTTGTTAGCCACATGTCCTTTGTCACCAAGAAAGTCAAGATGGACAAAGACCAACAGAGTCATGAAGACATGGTTCCGAGCATTATGCTGTGCCTGCCAGGCTGACAGAATGGCTCCTGTTCCCGCCCATGTGTATTTCTTCATCTGTGCAGTAGGGTGAAGGACTTTCCCAAATAGAAAGGGGGGTTATGCCAGAAAGCCCCACACGGGGCCTTCCTTGCCCCTCTGAGTAAATGTCACACTTGCACGCAGGACAGGGTGTGTCCGGGAACACACTGGGTCCAGATGGCATCGGGCCTGGGTCCTTAGACTGAGTTCAAAGCCCAGCGGAAAAAGGGCCCTGTATGTGAGCACTTCTCCTCCTGGGACCTCCTAGCTTCAGTGAGAGTGTTACCTCCACGCTGTTTCTTACTCTTTCTAGGAAAAAGCTTCAGGGAGCAGCAGTGTGAGAAATACAACGCCCACAATTACACTGGCCTAGATGGCAACTTACTGCAGTGGGTCCCCAAGTACTCAGGAGTGTCCCCCCGGGACCGCTGCAAGTTGTTCTGCCGAGCCCGGGGAAGGAGGGAGTTCAAAGTGTTTGAAGCCAAGGTGAGAACCCTTCTGGGACTCAGGTCGGCGATGAGGAGCAAGGCGGGCTGCTGCCGCCCTGCCTGCAGCTGCTTCTATGCTCCACACGCTTTCTTACCTCTCCTGTCCCAGGTGATTGACGGCACCCTGTGTGGGCCTGAGACTCTGGCCATCTGCGTCCGGGGCCAGTGTGTCAAGGCTGGCTGTGACCACGTGGTGGACTCGCCAAAGAAGCTGGACAGATGTGGGGTGTGCGGGGGCACAGGCAACTCGTGCAGGAAGATCTCTGATTTCTTCGTGCCCAGCAGGTGAGGATACCCAGTCCTGAGCCCCTCTGCACAAAAGCATAGTGAGCTTGGACTCCGATGGGCCCAAGTGTGACCTGCTGGACAAGTTACTTCAATATGCTGCGCTTCTGTTTCTCTACAGAATGTCCAGAGTCTTCTCTATCCCAGTCACTGCAAAGGTTTCAAGAGGTGGGATGTGTGCAGCACTCAGCTCAGGGTCTGGCCGGGGGAAGGACAGCAGCCAGGGCAGCCGTTGTTTTATTAGAGAGCAGGCCACATGCGAGAGGATGTGTCAGCTCCGGGTCAGTGGGCAGGAGAGCTGCACCGAGCAGCGGAGCCTTTGCCAGCAAACTGCTCCTCCGGGCCTGTTAGGGAAAGGATGGCTCACCCCAGGCCCGAGGCCCTGGTCTGGCTGCAGATGGCTGTTGGGAGAAGGGGCACAAGGGTGTAGCCTTGGTAGCTCGGGCACTGAGACCGCTGCTCTCATATCCTACTGCTTGCACTCACGTAGCAGGGCTTGCTTTCACTTCTATGGTCTCATTTGATTTCTAGACTAAGTGTGGGAGGGGCTGGGGAAACAGCTCAGCAGTCTAAGAACCTGCCTGACAAGCGCAAGGCCCCGGGTTCCATTCCTGCTCCCACATGCCGTGCCAGTCCCGGAACCCTGAGCACGCTGTGTGCCCCCCACCCCCACCCCCACCCCAGACTGCGTGGGATGCTGCACGCCTATAATCCCAGCACTGGAGAGGCAGAGAGAGGAGGATCACTATGAGTCTGAACTGTACAGCAAGACCCTGTACCGAACAAATAATTTTTAAAAAAATAAAATAAGTATAGGAGGTGGACAAGGCCAATACTATTATGCCCCATGTTACAAAGGAAAAAGCTAAGGTACAAAACGATTGTGGCTCTTAGAAGAGTATACCAACAGTTTACTGACAGAAAGAGAACCTGGCTTTCTTAAGTCCTGGATGATTGCTTCCTGCTTTGTCTTATTCCTACCGTCGCACGAACACTCTGCAAGGTTAGGTCTTGTCTAAAAGCCACACTCCGCCAGTCCACACTCCGCCAGTCCACACTCCGCCAGTCCACACTCCGCCAGTCCACACTCCGCCAGTCCACACACTCCGCCAGTCCACACTCCGCCAGTCCAC
>NW_004524712.1:7494402-7505768 GCF_000260255.1 Octodon degus | reverse complement strand
CCAGTCCACACTCCGCCAGTCCACACTCCGCCAGTCTGGCACTTGGCACATACATGGCTTTTCCAGCAGGTACAGGAGCACCCCGGCCTCCACCCAACCTACTTACATCACAATATATATTCTTCAGAAATGCACATATTTATGAATATGTATTTATACAAGTTTGTGTTATATAGTATTTAGTTTATATTATACATAAGTGGCAGGTATGTGTATATGCATATCTCTTATCTCACCCGTCTCAAGAACAGAACTATCCTATAGAAGATTGAAAAGTCTTTTTCAATTTAAATTCCAATATATAGGGGGGAAAAAAAAGCATGAGCTTTCAGATCGTAGGTCACATAATCACTTTCTCTTAGACACCAGGCTTTTGGGCCTTCAATACTGTCATAGCCCCAAACCAAGCAATGACTCCAGCGGGGCAAACAAGAACAACAGAGAACTGAGCTGAGTGTCCTTGGCGACACTGCTCACCTTCTGCCCAGCCTGCAGAATGGAACGAAGAACTGAGCCCCGTCCACCCCACGCAAAGCCCTGTACCTACAAGGACCAGAAGCAGTTCCCCCAAACAGCATCCTACTGCTGGAGAACATGAGCCTCCTGGAGCCTGGCTACACTCAGAAGCTGCTTCCTACGAGGCAGGCTGTTCCCCAGAGTCCCACCCCAAGTCCACACTAACTGGACCCTCTTGGTGGTGGGCTCAGTGGAATTAGACATCTGTCCTAGTTGGATTCGGGACTGGGCGAGGCCATCAGATTCTTCTCCATGGGTTTTTCCCCAGGGAAGGAGGGAAAAGTGTAGTTAATCAAGACTGCAGGAAGTCAGTGTATTTGCACCTCATTTGAGCTGTAAGCTGTTAGATCTGGCTACACCAAGCAGCTTTTCAACCCTTCTAAGGTTTCTGATTGCTGTTACCAAGATCCACTCCTCTCAGCTCCTCAACTCAAACACTGGTAGGCGAGTTGCCAGGCAAAACAAGACCCTCGGAAATCCCAGCATACAAGACACTCCTGTCTGCCTCAGCAGCTGAGTTTAGACTGTGGGCTGTCGCTTCTCTGTTTGTTGATCGTTTTCATCTGCCCACCCCCAACAAGCTTCAGCCTCCAATGCACCCTCAGGACCTAAGCTAAGTCGCCTCCTGTGCTAACATCCTGTCTTTCTGTCTCTGTCATAGATATGGCTACAATGACATCATCACCATCCCAGCTGGTGCCACAAACATTGACGTGAAACAGCGGAGCCACCCCGGGGTTCAGAACGATGGCAACTACCTGGCTCTGAAGACTGCCGATGGGCGGTACCTGCTCAATGGCAACCTGGCCATCTCTGCCACGGAGCAGGACATCCTAGTGCATGGAACCATCCTAAAGTACAGCGGCTCCATGGCCTCCCTGGAGCGGCTCCAGAGCTTCCGGCCCCTCTCAGAGCCTTTGACCGTGCAGCTCTTGACTGTCCCTGGTGAGCTCCCCGCCCCCAGAGTCAAATATACCTTCTTTGTTCCGAATGACATGGACTTCGGCATACAGAACAGCAAAGAGAGAACAACCCCCAACATCATTCAGCCACTGCTCCTCACTCAGTGAGTGCTGGGGACTGAGTGCTCCAGCAGGGCTGGCTGGCAGCAGCACACAGTGGAAAGCAGAGACCACTCAGGCCAGGCATCTGTCACCTGCAGCAGGGCTCTTGCAACCTGAGCTCCCACGCCCTGCAGAAGCCAGCAGTGCCCCCTACGATCCCATGGCAGGGGAGGGTCTTGTGCTCATGGACTTGCAGTCCTGGGATATAGACAGGGTCATTTATCAAGTAGCTAGACCTGCCCAGGCCTCCCATTGTCACAGCCCCTTGGGTGCTGCCTAATTCATAAGGGGTGGCAAACAGGGGATGGGACGTCGGAGTGAAAATCAACTACCTAGTAGACTGGAACTTTCAGGGGTGCAAGCAGAAGGCATGTGTTAAAAGGTAAAATGCACTTATTGACCCAAAAAGGAGACTCAGAGCCAGCCTGCTTCAAAGGACTCACAAGGCTAAATGAAAAACGAAACTCTTTTCTATTGGTTTCCCTGATAAATCATCTACCTCAGAGGGGAAAGAATAGTTCAAGAGAGGTGTGGGGCAGAAAGTCGATAATGAATGTCAAAAGAAGCCCCTCCGCTGTGCCCCAGGGGTCTTGGGACAGTCACAACTGTCTTCAGTGTTCAAATCTATCATGTAAAGGGCTGCAGCAGCATCATGAGGCTGTGGAGAGCCACGTGTTCTCAGGCCACCACCAGCTGGGGCGGACCCTCTTCAAGTATTTATGCAAATTTGTCTCTGAACTAAAGTGTGGTCTTGCACCAATGCAGTGGTCTGGTCCGGTTCATTGTTTCTCTGGAAAGGACAGGGGACCTAGCGCCCCAAGACAAAGGGCAAACCTGGGTCAGCTCACCTGTGCACTCACGGGGCAGTCCGGCATGGATCTCTTCAGGCCTTCAGTAAGAAAGTGGGTGTTTGGGGTTCCAGCAGGCCCACTGGCCCAGCTCACTCACACAGCTGTGCACAGCGTGATGTAGTCCGGTGGTTTCCAAAGTGCAGCGGACATCAGGACTGCCCAGAGGGCACGATGGTTACATGGTGCCTCTTGTTGTTCTTGAGAAGAATCCCACTCTGCCAGCTGCCCCGTCTTATCACAGGCTAGCTTGTCTTGTTTATTTAGGCCAGACACAAGATCCTCTTAGGATTTTAGGAATTCTAACACTACATCTAGGTAACACATCCTAGAGATGTCCATATCTGCTGTCCTCCTGACTCGTACCAGATCTCATCCACATCTCACAATGCTTTCGGCCCAAGCAACTTGAAACTGTCCCCGTAAGCCCTTTGACACAGAATGGCACCCCCTCCAGGCATCAGAAACCCACTTGGTATCCCCAACCCCCACCCCACCCTTGCCCCTTAGCTCTGTGCCACTTATGGCTCAGATAAACTCTGGCACAGTGTTCCTTATAGGGACATAGTCTTTGGTCATGAACGAGTGAGAAGAATAGATATCAAGAAATGGCATTCTAAGAAAAGACAGGGGAAAAAATCTGCATCTTCCTTTTTCAACACTATTGACCCCTTTGTCCTTCCTTCCTTGCTCCTCTCAAACAGGTGGAGAAGGACAGAGAAGGTGCTAGCAGAGCCCCAATGTAAAGGAGGGCTCAGACCCCTGAAGCACAAAGAGATCAATAGGATTGCTACCCCTTCTGTCCCACTTAGCTGGTCTCTGCCTGGTGGCAGTTGACATAGACCTGACCTCTTTTCCTTGTCTGCCTAGTCCTCTTAGTGAGTGGGAGGCTGAGCTTACCTACCATAAACAAGCACATGTACACACACACACACACACACACACACACACACACACAGAGGTCAGTCGGTGACGAGTGAAAGCACATATTTCCTTGCTGTGGCTCGGTTTTGTGATGAGTGCTGGCTGTTTCTCCGAGTCTTCATCTCATTCCACTCCTCAGCCCCCGAGTCATTACGGACAAATGCGTCCCCCATTTGCTGCTCGTGTCAGGCCAGCTGTGCCATCCCTGCCGCCTGCATCGTTACCAGGCACAGATTTTGCCCTGGAGTTCAGCTGGCAGCGGACTTGCTGATGTGCAAAGCGGAATGGAATCCAGCTTGGCTCTCCCGTGCTGTGGCTTCAGCGTGCCTCACAGAATGCATACTTGTTTGTGTCTGGAAATTCAACAGCTGCAGCTCGGGGACTCAGAAAACAGGGCTGCAGCAAGAGGCCACACCGCCACTGGCCCCAGCCAAGCACAGCTACCCTCTTAGACCCAGAGGAGGAAAGACCACGTTTCCTCTGCCGAGAGTGTACGTATTCCAGCTATTGCCCCTGAAAGAAACTGCCATCGGTGCTGTCCAATGGGAGTCCGTAGAGCCTAGACTCAGCACCTAGCCTGATCATACATCTGGATCCTCCATGCTGCTGCCAGGAACAGTTCAAAGGTAGTACACTAGCATCAAGATTCGCTTCCCACTTGCCATCCTTAAGACAAGTGGATCTTTGTCTGACGCTTGGCTCTGCCCCTGACGTTCCTCTCTAGCTGGTGAGAGGATTATACAAACTGGAGGAGGGAATTCACCATGTGGAGAGAGGCGCATCCCTACCCAACACCCCCCACCTGCTGCTCTACCATTGGTAGCCTGTCGGCAGCCCTGGGGCCTGAGCACACATTGTCCAGGGTGCTAGAATGAAACGCAGGGGCGGTGAGAGGCACTGCTCCTGTCCTAGAGAAGTGTACACAGAGGCTTGCTCTCCTTTGGGGGCTGCAGCTGGAGGACAGGGTGTCTCTCTGCCCGGAAGCACGCCTTGTGCACAACACGTTTTCCCAGCAGCGGTCTGCTGGCCGAGCTTGCGACTTTGGAAAGCAGCGAGGAACATGGAAGAAGCCACCACGGAAGCTGACATTTTTGCCGGCTCAGTGTAGGCAATCACTAAAGTAACAAATACTGTGGCCATATTTTCTTTACGTGGGAGAATGTTCCAGGAGGCTCACTGAGAGAGCACGTGTCTAACGTGAGCAAGTACGCGGGTTCAAGCCCTAGCACCACAAGAAGAAGGATGAGGATGGCTGGGCTTGGTGGCACATGCCTGTAATCCCAGCACTCAGTTGGCTGAGGCAGGAGGATTGCCATGAGCCTGAGGTCAGCCTCAGCAACATAGTGAGTTCAAGGTCAACCTGAACTACATAGCAAGACCCTGTGTCAAAAAGCAAAAAAAAAACAAAACAAAAAAAGAGAAAGGATGAGGAGGAGGGATGGAAGAAGGAAGCAATACTAGCCTAAAAACAATATTCTAAACCACATGAGCTGACACACTCAGGGGAGCTAAAGTTGAGTGCCCATTGAGTAGGCTGGTGGAGCTGGGGCTTCATGTTCTCCCTGTGCCCTGCTGGCCCCTTCAAAGTCTGTGTCTGTGCCTCAGTTACTCTTCTCTCACTGCTGGGACAACTACCTGACACCCAAAACAAAGGAAGGAAAGGTTTACTCAGCTCACAGTCACTGGACGTTTCTGTTCATACTCAGCTGGCTCCAAGGCAGAGTGGCACATGGCAGAGGGCAACTTTTCATGGTGGTGGAAGACAACAAAACAAGAGCAACAGGGAAGAGTAACAAGAATGACTGCAGAGAGCAAGTCTGTCTCTCTGTCCGTCTTACTACATTCACGCTATCCTCCCCAGGCTGGGTGTAGCACTCACATCCATAATACCAGAAGTACTCAGACTCATAATCCCAGCCTTGGATCATGAATTAATCACAAGCTCTAGAAGTCCTCCCCAGGACTGCTTGAGGCTTTGGGCAGACAACTAAACACAAACCATAACAGTCTGCTTCTAAATCAACATTTTAGAATGGCCTGGCCAGGCTTATTAAAATAGATGTTGCCCTTTACAATCAGGGCCATGTCTTTTTGGTTTGCTCCTCTTAGATGGGAGATTCTCTCTACCCTTAGGAAGAAGCTGGCCTAGCTTAAGCAGAGCGCTGACCAACCTCCACCTCTCCCACAAATAAGGTGGCTCCTACAGCGACTGCTCCCCCACTGGGAAAACAGGGGCCTTTCGGTGTCCCGGGGCTTTCCACACGGCACTGTGTGAGCAGGCAGGGAGGAAGCCACCTGTCTCTTTTGGAACATTCTTTCCCTCAGGCCGTGGGCTCAGGGAGGGGAGACCACAGAGTTCTGGCTCCCCTGCAGCTGCCCACTGAACCCCTGGCAGATGCACATTTGCCCCAGGAAAGGAGAAAGTGAAGAAGCCTTCCATAGACCTCACTGTTCCTCATTCCAAACATCTTGTAAGTCCCAGGGGCACTGAGTTTGTCCTCAGCCAAACAAAACTTCCTGTTTCTAAGAAAGGGAGGAAAAAAATAGTTGAAAGACTTTTGGACACAGGAGATTCTGAGTTTCTGTAAATGCAAGTGAATCAGACACATGTGGAATAAATTTCTCCGGAAGTAAGAAAAGATGCTATGAGTTGTTCTTGTTGGATCAGAAAGTAGAGAAAGGCGCTCTGGGAACAGAGGTGCATCAAATGCTACTAGGAGAGAGAAAAGCCCTGCGAATGTGGGATCAAAGCGAGGGTCCCAGTGATGACAAAGGTCGAGGCCCTGCCCCAGCCACTTCCTGACTCACGGATTACTCAGAAGTTCCCCCCATGAAGTCATAAATCTGATATCCTGCTCCCCAACAGCAACTCCCTGTCCTTCCAGCTCTTCTGCTAGCTCCCATGAATCAGCCTTTATCACCAGCCCTGGGTCCCTCGACCACCCCACAGTGGTCCTTTCCCTGTCTTCCTTCCCTGCCCCTCTGCTCCCACTTCTTTCCCTGCACTACTTAGGCTCCACATCCCAGCCCCTCAACCTGAAGCCTGCCAATGTTTTCAAAGTCCTTGCCCTAAGGGCTTCCTCCTGTCCCCACTGCATCCACCTCACCCACCACACCCAGCCAATCTTCACCCTGAAGTTGCTGGCTTCTCTCACCTATGTATATGTTGTTCCAACTTGCCACAGTTTGTTCACCTTGGAGACCTGCCACAGTAGCCACACCATAGAGCCCAGATGTGCCACTGTGCATCCTGTGACCCACCCAGCAGCTCTTTCTCCAGCTCCCCAGGAAAATGGTTGTCCACTTTCCCCACTCTCCCCAAGATCATGGTGCTGCACATTTCCCTCTGCGTAGATGATGCCGTCCCTACGACCCAGCGGAACCCAACAGTGTCTCTCTTACCATAGAAGTCAGAGACAGGACAGTCTCTCTCTGTTAGCACAAGGAGCACTGATGCAAATCTATAAGCACATTATAACTCCTATTTTGGGGTCAAAGTCCTATTCCAATCTCTTTCAAGATTCAAAAGATAACTTGTCTACCTTATGACTTGTCCCCCAGCACCTCTGCAGGGCTTACCACATCAGGGCCTAACACAGCCCTCCTCACTGCCATCCTCTCGGGCACTCTGCTCACAAGCACTTGCTCTGTCCTGCCTCGCTCCTCGGCTAGAGGGAGCTTGGTCTTCAGGTCCCAGAGGTGAGGAGGGAGGAGAAGAAGCCCCCAGAGAGGCAGGAGTGAGGACAAGCTATCCTGGTGACAGCAGATTTTGCACAGGGCCCACTTGGCCTCCTGCTAACCTCTCCCTGGCATGTTGTGCAGCTGAGATGGTGTCTCCTCCTTCTCCATTTTGGGGCAATTCCAAAGGCCCCCCTCTGTGTTCCTAGCCTACTAGTGTGCCAGATCTGAGGAATCGGGATGGGGCAGAGAAAGAAAACATCCTCCAGGAGAAAGCGAAAGTCTTTGTATAAAAACACTCCTTTTCTTCTTTCACCAGTCCTAAAGTCTTACCTGTGGTTGTACCCAGCCCTTAAAGGTCTATCTTTTCTCCTTTTCTTTATGTTATGTGGAGGAGTTTCCCTACAGTCCCTTCCAGGTGCAGCGCCCCCCCTTGTCCACTCCTTCTCTCTCCTCTGACTCGGCCTCTCCCTCTCTGCAGATCCCGCCTCCGGATCCTTGGAGCAGATCCTGCAGCCTCCCGTGCTTTCCAGCCCCTGCCCTGCCCGCATCCCCACGCTCCTCCAGCGGGCACGTTCTTGTCTCCCTCCCTCCAGTCACAGCATTCCTCTCCTTCCCCAGATGTTCCTCTTCCTTTCTCCTCTCTCTTCCGCACACTCCTGTTAACTCTTCAAGTCCGATTCAAGGTCACTGTCCCCCTCTAATAAGTCCTTGGCTCGGGTCCAGCGCCCCTTTCTGTGTGTGTGCCACTCTCCAGGCACCGAGCACCCCGGATTTCTCCTCATCTACACTGCTGGACTGTGTGTCCTATGGGTCACAGACTGCATATCCTGTTCCTCTGCTGAGACTCTGGCCTACAGGCTGTCACTAGGCAGGCAGAAGCCAAACAATCACATCCCTTCAATCTTTAAACAAAGACATGCACACTGCCCCCACATGCTTCTGCCACATCCTTGCCCCTTGCACAACACGTTCACACTTGAGACAACCACTCCCTTCCTCACTAGCCCTAGTGTGCCAGCTCCCCCACCACTCCCTGGGGGAGTCTGCCAACACCATCAGTGGCCTTGTGTGAAATCCAGCAGACATTCCTCAACTACGTGGCCCGCGTTCTGGCCTCGTCCATTCCTTCACTGTCTCCCCAGTTATCCCTCAGTGCCGGAGTCCTCTGGGCTCCTATTCACTCTTCCTGGCTGGTGTCATGCCATGCTCCCATGGTTTGTATTCTTTTTTTTCTTTTTTTTTTTTTTTTTTAATGTATTTAGTACAGGGTCTACAGTGTCTTGCAACACAGATCAGACTTGTAGTGATCTTCCTGTTTTCAGCCTCCCAAGCAGATTACAGATGCACCCCACAATACCCAGTCTCATCATCTGTCTCAGAGTGCCCTGGGGGCGGGCTGGCACAGCACTCCAAGGATCGGCACTCACAGAATCACTGGATCACAGTCCCTGGTCTGCCTAAGCAGGCAATTTAATCCCAAGACCTATCTGGACACTGCGTTTATATTTTTTTTGCATACTGATCACTCCCAAATTTAAATAGGAATGCTCTGGGTCAGGCCCCCAGGAGCACCTCACCACTTAGACATTCTCTATGACTCCTGGGATCCAGCCTGTAATTATGCTGTAGGAACTGACTCTGCCATAAGGACAAACTGGAGACATTTTTAGGAAAATGGATGCAACTTCAAACAGTAATGCTGAGCTAGATAAATGAGAGACACACGTTTAAATATCACATGGTTATCTAAACATTAAAACAGAAACACTAAATCTCCTAGAAGAGAAAGTAGGAGGAACTCTTGAAGACACAGGGGTAGGCAAAGAGTTCATGAACAAAAATCAAATCGCACAGGTAATAGTTGAAAGAATTAACATCTGGGACCTCCTCTTACTGAGAAGTTTTTGTACATGAAAAGAAATTACCAAAAAAGTGAAAAGACAACCCACAAATTTGGAAAAAATCTTAATAAGCACTCAAAAGCTCTGCTCTCTAGAATTTATAAAGAACTAAAAACCATTAGGGCCCCAAAATTTAAAGACCCAATCCAGAAATAGGCATCTGAGATGAACACACACTTCTCAGAGGATGAAACTAAAGAAGCGAATAAATATATGAAAAAAATGCTCGACATTACTAGCCATCTGTGAAATGCAAATTAAAACAACACTGAGATACATTCTCACTCTAGAAAGAATGGCTATCATAAACAAATCAACTAACAAATGTTGGAGAGGCTGTGGGGAAAAAGGAACCCTTGTCCACTGCTGGTGGGAATGTAGACTGGTGCAACCATTATGGAAATCAGTGTGGAGACTCCTTAAAAAATTAGGACTGGAAATTCCATTCAAGCCAGCTATCTCCCTACTGGGAATTTTCTCAGAGGAACTGAAAACGTCATATTATATTGATATGTGTGTGCCTATGTTTATAGCAGCACAATTTGTGATAGCCAAGTCTTGGAAACAACCAAGATGCCCATCACCTGAGGAATGGATGAAAAAGATGTGGTATTTTTATACAAGGGAGTATTATTCAGCTATAAAGAATGACAAACTTGAAGCATTTATTGTTAAGCGGATGCCACTTGAAGATATATTCATAAGTGAAATAAACCAGACTCACATGTGTAAATATTGTATAGTCTCCCTAGTATAAGACCTCAAAAGAAGAAATACAAATAGAAAGGTATAACACAATTAAAAGGATAGCAAGAGCTTAAGGATTAGACAATGAAGAGAGAGCAAGGAGAAAAGGTAGGAAACATGACAGGGGAAATGTCATACATTTATACACACAAGATAGGTAAGGCAATAATGCTGAGAAACATCAGCAGGCTTTTGAAGCTAGCAGTTAATTGGTAGGATTGTCACCCTGACTAATTACATATGCTGATACTTGTGAACTAAGCAACTGCACTAAAGATAGCAATGTGTAATAGTAGGGTCACGCTTGGAATATCTGTCATTCTGCTCTTCTAAATACATACTGCTTGTCATGACATGCCAAATATTACCATACTGTCTCTCAAGTAAATATTTGCTTAAAAAAGGGTCATAAATGAAAAATAGAGACAAGGAAAAAATCTCAAAGAACTGTCCTGCTACAATGCTGTATATAGTTAGATTTCTAAATTTCTGTGTAAAAATATGTAATTGTTCATTCATTTTTTAAATACTTATTTTTTAAAATTTTTTCTTCATATTCTGTAGGGACTTAAAGTTTAACATATCAATACTTGGTGGACTATACCTGTTCCATCCTATGCCTAAGATGTTTGATATTGAGACAGATAGTTAGGCTAAACCCAACTGCATATGTTGCAGGGTAATAAGCATCTCTTCTGGAAGGTTAACAACCTAAGTTTGCAGACCAAAAATTAAAGAAAAAGAAGGGTAGAGAATCCTACCAATTAACTGCTAGTTTCAAAAGCCTGCTGATGTTTCTCAGGATCATTGCCTTGGCCATCTTGTGCATATAAATGTATGGCTTTGCCCCTGTCAAGGTTAGCCGATATTTTGGCCCTAACCTTTCAAGGTCAGTGAAGACTCAGGACATAGAAGAACCTATACTGTAACATTATGTAATTCAGTTGTGCCCCAGATTTTCTGATCAAGGAGATTATGGGGCCACAAAGCAATGTAATTGATGATGTAGAGTGTGCCTAAGGAGAGTCACATGGAGAGAAAATATTCTCTCAGGCTTTCACAGAGAGCAAATTAATCAAGCAATGGCCATGACTCATCCTCATGGCTGACACTGACAAATGATCTATAAAGTGCAGTACAGGGTTTCAGAATAAATCCTGAAGGGACTTGACTGACCTTATCAAATACAAAAGTTACATTTCTTGTTATATAGGTCTTGCTTTATCTTAGTCTTAACCATCCAGCATATAGGTATAAAAATGAGGTATAAGGGGTGAAGCCATATTGGTATGCTGGGCTGTAAAGGGCTCAGGTCAACAACTTCTGCCATTGCCAGTCCTGCAGATGACCCACTACTATTGTGGACCAGTGGACTATATTGGAATATTTTGCTGAATTCATGCACCTACAATATTTAAATGGCGATGGAATACCCTTATCTGACAAAACTAAACAAAAAAAGGGGATACAAATCAATTACCGTTTTGTATCTATATATTCAAAATAGGATAGATATGCAGCTACATTCTCTTAATTCAATGAATAAGATTTCTTCTAATAGCGTTTGTGGATGGGATGTCATGTCTGTATCTTGTACAATGAATAACCACTGAGACAACAATGTGCAATGTATTTATTATTGAAACTGTCCTATTGATCGGTTTTGAAACTGTCTCATTGCTATT
>NW_004524712.1:7475325-7494302 GCF_000260255.1 Octodon degus | reverse complement strand
GCTATCTCTCCCCTGGAAAATTATTTTTAATAAATAAATAAATATCACATGGTTTCTCTTACTTTGCAGAAATCCAAAGTATAAATAAAGAACAAAATAAAAGATGCTTAATAGGAAAGAGGGGGAGAAATCTTTTGACAAAAAGAAGGGAGCCCAGGAGTAGAGGGAGAAGGGAAGAAGTGAGGGGAGATGAGGATGAAAAAAAGTGAGAGGTGCCATGTAAGTACACTCGCTCCCAGGGGGCAGAGACATAGACAGAGTATAGAGGAACCTGCGTGCACCCTTCTTTACTTGGCCTCCTGCCTGTGAAGGACCAAGAAGAGCCCACCCCTCCCAGCCACAAAACACAGCAACACCCATGCGACCTTCTGCCTTGGAAGGCCGTTGGAGACCCAGGGCCCAAGACCTTTCCTAGGGGCTGCTCACGTCAGTGCCCTAGGTTTAGAACTACCCAAAGTGCTAGCCTCCCTGAGGAAAGCAGAAATCCAGCTTAGGTGGTATAGTTTACACAAGTAGTCTGGCCACACGCGGTAATGACTGACTGTGGACATGCTGAGAGCCACGAAGTCATCCAAGAGCCACCACTGTGGGCACGTGATTCGGAGGACCACCGAGTCAGCCTGCTGTGCTAACTCCCTTCTCCACAGGCTGGCTAGGTCTCCAACTTCCAGAGGAATCGATGCCCTCAGTCCCGCTCACTCTCTCCCTCACAGCTGCTGCACTTCCGGCCTTGCTTCTTTTCCTCCTTCTCCACCCATCCTCTCCAAGCCTGGCCAGGACAGCCCTCAAAGGACAGCACATCTCTGCTACTGCCACTGCCACCTTCTGGAAGCTATGAATCCCCTCGCCATGGCGTGGCTACACCAGCCCTCCTGTTTCACTTGACATCCTTGTAATGCCACCCTGACAAAGTCATCTTTTAAACACAAAAGTGGGTCATTTCACTTTGTACTTAACTTCTTGAATGGCTTCCCAGTTCACTAACAGTAAAATCCAACCTCGTGGCAACCACACCCATCTTGCACCCTTACCCTCTGGTGACACTTTCTCTCATCACTTTTCTGCCAAGCCCTTTCTTCTTTTTTTTTTTTTTTTTTTTTTTTTTTTGGCGGAACCGGGGATTGAACTCAGATCCTTGCATTTGCCAGTCAAGCGCTTATCCTACTGAGCCATCTCCCCGACCCCTTGCCAAGCCCTTTCTTACCTAAGAGCTTTCTGTCTGCTGCCCCAAGGGTGGGATCTTCTATCTGAAGCTCATGGCCTGTCCTACCCCACTCATCCCTTTGGTCCCACTTGGTAGTCACAGGCTCAGGAAGCCCTGCCCACCTTTCCCAAGCCAAATGAGGCCCCATCTCTGTTTCATAATTAATCACTCTGCATCTAATGCCTTCCGCTCCTCTCTCTAGATTGCAAGTTCCACAGGACAACTCTTGTTCACTGCTGGATATTTGGAGTCAATCACATGACAGCACACCGTGTCACATCAGCTCCAGCTGCTAAAACAAAGCTCCACACAACATGCGGACTAAACAACAGAAATTTTTCTCGCAGTTCTGAAGCCTGGAGGTCTGAGATCAAGGCGCCAGCATGGCCAAGTTCTGGTGATAGCTTTTGTCTTGGTTTGCTGATGGCCACTATTTCACTAAGTATGTATGGCATTCCGTCCCTACATATATAGGTTGTGGGTGACAGAGACACAGACCAAGACAGAGACAGAGACCAAGATAGAGATAGAGACAAAGACAGAGACAAAGAGAAAGAGAAGGATAAAGAAGAGAGAGATCCAGAAAGAGAAAAGAGAGAGAAGAGAGGGAAGAGAGGAGAGTGAGAAAGACAGAGAGACCTTGAGATTACTCGGATGCTTCTTCCTACAGGGGTTCTAATCCCATAGAAGAGCCCCAGCTTCATAGCCTCATCCAGACCTAACTGTGTCCCAAAGGTCCAGCTCCAAATACTGTCAGCCCTTTATTCTGAGGGTTCCACATCTTTAGATCCATCCAACTACGGATCTGAAATATTTGAAGAAAATTCTACAATCTTCCAAAGAGCAAACTTAGAATTCAATGTCCTGAATACAACATGGAATCCATATGAATGAAGTAGGTATTGTATTAGATATTATAAGTAGTCTAGAAATTATTTAAAGCACATATGAGGATATCCCTAGGTTCTACCTAGGCAAACACCATGTCACTGTGTCTGAGGCCTGAGCACCTGGGATCTGGGTAGCCATAGTTTGGGAGTACTCTGGAACCCAACCCCTCCAGATACCAGGACACTGCACCATGTTAATGGGAATTAGGCCTTCAGCACATGAACTGAGGGTGTTTGGGGCACAATTCAGTCCACGGCAAGCACACCCCATGTTTGAGAGAACAAATGAGTAGACTGCAGATGGGAGATGGGGGTTTTTTTCTTGTTGTTTTGCACTGTGTTTTGCTTTTGTTTTTGCTTGGTAAGTATCCACATGAGGGTTATTTCTAAAATACGTATCTAATCTTACTGCTTTCCTCAAAGTTCCTCAATAATTCCCATTGCCTATAGAATAAGTCTTAATCTCCTCAGCTCAACATCTGAGCCCATGATAACCTTGTCTCTCTCCCAGAGTCAATCTCAGCAGCATGATCATACGTACGTGTGTGTATGCCTGTGTGTGTGTGTGTGTGTGTGTGTGTGTGTGTGCATGTGTGCAGGAACATATTGGACTAGATAACATGTTGGACCTGAAAACAACAGACTTCCAGCTTGGAAAGAATCAAGTCTCTCCCCAAGTTGTGACCTGTACATGGAGGAATAAGAACCAGATAGCAAAATGAAGGATCCAAGAAATAGAACACATGCTGTCCCTCTAGGGCAAGACAGTAAGGAGGCCAGAAGCAAGGGGGAAGAGGGGACGACAGCTTCCCCAACCAAGCAGGCACCCTTTCCCTACTGCAGCAGCGTGAAGAGCAGGACAGAGCTCAGCCGCCCACACAAGACAAGACAACAGCTATCAAATGGGGGAGAAAAGCTGAGCCCATCTATGGAACGGTGGAGTTGGGGATGTGGGTGTCAAGGAGCAGCCCAGAAGGGGCTCATAGAGATGGAATAGTGGTCCTGGAACTCTTGGATCACGCAAGTTCACAAGGACCAGAAAATGAGAGGGTGGTGTTGGGTGAAACACAGATACTCTTTTATGGCATCCATTAGTGAAACCAGTGTGTAAAGGGTAGGTAACCTGTGGTCTTGCACAATTAGCGAGGACGTCAACAAGACAGGACAGTGACAAACCTTCATGGCGCACGATTCAGGCAGGTTCTAAGGAAGCCCCTTGCTTGCTTGATCCCTCACCATCCCTCCTTCCACATTTATAAAATTCACTTCACTGGACTTTCCAGAGTTCTGTTTTATATTTGGCTTCGTTCAGCAGCAGCCTCTGCTTGGCCAGTGTCTGCAGAGTGGTTAAAATGCCAAGAAACTGCACAAGAAGACGGAGCCTGGACAGAATCAGAAAATGCCAGAGATTTTGCCACCAAGCCTCGTCCACCAGAACTGCCAGGAGAGCTTTGCAAATGGAATCAATCTGAATATGGTTGATGAAAAACATCTGAATGAGGGAAGCCAGGACAAACAGAAACCTTCTAGTTTCCCACTGCTGCAGGCTGGAGTGGCTTCCTCAGAGTTCCTGCTTCAGTGGCCTTTCTGTCACAAGGAGGACACACGCCCCCTCCTGGAAACCTGTGCAGGTCGTGTTGCCGGACCCTGAGCTCATGCACCCCCACCCCCCACCTCCCCAGAGTTCTTGGCCTATTTGCTGTGCTGAATCTGTTTTCATGGAAGACAGGTAGGAGGCAGATTTTGGTCCTGGTATGGTGAGCCATTTCCCTGGCACTTGAAAAGATCACAAAGCCTCCTGCCCTGACCAGCTACGTTCTCACTGGCTAGGACCAAGGTACCTGTCCAAGGTAATTAAGGGATTTGGGATGGTCTGCTAGTTTCCTTGGGGAAGCACATGTAGGATCCCACAAACAATGTCACCAATGACTGTCTCAGATGATACAACATAAAGGAGTGTGATTACCTGCCTCTGGCTGGTAAACATATTAACTTTAGATAGATACTGTTTTGTGGGCATTCAGTTTCCTCTTCCTGGCAGTACTTCCAGCACTTGGGCCTCAGGATGTTACTTCAGGGCAGCTGGCCAGCTGCAGTCACCCAAGCAGAGTGGATATTAGACACATTGACATGATGGTTCATCAGTCAGGTGTCTCACAGTCAGCCCGCATGAATCTGGACAAATACCAACAAGAGGTCTGATGTCTGCAAAGTTTGGTCCAGACCTGGGATCAATGGTGATTGATGGTTCTGTGGTTTGATAGTTAGAAACTGCCAAGCAACCTGTCCGAAAACTATTAAACCAGTGATCAGGGAGTTACCCTGCTTCTTATTTTCTCTGAAGGATAACTTAGCTATTGTTACTCTTAGCAATAAACACTGCACTGACCTTGATCCAGGAATTTAAACAGTGTCATTTAATGTAAACACTAACAAATACTTTCTTACTGAAGTGGTCTGTTTTCAGGATGGGTTAGGATTTCTTCTCTACAAAAGTACTTTGGAGCATTGGACTTCTTTAAATTGACAGATAATTGTACATTTTTATGGGAGCCAGTGTGGTGTTTCAGTGCATTTATGAATTGTATAATGAACAATTCAGGACATTTAAATTATCCATCATCTCAAATATTTATCATTTCTTCGTGATGAGAACATTAATAAGACTCTCTTCTAGCTATTTTTAATTATATGATACAATATTGCTGCCTGTAGTCCCCCTTCTGTGCATTAGAACACCAGAACCTATTCCTGTTATCTGGCTGACTCGTACCTGCAAGCCAATCTCCCCAGATGCCCCACTCTCACCTTCCTCAGCCTTTGGCAACACTGTTCTGCTCTCTATTTCTATGAACTTAGCTTTTTCAGATTCCACATATGAGTGAAGTCATACAGCATTTGTCTTTCTGTGCCTGGATTATTTTATTTAACATTATTATCTCCAAAATCCAGAACAAGATAAGGATGACCACCTCTCCCTTTCTGTTCCACAAGGTGCTGGAAGTCCCAGTCAGAGCAATTAGGCAAAAGAAAAAAACAAAGAACATCCAGTTTGGTGTATTTGTTTTTTTGAAACAGGGTCTCCCTTTGTCATTGAAGTGGTTTGGCCTTGAACCAGCCCGTGTAGCCCAGGCTGGCCTCAAACTCACGGTGATCTCCCTGACTGCAGGCATGAGCCACCGCACCCAGCAAGGGCAGCCAACTTGGAAAGAAAGAAGTCAGATTGTTCTCATTTGCACATGGCATAATCATATATTGAGAAAATCCTAAAAACTCCACTCCACTGAAAAACTGTAAAAATTAATAAACAAATTCAACAAAGTTGCAGGATACAAAATGAACATACAAAAATCAATAGCATTCCTGTACATTGATAGCAAACTGTCTTAAAGAGAAATTTTAAAAATCAATAACATTTATAGTAGCTACAAAAAATAGAAGCAAATTTGACCCCAGAAGATGAAAGATCTCTAAGGAAAACTATAAAATATTGATAAAAATAAACTGCAAAAGATAAAAACAAATGGAAAGACAGTCATGACCTGGAAGAATTAATATCATTAAAACAGCCACACCACTAGAAGCAATCTACACATTTAATGCAGTCCCTATCAAAATACCAATATCATACTTTTCTAAAATGGAAAAACAATCCTAAGATTCTTATGAGGCACCAGGTTTTTAATTCAGTCAGACCTGCAGCTTTCTTTCCACTCACACTGGTCAGCCTTCCGAGGATTCCTACCAGCTTCTAAGGTTGAGGGAGCCCTCTACTGATGGCTGGCTTATAACTTTCAGTGCACACAGCAAGGAAAACCGGATAAACTCTAAAGAGCTCCTGACTCTCAGAACTGCAATCTGTAGACCTAGAGAAGACTTTTGCCATGAAAAGCCAGGCTCTGGACATGTATTTGACTTCCTCGAACTATTTATGTCATTTCAGCTTTGATGCCTTCAGTCCGTAGAATAAGAAAGGCCTGGAAGGAGGCTCACGTCTGTACACAGGCAGCTCCTGCGCACACTCGCTGCAAGTCACAGTTTCACAACCCACTGTGGAAGGCTTTGGCTCTTGTGTACATGTTCTGAATAAAAATATATATATATATATATATATATATATATATATATATCCCAGAATCAGGGGCCTGGGCGGAATACTTACCCCGGATGACATGTTCTGATGAAGGGCTCTGATGAAGACATGACTTGAGAGAGGAATTCTCCACAGCGGCCACGGCCTTGAAGCTGGAGATTAACAGCTTAACACCAGGGTGTGGGGCCTGATTTTGAACTAGGAAAATTAATGGTGATAAGGATGGGCTGCCTGCCAAGGCCTGTGGTGTGAGTCCCAAGAGAAGCACCTTCTATTTTGAGATCTCTTAATCCAAAGCCTGTGGTCCTGGGCTTTGACCCACACGTCACCTCTCTGTCTATGTGCTTTATTGCCAACTCTTTTATTCTGACACTTTCCTGGGTTTGCAATCCATGGACATGATAGTAATTTACTCTCTGCCCCTTCTGATTCACCACAAGGAGTAGTCGTGTGATAATATAAATTGAGTATCTGACCCAGATGTCAGGAGGAAAGGTCAATGGTATAATCCTTCCCTTCACTTGACGACAGTATCCAAGCCAAGAAAAGAGAGGTGGCAGAGTATCAAACGAAGCCTGGAAAGGAGAGGTAAAAGTATAGGGAGTCCTCTCATGCCTAAATCTCCCCTGGAAAA
This sequence comes from Octodon degus, assembly GCF_000260255.1. Taxonomy (NCBI): domain Eukaryota; kingdom Metazoa; phylum Chordata; class Mammalia; order Rodentia; family Octodontidae; genus Octodon; species Octodon degus. The sequence goes on along the minus strand of NW_004524712.1, from coordinate 7,487,481 downwards.
GAAAAACAATGTGCTCTCATAATACAGGAATGCCACCAAGCCACTGCATAGGTAAAAGGAACCATCTCTGAAAGACTCACAAAGGTACTACTCCTCTCAAAAGCCACCACTGACTCCCCATTGCCCACATAAAACTTGCAGCCTTTAATAGACAGTCAGATTCTTTCCCTTCCTGCCGTAATCCCTTCCTCTGTTCCTACCAGTACCAGATGCTGTACACACGCCACACCCTCTCTCTGGCTGTCAGACCACTTGCCCCTCTCGGCTTCCCTGCCACTATTTCTGTCTCTCTGTTGGAAGGGGCCTGCCCACCCTGCCAGCATTCTTTTGATGTCCTCTCTTTCTCTAGCTCTCCTAGAGAGACCCGATTCTTCTGTGTACCCAAAGGATTTTACTTATGCTTTCTCTTACCCTTGCCATTAGAACACAAATAGTCTTTATAATTTGATCCCCTCTAGTTGGTAAATTGAAATCAAGGCCATTCATATGGGCAGAGGTCTATCTTCCCCTGAGTCGCTGCCTGGCTATGTCCTCCACCCTTTTCCCCCACATCCTGTTCCTCTCTTCAGGGCCTAGTACAGCCTCTCCCAGATAATAGCTTCATTCTTCTTTCTATTAAACTAAGTGAATACCTGAGGCTAAGAGTGACTATGATTTACTGCAAAGACAGAAGAGCATCACCACCATGATAAAAGGCAAAGACGACATCAGGTCCAAGCCCAGCTACTAGGAAATCTGCTCCAGGTCAACACAACACATCTAGAAGCTTCTCAAGGCTTTTAGCTCCTCCAGTTCTGGGACTTTGCCTTACACAAGGACCTTTATGGCTACTGGACACAGAGACCAACTTAGGACCAATAATGCATCTGAAAAAGACCCCTTCCTTCCTCAAGACCCCTTCCTGCCACCCGCTAGAAATTTGTCACAAAGACTATTACACCTGCCACAAGCAGATGAGTGGCTGCTGGAGTGCCCTGAAGAGCATAAGCTGAACCCTTGGATCAGGCTCTGCAAAACAGAGTGCATACACTATGGCGTCTAAGCAATCTGAGTTCAAATCCAAGTTAACCGTCAGCTTTCAGGCCTCAAAAATGAAGCTCGTAAAAGTGCCTCTTCACGGGGCGGCTTTAGGATTAAGTGAGATTTTGAATACCAAGTATTTAATGACTCTCAACTTGCTCAGTAAGTGCAAGCTGTTATTACAAAAATACTTCTGAAGCATAATACATGGTTGACAGTTCTCTTTGGGATTAACTTTCAAGAGTCTTTTGCGAGCCATGGGCAAAAACGCGGGGCTTGTTTGTCCCCTCTCCTTAGAGCCTGTGAGATTCTTTGTTTTATGCTAAAATGAGAATACCTAACATCTTCTTCACTTATTAATCAGATGTGGTTAAAAGTAACATTAAGGTGTTTATAAAGATAAATCTATTGTTTAAAGAAGGTTCTACAATCACTGGCTACATGAGGGATTCCAATGGCACTATTCAAAACTAACTTTGGGGGTGCTGGGGGTAGTTCAGTGGCAGATCGCTTACCTAGCATGCACATAACTCTGGATTTGACCTCCAGCACCACAAATAATTAACTAACATTGGGTTTAAAGCACTCACACATTATACAAAATATCCCAGCCATTCTCTGTAAGATATAATAAAAAAGCAAGACCATGGTTTCTTTAATTCAAATCAAGAACACATTAATTGCAAAAATAGGTCTATTGAGTCCATAAAATAGAATCCCACGAAATCTAAAATTCTGGAAGCAATCCAAGCCAGAGGCTCAGTTAGGCCGCCCTCGGGGTGGTCCCAGAAGGTCTCAGGGGAGCGGCCCTCTCTGGGCTCCCTTCTGGACAGGAAGGGACCTTGAATCGTCACCTCACAGCCCGACCTCCCAGTGCGTAGGCAGAGCATGCCCTGGAAAGCTCACTCAGCTCCCTAATACCATGAACTCTGCTTTTTCTAGAGCAGAGATTTCCAAATTTTTTTGTATTAGTCCACTTTTGCCATATATAATGATTACACTTCCTGCAGAGAGCCGGTGCATGTGCATAACACATCTTAACTCTTTTTCCATCCCTTTCCCCTCCTATCTTTTGGTTCCCTCACATTTCCAAAGATGTATTTCCCTATTTTCCATTGTCTCTCTTTTTCTGTACTCTTTGCTTATATTTTAAATTTCTTATATACAAGAAACCATGCAAATAAGCCATATCTGATTTGTCTCACTTCACATTATGGTCTCACGATGCATGCATTTTCTGACAAATGATTCAAATTGATCCTTCTTTGTGACAGAGTAGTACTCTGCTATGTATAAATGCCACCTTTGCTTTATTCATTCCTCTGCTGATGGACAATTGGGCCATTCTCGAGATTTAGTTGCTACAAGTTGTGCTGCTATAAACATGGATATGTATGAATCACTGCGATAGGATGCTTAGCTCTTTCTGGAAGGTACTTAGAACAGGAATTGAATGGCATTTATAGTGTAGTATTTTGAGACTTCTCCATACTGATTCCCATAGTAGTTGCTCTGGTTTACACGCCTACCAACAGCTCCCTGCAGCCTCACCAGCATTTGCTGTCATTTGATTTCTTAATGATAGCCAGTCTTTGGAATTGCAATGGAATTTCAATGCTGTTTTAACTTGCATTTCTCTAATGGCCAGAGATGTTAAACATTTTCTCATGTATTTTTGGCCTTATCTACTTCCTCTGAGAAGTGTCTATTCAGTTGTCCATTTTGATTCTTTTATTTTGGGGGCTCAAATTATTTTGAGTTCATTTTATATTTTTTATACATATTATATATATTCATTGTATATGATATATGACATATAGCATATGACATGATAAGATATATGATACATTATATATTATATAATATATGTTGTATACTATATATTAATCTTCTGTTTTAAGAATAGCTGGCAAAGAAATTTTTCCCATCCTGTAAGTGACCTATTCACTGTTAGATGTTTTATTCGCTGTAGAGAAAGTTTTTAATTTGATATGATCACATTTGTTGACCTTGATATTATTTCTTGTGCAATTTGTGTTCTGTTCAGAATGTCTTTGCTTATACTTGTGTCTTCAAGAGTTTTATGTATTTTGTCTTCCAGAAGATTAAGTGTTCCTGTTTTAATAGTTGTTTTACTTTATTTTTTAGTGCAGGGTCTACAGAGTCTATAAAGTCTCACTACACAGATTGGACTTGTAGTGATTCTCCCGTTTGCAGCTTCCCAAGTGCTGGGATTACAGGCACGCACCATCATGCTTAGTCTCAATCGCTGTCTCAGCACACCCTGGGCACAGGGCCTGCATGGCAGGCCAGGGGTCAAACCTCCGACCCCTGCATCTGCCTAAGCAGGCACTTTAATCTGCTGAGCTATTTGTCTACCCCTGTTTTAATATTTAGATATTTGCTATAGTTTTATTTTAGTTAGTACATAGTGAGCTATTTGGGTCTAGAGTAAATTCTGTGCATACGTATAGCCAACTTTCCAGTGTCATTTGTTAAAGAGGCTACTTTCCTTTAATGTTATTTTTTTATTCTTTTGTTGAAGACTGAATGTGCCTGGAGTTTTTGTTTTCAGTTTTTGTTTGGTTTGGTTTGGTTTGGTTTTCTGTTTTGGTTTTGGTTTTGTTTTGGTGGAACCGGTGATTGAACTCAGTTCTTTGCACTTGCCAGGGAAGCACTTGTTCTACTGAGCCATCTCCCCTAGACCCTGTGCCTGGAGTTATCTTTACTCTGTTCTGTTGAGTCATGCACCTGTTTTGTACCAGTACCATGCTGTTTTTAATCACTGTAGCTTTGCAATATAATCTGAAGTCCAAGATTTTGATCCTCCTACTTTACTTTTGTTACCCAGGTCTATTTTTGCTATTCTGTATCTTTTCTGGTTCCATATGAATTTTTGGATTGTTATCTCTAGTTCTGTGAGGAATGCTGTTGGAATTTTGATTAAGATTATGTTAAATGTGTATCAGTTTTTACATATGCCCATTTTGACTATATTAGTTCTGTCTATCCAGGAACAAGAATCTTTCAATTTTCTCATATACTCTTTGATCCCCTTTTCCAGAATACTGTAGATTTTATTTTGGAGGTCATTTACTTAATTGGATAGGTTAATACCTAAGTATTTAATTTTTCTTGATACTATTGTGAATAATATTGTTTTCCTCGGTTTTTTTCTCAAGGAATTCATTATTAACTTACAGGACCATTTGATTTTTGTGTGTGGATTTCATATCCTACTGCATTTCTGGATTCAAGAATAGATCATGATTCATTCAATCGTCAAACACTTCTGACCCTCCTCTTACATGGAGCATAGTGCTCATCATGGGAGAAGATGCAAAGAAGATGAAACAGATCCCTAGCTTCATGGAGTTCCCCGTCTAGGGGAGAAACTAGAATTGCAACCTAAAATATGTCTGCTGGAATTAGCATATAAGATAATGAAGAACATATCATAAGTAACTCAATTTATCGTTGCATAAACAATAGAAAAAAATACATGCCATAGATAGAAAGATATCTAGAGGTGGCAATAGCCACAGAAGCCAAAACTAACCTCACCCGTAATAGTTAACAAGGCTTTCACTAGGCAATAAGAAGGGGAATTAATCCACTGAAAGAGACCACTACAATCACAGCACATGATGGTATAAATAGCTTTGGGAAAGAGGGCACAGATCAACCCACTTACATAGACGCTGAAGTAGGATTCAGCAGTTTGAAAATCAGAAAGGTAATCTGTGACCAGATGGTGAAAAACTGAGTGGCAGAAACAGGCATCCAAACCCTATCTTATCCTGCAAGCAGGCGCAGGGGCTGGGGGTTCAATTCCCAGGCCTGCCATGCCGGCCCCGCCCCTGGGGCTTGCTGAGATGGCAATCGAGACTGGGCGTGGTGACGTGCACCTGTAATCCCAGCACTTGGGAGGATGTAAACAGCAGAATAACTATGAGTCCGATCTAGTAGTGAGACCCTGAACACCCTGTAGACTTTTCCCTAAAAAAAAAAATACCAAAAAAAAAAAAAAAAAAAAAAACAATCTTATATAGACCCAGAAATGCCGCTCTTGTGTGGCACGTTGTAGGAAGTCAAGCAGGAGGTAAAAAATGTGGAGTTCTCAATGGTCTCTCTAAACATCAGCTCTGCAGGCAAAGGAATTATGGGGGAGTAGGCACAACTCTCCTGCTGGGGAGAAGAATCAGGAGGAGGAGGCAGTGACTTGGGATTAGCTGTACACTTCAGTCTTGCCTGCTTACCCTGGCCTCTTTGACCACGGGTCACTGGTAATGAGTAACTGAAGCAGGAAAGGCCCAAAAAATTCAGAGCTGCTGGTGGCTGGAAAGATGTTGATCCTGGCAGCAAAACCCACCCCATCTATGCGCAGGATGAAGAAGTGGAATTAGGTGGTTTTCTGGGCCCGTGGCATGGTCTACCGGGCTGTCAGCAGTCTTTAAACAAAACACGACAGTGGAGCACACAGGGGTGGCTGGTTTATGTTTTGGATGCTTAGCGCAAGCTCCTGCGTCCTCTATTCATACATGCCCCCAAGCTGCTGGATGACTGCCACTCCATTCAAGGGAGGTGAAATAAAACCCTCTTGGGTAGCACGCTGAGACACACGCTACACATTCCTGGAAGCAGCAGGCAAGAAAGAGTTTGACCTCCAACCACAAAAAGGAATCCAGCAGGGGAAACCTCAGGGCAGCCTAACAGACCACAAGAAGAAATCCATCTCCAGGGTGTGGAAAGCTGGTCTTGGTAAAGCAGTGGGTGGGATTTTGAAGAATTCCTATCAGTGTTAAGGCATGGGAAGGCAACACGAAGGGCTCTAGGAACCACCTGCCTGCATTCGCATCAGCTTCATTATCAGTCGTGCCAAAATCCCACTTCTGGAGCCTGTCGCGTTTACACTAACTTCATTTCCCAGCACGTCAGCCACAGCCTACAGCCGTGCTTTCCTGGAGACTGAAGTAATTTCAACACAAAGGGAAGCAGATGGCGGAAGTCAACTCCATCAGTTGTGTGGGAACACTCCAGGCGGAGTCTGGAGACCATCGAGAGACAACTGGCAGGGAACCTACACCGACAGAACTCCCTCCCACCCAGATCTTTCCTTCCACACCTCCAGCCTCCCATCACTGCTGTTCCACCCTGCAGCATTACAAGCAGGCCCATATTTTATTTTCCTGGCTACTTCCTTCCCAAGATTTCCCAGATTACTGGTACTGAATGCTTCTTCCCTTCAATTTCTAATCTCCTGGCACTTTTCACATAACCTATACAATCTCATCTTTCTCATACACACCTTCCCCCACCCCCAGTGTCCCTCCTCTCCCCGCATCACCGGAAACATTAGAGATATTCCAATAAATGCTATTGAAAATACATACAAACTTTGAAGCCTCCGTGGGTTATCAATAAACATTGTCAGTTCATCCACTGATCTTCAGAGCCCAGCTGCACGCCTCAGCAAGACACCAACGTGGCCAACAGTGAAGATCATGACGTGAATACAGTGGACCCCTTTCCCTCAGTGGGTCCCTGAAGCCTCAAATACTACAAATTCTAGATATACTGGTTTTCCTTAAATATGCACAGTTATGATAAAGTTGAATTTATATGGGCACAGTTAGAGAGTAACAATAATGACATAATAAAATTTAAAAAGTGTAACAATATACTGTAATAAAAGGTATGTGATATTGACTCTCTCTCTCTCTCTCTCTCTCTCTCTCTCTCTCTCTCTCTCTGTCTCTCCCCCAATATCTCAGCGTACTGTACTCATCCTTCTTCCTGAGATGATGTGAGATGACAACATTTCTCTATGGTGAGACAAAGTGAGAATGATGAATTAGATTCTAACACAAGCACTGTTGATGCCACTTTACTAGCCAAACAGCTACCAAGTGCTACCAGGTGGGTGGTGTATACATTGAGGTTAGGCTGGACAAAGGGATGATTCACGCCTCCTGTAGGACAAAATGGGACTGTGAAGATTTCATCGCATTACTCAGAATGGGGCAAGTTAAAACTTATGCACTTTCTTTCTGGAATTTTCTTTGTTTCTGACTGTGGTTGATCACGGTTAGCTGACACTACAGAAAGCAAACCTGCGGAAAAGAGGACACTACAGCATCACTGTTTGCTGAGCCTCTCTGGCCATATGCTGGACAGAAAATTGGGTGTCAAAGCAATTGTTGGTTAAAGAAAAAAGCAAAAAAATAGCTTCTGGAAGCAGCCACCACCCTTAAGCAAAGAGGCTAATGTTAGGTGTTTTTCTCCGGTTCCTTCCATCACACCTTCCTGGTCCACCTTTCTCCTGGCCACTTCTCCCAGTCACTCCAGCTGCCTGTGTCAAGGTCAGGTGCTCGCTTTCCCTCACATGAGGACAGACAGATGCTCATCAGTCTTCCCCTCAATAGTCCCAACTTTTCCTCATTTTGCTTACCTGATTTATGGTTTTCCAAACATATTCTACACAGTCCCAGGCCCCAGTTCCTGTTCCTCCCCTTCCCTAGACCGCGAAACTTTTACCTATCCAAATATTATTTAACTCTCCAAAACCCAGACCGGTCACCTCACCCTTCCCTGCGCCTTCCCTGCAGCACCCTTCTCAAAGCCGTCTCCTTTCTCTGAGCCCTCATAGTGTTTGTTGCCTTCCACACTCTGCTCTTGTACTCTTCATAACAGTTGTTTCTTATCTTCCTTTCTGATTAGAATAAAAATTCTAGGGACTGGGAGATGGCTTGCTAGAATAAGTGCTGCCCTGGCAAGCACAAGGGTCTAGTTCAATCCCCGGTTCCACAAAAAAAGAAGAGAAATAACTGCCTGGAGATTCAGATCCAGCAAAATATCCTATAAGACCAAAATAGAAATTCTGAGAGCAGAAGCCTAGATCTTCTCCCTCATACTGTCATGATTTGTCCCTTTTACATAACATGTCTTTGAATGGTGTTCGGTAAAAGAATGGGTGAATGAATGAAGCAGTAATAAATCATTGCATGACTGAGGAAAGTCAGCCCAGATAGTTGCCGTTGGCTTGGCTAACTTAAGTCAGTTGTCATTAACTTCATTTTACAGCTGAGGCAACTGAGGCCAAGGCAGGCTAAATTCCTTCTCCACGTCAGGCTGCCCATCTACCAGTTCAGAGCTCTTCATCCCAGACCACTCTGTTCAATGCCAATCTTTGTTTTCTTCAGCACCTGGTATTTTTCAGTACCATGGGATTCAATACCTTTAAGAGGACAAGAAAATAAAAATGTCCTACTTCTTCTTTTCACCTTCCTGTGATTTACTCCGTCTTAGCTTCATGCCTTCCAAGTGGTCACAGATGAGCATTTACTCAGACAGCACGGCATCCTGCTCGTTGTGAGCAGGGCAGACAAGGTCTAGGTTTCCACCAAGACCACATCTCTCCAGACCCACGTAATGCCCTGGTTAGCCTACTGACATGACGAGGAGGGTGCCTGTGTCACAAAACAAACAACAACAAAAGCCCAGCCACACCATGGAGAAGGCAGGAGGCCACCCATTCACAGGTGCCTCTGTCCAGAAGCAGGGCCAGGAGAAGTGCTACTTACAACCATCCAGCTCCCTCCTAGCCAGGAGGCCAGAACTGTTCCTGTATCTGGCTGCCTGGACATGGCTCCGGCCCAGGGTAGAAGCTGGCAGGGTAGGCCTCGTCCTCTCGCAGGGAGGAAACAGCCAGGGAAACACGGAAACCCCCAGAAACCCCCAGGCTCCCCTGGAAGGAGGCGGCGCGGAATGGAAAGAGCAGAGCCCTAGCTTCTGAAGACGGAATCCACGTGCAGCACTAAACATGCTAGTTGCAAAGCCCAGCTAGGAGAACCTGCAGTGTGACTGCACATATCAGCAGTCCCTGACAAAAGCACAAGAACACAGTCACTATTAGCACTTCTTGGGCTGAGCCCTGCAAGGACTCTGGTGGTCTTTCTGCTTGTTAGACAGGAAACGCTGCTGGTTTGTGGAGGATAAAGAGCAGATTCCAGTCAGGAGGTGGTTCTCGCCCAGCCTAAATGGTTATGTGCCCCTATCTCCTTAATTGTTCAGTGCCCCACGATTGAAACTGTTGGGCTTATCTATAAAATGCCAAATCTACAGAAAGATCAGGCTAAAGTCTTAAGGCTACCTGAGAGGTCAGGAGGCTCAGCCCGCCCCACAAGGAGCTTCCCTGGGCTCCTGTGGGGTGGCCTTTTTCCTGCCTGCACCCCCTACTCCAGGCCCTGCTCTGAGACATAGGAGGTGTGCATTGGTAGTGCTCCACGCCAGCACTGCCTCACTAACTGCGCTCCCCCTAGTGTGACATCCATGGGCCTGGCTCCAGGGCCTGCCTGCCCTGCAGATACCAAAGTCACGGAAGCCCAAGCCCCTTCCAAGAAGTTAGCATAGTATTTGCATGTAACCTGCTTACATCCTCTGCATACTCTAAAACACCTCTGGATGGCTCATCATACCAAATACAGGTGCTATGTAAGGGTCTGTTCAGAGACTAGTAGCAAGGGGAAAAAAAAAAAAAAAATATATATATATATATATATATATATATATATATATATATATATTTCTGATTTGGGGTTCTTGCAAGGTGAACAATATAATAGAGGACACATTTTATAATATTAGTTTAGATTAAAGCACCTGTAAGCAGGGGCAGGGGCAGAGGGTTTGTTCCCCAGCCTGCCGTGCGGGTCCCACCCCCAGGGCATGCTGAGATTGCGATTAAGGCTGGGCCTGGTGGCCTGTGCCTGTAATTCCAGCACTTGGGAGACTGTAAACAAGAGGATCAGTACAAGTCCAATCTAGTAGTGAGACCTTGAACACCCTGTAGACCCTTCCCTAAAATAAAATTTTAAAAATTTATTTATTTATTTATTTTCTTTTTCAGAACCGGGATTGAACTCAGACCCTTGCGTTTACCAGGCAAGCACTTATTCTACTGAGCCATCTCCCCGGCCCCTAAAAAAAATTTTTTTAAAAATTAGCTTATAAGGAATTACCCAAGAATTATATACAAGTGCTCACACCCTCTCCATACTCTATCTAAACACTAAATACTAGAGACTCCAGCTGAGGGCCTGGATCCTACTTCCCAGATCTGTGCCAGAAAGACCCAGGGGTCAGGGGTGGAAGCTAGAAAGTCTCTGCCAGCGGGATGAAGGATCGGTGCTAAAGGCTGAGGGATCTGAACTGGAGCTGGGAGCAACACCCAAGATAAGCAACAGAGCTCCCCAAAAGTACCCCAGCCATCCTCAGCAGCAGTGAGGTCCTGAGCTCCTCCAGTGATGAGGAAAGCTGAGTTCCCATTAGGAAAGCCAATGCGACAAGCTTCTCCATGAGGCTGAGCAGGGAACCATCTTCCCTTCTGGAGCCAAGAAGTGATGCTCAAGATAAGGACAAAGTTCCTCCAGAGTTCGTCGGGAAAGCCAGCATGACAAGGTCCTCCAGCAGAGAAGCCCAAGAGACTAGCAGCTTCCAACAGCTCCAGCAGCTTCTCCTTCATGCTTCACCCTAACAGCATTCTGGCAGCTTCTCCTGTTCTGCTTTTATGCTGCTAGCAACAATTCTCAGGCGGGCCTCCCACACCCAGCACCACACTAGTTCAGTTCAGCTGGGTATAAGAAGTTGACCACCAGCTAGCTAACCACTGGCTGCCACGTGTGGTAGTGCGTGTTTGTAATCTCAGCACTCAGGAGGCTGAGGCTGTTGCCATGAGTTCAAGGCCAACCATGGCCTCAAAGTGAATTCAAGGCTAGTCTGAACTATATAACAAGACATTGTCTCTAAAAACAAAGAAACAAGCAAATCAATCCACTGTTGGCAGGAATCTGCAGACATGAAACCTGGGGTTATGGGGCCAACTATATTACTTCATCAATCAAGCATCAAGCAGGATCAACTTAGGCATTTACAGTATGTAGATCCCTGAGTGAACCATCTGATGGGTGTCATGGAAGACCTCTGAAAGGCAGAGTAAAAGGCCACTCAAAGGGCATGGCTGGCCTCTGGCCCCTCTCTTTCTGCCTCTGACCTTTCTTTTTCCCGGACCCCAGGAGTTGAGCAGCTTTCTGCCATCAGACCCCTGAAACTGGACAGAGACCCCTAAAACCATGAGCCAAAGGAATTTCCCTTCCTGTTAGTTGTCTATATCAAGAATTTCGTCTTCGCACTGAAAAAGCTAACCAACATGTGTGGTACAAGTATATCACAATTTTTTCATGATGTCAGTCCTTAGGTTTTCTAAGTTTGCTGTTTCGAACAGCTCTGGAATGGATATTTGAGCTTATCTCTGTGCTCAACACAAGTTTCTCCAGGATCTATTTCCAGATGTAAAACTCTTGACTCACAAGGTCCGAGAATCTTGAATTTACTAGAAATTGCTGTGCTTCTCTCCACCATTCTCATCCAAATATCTGGTTTCATTGGGTGTGTACAAAAGTTCCCTTATAACCTATCCTCACTCAAATCAACTTGGATTTGGCCTTTTCTTTTTAAGTATTTTTATTTATTTATTTATTTATTTACTTGGTACAAAGTCTCACTACACAGTTCAGACTCATAGAGATCCTCCTGCTTTCAGCCTCCCCAGAGCTGGGACTACAGGTGTGTGCCACCACGCCCAGTCTCAGTGGCTGGCTCAGCCCACCCTGGGGGCGGGGCTGGCGTGGCATGCAGTGCCGGAATCGAACCGCAGTTCCTCCGCTTACCTAAGCAGGTGCTTAGTCTGCCGAGCTATCTCGACGCCCCTGCTTTGATTTCCGAGTGCTGAGGACTACAAGTGTGTTCTAACACGTCCTACTCCTAAAACTTTTTCAGGTGATTCAGCCTTTTGCAAAGGTTCTGGTTTCAGTCACTGGTACTAAATAATAAGGTTATCCAACACTTTTTCTGCCTATTTCTTCATCTCTAAAATAGATAATAATACCTACCTTATAAATATATAGCAAACGTGCCAGCCCCGCCCCCAGGGGGTGCTGAGATGGCAATTGAGACTGGGCGAGGTGCTGTGCGCCTGTGATCCCAGCTCTTGGGAGGCTGTAAACAGGCGGATCACTATGAGTCTGATCTAGTAGTGAGACCCTGAACACCCTGTAGACCTTTCCCTAAAGTATTTTT
>NW_004524712.1:7469277-7474225 GCF_000260255.1 Octodon degus | reverse complement strand
TCATTGGCATTTTGTGTAGCACTGTCTTCTGACCTTTGTTGTGGAGCTTTGGTGCAGTTATGACCTTAGCACGTACTGAAGTTCAGGTCAGATCTACAAAGTTTGGATTCATCCAGCTGTGCCTGGGCTTGGGTCTGGCTGCTGTGCTCAACTCCTTCCTGCTGCTGCCCTTGGGGGTGAACCTGTTGTGCCCCTCTGGCAAGATGTTCTGCTCCTGGACTAGCTGGGTGGTTCTGCCCCCTACACTCTCTGCAGGGACTGCAGCTGCAGGGTTTCACCCAGGCCTGTATGCCAGGCCTGAGCTGAGTCTGGAGGGGACAAAGTGGAGTAAGGGGAGAGGAAGCTCTCCACACACTCACCGGGCCTGGGCTAGGGCTGGATCTGGGAGTCCCAGCACGGGTTATGGAAGTAACAAAAAACAAAGCACATGCTGCCCAGTGGCTTCCGGAGGTTCCTGGTGCACAATGTCAAGGAGCTGGAGGTGCTGCTGATGTGCAGCAAGTCTCACTGCGCAGACACTGCTCACGACGTCTCCTCCAAGAACCGCAAGGCCACCGTGGAAAAAGCAGCCCAGCTAGCCATCCGAGTCACCAATCCAAACGCCAGGCTGCACAGTGAAGAAAATGAGTAGACGGCCTGTGTGCATGTTTATTTGCATTCAGTAAAACCACAAAAAAATGCAAAAAAAAAAAAAAGGTCAGGGAGATAGCTCAGCAGCATAAATGCCTCACTGGCAAGTGCAAGGTCCCGAGTTTGATCCCCAAGTACCAAAAGGTAATAAATAAAATAAAATAATGTAAAAAAAAGAGTTATTTCAGGCTGGGGAGATAGCTTGGCAGTCTGAGCTACTGCCTGGCAAGTACAAAGACCAGCGTTACTGCATGCCCTGCTGGCCCCAGAACCCTGGGCCAAAGCCAGGCGTGGTGGTGCATGCCTGTAATCCCAGTGTAGAAAGGCTGAGACAGGAGGATCAATGCGAGTTTGAGCTGTATAGCGAGACCCTGAACCAAATAATTTTTTTTAAAAAAATGAGTTCTTAACATGACAGTGGTAAGCCATACAGTTATATGTATAAGATTGGTAAGGCAATGATCCTGAGAATCTTCAGAAGATTTTTAAATCTAGCAGTTAATTGGAATGATTCTCACCCTGACTAACTATATATACTGACACCTGTGGACTAAGCAACTACACTGAAGATGGCAATTTGTAATAGTAGGTTCATGCTTGGAGTGCCTGTCATTCTGGTCTTCTGAACACGGGCTGCTTGTCATGACATGCCAGTTCCTGCCGTGATGTCTCTCGGGTAGATGATTGTTCAAAAAGAAGGGGGTGGAGGGCAGGGAGATGGCTCAGTGGAATAAGTGCTTCCTTGGCAAGTGCAAGGGCCTGAGTTCAATCCCCAGCTCCACCAAAAAAATAAAATAAAACAAAATAAATAAATAAATAAATTTAAAGAACTTTTGGGGGGCTGGGGAGATGGCTCAGTGGAATAAGTGCTTCCTTGACAAGTGCAAGGGCCTGAGTTCAATCCCCAGTTCCGCAAAAAAAACAAAAAAAAAAAAAAGAAGGGGGTGGTGAATGAAGGCAGGAGACAGGAAAAGGAATGTTGTGGGACTGTTCTGCTACAAGGTTGTATATGGTTAGATTTCTGGACTTATGTGTAAACATAAGAATTGTATAATTCTTTATGCCTATTTTTAAAATATATTCTAATTTTTAAATGTTTTTTGTCATATTCTGTAGGGACTTAAAGTTCAACATATCAATACCTGATGAAAAATACCTGTTCCATGTTATGCCTAAGATGTTTGATATGCAGATAGTGAGGTTAAGCTTAACAGCCTAAGTTGTATGGTAATAGCAATAAGCTTCTCTTCTGGAGGGTTAACAACCTAAGTTTGCAGACCAAAATTAGAGAAAAAGGAGGGCCCCAAGGAAAGCCAACATTTTGACCCTAGCCTTCCAAGGTCAATTAAGACTCAGGACATATGAGAACTTGTACTGTAACGTCATGTAACTCAGTAGTGTCCCAAATTTTCTGATCAAGGAGATTATGGGGCCAAAGAGGAAAGTGATCGATGATGTAGAGTGTGCCTAAGGAGAGTCACATGGAGAGAAAACATTCTATCAGGCTTTCACAGAGAGCACATTGTCCAAGCAATGGCTGTGACTCATCCACATGGCTGACACTGACAAAGGTTCTACAATCTGAGGTGCAGGATCTCAGGATAAATCCTGAGGGGATTTCACTGACCTTATCATACCCAAAAGCTACAACTCTTGTTGCATAGGTCTTGCTTTATCTTGGTCTTAACCATCCAGCAGAAAAATATAAAAAGTAAAGCCATGTTGTTATATTGAGCTGTTGACTCAGGTCAACAATTTCTGACACTGCCAGTGAAGCAGAAGACCCAATACTAGTATGGACTACTGGACTCTTTTAGAATATTTTGCTGAGTTAACACACCTATAATATTCAAATGATGGAACTAAACAAAAAAGGGAATACAGATGAATGTTCATTTTGTATCTGTGTATTCAAAATGGTTAGGATAGATACATAGTTACATTCTCTTAATGAATAGAGGGATTTGTTCTAATAGTGTTTGTAAATAAGATATCATGTCTGCATCTTGTAGAGCAAATGACCACTAGGAAGAGAGTATGCAATGTGTTAATTATTGAAACTTTCATACGAATTTGATTTGAAACTGTCTCATTGCTATTTGTTTCTCAATAAAATTATGGAAAAAAATTAAAAAATAAAAAATGAGTTCTTTCTATACTCTGCATACTATTTTTGTTAGATTTTACATTTGTAATATCCTTTCCTTTTTTTTTTTTTTTTCTTTTTGCGGAACCGGGGATTGAACCCAGGCCCTTGGGCTTGCCACTGAGCCATCTCCCCGGCCCCCCTGTAATATCCTTTTCCAAATGTCTATAATTAGTCTTTTTGCTTTATGATATCTTTTGTTATTGAATAAAATTGAATGTTAATATGATAAAATTTTAACCTTCTTTTTCCTTTACAGTTTAGTTTTTGTTAAATGATCTAAAGAATCTTGCAATACCCCAAGGACACAAAGAAATTCATTATAATTTTTTTTTCTTTTTTGCTTTTCATTTACAAGGACTTTAGTCCACCTGCAATGTGAGATAGAGATCCAGTTTTGTGTTTTCCATATGAATAACTAATTTTCAAAGTATGCATTGATCAGTCTGTTCATTTCTAATTGATCTTTAATTTTACATTTATCAATTATAGTGTCTAAATATATGTGAGCGTGTTTCTGGCCTTCTCAACCTGTTTCACTGATTTTTCTTTTTCCCAAATCATACACTGTCTCACTGTATCCTAACTTCTGCAGCCTTAACATAAGTCTTAGTATCTCACAAAACATCCACCATCTTCCTTTAAAACATGAATCTGGTATTCTTGGCCCCTGTTCTTCCATGAAACGTCCTGGAGCTGAAGAACAGCCAGTCTCTAACAGCTGAGCAACCTAACTGGTGAGGGATTGGTTGGTGGCATTCTGAAGGCAGGGCAAAGGCTGCACTGGGAAGTTTCTACACATTTGGGATTTGTCTGAGCAGAGACTGAGCTATTTCACACAGGCCAGCTGCAGGCCAGGAAAGAATATTTGCCATGGTGGAGTTATCTTAGATCCTTCCTAAAGAACTGGGTTCTAGAAAAATCTAGAAAGCCGGATGTGGTGGTACATGCCTATAATCCCAGCACTTGGGAGGCTAGGCAGGAGGATCACTGTGCGTTCAAGACCAGCCTGGAATACAAAGTGAGCTGAAAGTCAAACTGAACTGCATAGCAAGACACTGTCTCAAAAACAGAGAGAGAGAGAGAGAGAGAGAGAGAGAGAGAGAGAGAGAGCTAAAAGAAAGAGCTAGATTATACCCAGTCTAATACTGAGTTGCTGAGAGAAGGCTCCAAGTAATTGCATAGGAAAGATACTTTCTTCTGTATGAATAAAATGGCATATAAGAGACTCCCAGAAATGGGAGAAAGGGGCCAGCGAGATAGCTCAGTGGACTAAAGTGCCTGCTTAGGCAAGCTTAGCCAAGTGCAGGCACAGGGGTTGGATTCCCAACATGTCACACCAGCTTTGCCCCTAGGGCAGGCTGAGCCAGCCAGAGTCCAGGTGTAGTGGCGAACGTCTGTAGTCCCAGCCCTGGGGAGTCTGAAAACAAGAGCATCACTATAAAGAGGTTCCAGGGCCAGCCAAATAGCTCAGCAAATTAAAGTGCCTCCAAGCAGGATCAGGGGCTGGGGATCCAATCCCCAGGCCTCCAGTGCTGGTCCCTACCCCCAGAGTATGCTAAAATGGCAATTAAGACTGGGTATGGTAGCACTGCCTGTAATCCCAGCTCTTGGGAGGCTGTAAACAGGCAGATCACTATGAGTCTGATCTAGTAGTGAGACCCTGAATACACTGTAGACCCTTCCCTAAAATACAAAAAATAAATAAATGAAATGAAATGAAATTTTTTAAAAAACAACCATAAAGGGGTTCCAGGCAGATAAGTCACCTCCAGCCCAGGATTCTCTTCTACCAGTTCATGATCGTGCTACCAAATGAGACCTTCACTGTAATCAACACTCCTCCTGCTTCAATTTCTCTAGAGGACTCAGAGACCACCCGTGAATGCACACAGAGCTAGAGAACATGCAGTACAGGGAGAGGTAAGACGCATCCTACATCCTCCCATCCCCCTGCAGGTTTCCTACCTGCTCCCTGCTCAGACTGGGCCAGAAAAAGCCTTATTGTGATGTTGAAAGTTTTTCCTTTTATTGAAGTGCAGAGCACGGTGGCCAGGGTTTGATCCCAGTGTGCTGTTCCAGCCCTACCCCAATGCAGGTGGCATGTGTGAGACTGGGCATGATGGCATGCACCTGCAATCCCAGCGCTTGGGAGGCTGACAACAGGAGAAT
>NW_004524712.1:7468065-7468576 GCF_000260255.1 Octodon degus | reverse complement strand
AGGAAGGAAGGAAGGAAGGAAGGAAGGAAGGAAGGAAGGAAGGAAGGAAGGGAAAGTTCTTACTTCTTTTAGGGCTGGGGAGGTACCTCAGCAGCATAAGTACCTGCCTAGCAAGCACAAGGTCCCATGTTTGACCCTCTGTATAAGAAAATTTCTACTATTAACAAGATTTTGTTAAACTTGCCTGTAGAGTTGTCTGTGACAAGGGACTCCAGAAGGCAGCAGACTGGATCATATAATCTGGAATTCTCCTTTGGAAAAGATAAGGACTCCATGTCCAGAAGCTGGAAAATAAGTACAACATCATTACACCTCTGTGCAGGGCAACCCTCATCCTTCTCTTGGATACCTCCTGTACCACATAGGGGCCCTTGCTGAATGCTAGTGTTGCACTGCATATTAAATTTTAGTAAAGTATACAATGTGTTAATTATTGAAACTGTCCTACCAATTCGGTTTGAAACTGTCTCATTGCTATTTGTTTCTCAATAAAATTATGGGAAAAAATTAA
>NW_004524712.1:7453248-7467761 GCF_000260255.1 Octodon degus | reverse complement strand
AACAGTCTAATGTTTAATTATTTGATCACTCTTGCATACTTATCTCTGGTAATCTGAACTACTACTTGGAATATAACAATAGGTAATACAACAACCATTCTTAATTTCCTATTATCTTGTTTTGAAATTCTTTATCATTTTTATTGTTTTGTCTTTTGTTATTTGTTGTTCTTTTTTCTTTAAAATAATTTTTTAAATGCAAAGGCTATAGACATTAACATTAATAGCACCTAATAAATTTAAAAGATTTTTATGAAAAGCAAATAAGAAAAAAAATAAATAAATTTTAGTAAAGCTGAGCCAGGCATGGTGGCACAGGCCTGTAATTCTAGCACTTAGGAGGCTGAGACAGGAGGATCACATGAGTTGAAGGCCAGTCTGGGCTATCTAGTGAGCTCAAGGCCAGCCTGAATGACATAGTGGGACCCTGTCTCAACCAATCAATCAAGCTTTTAGTAAAGCTTATTTTTCTTGTTTTTAAGAAAAAATTAAATAGGAAAAGAATGACATACAGCTTCCCATTCACCAGTGGAAACTGAGGCAGACTGCTAATTTAGAAAGTGGACTACGTATGATCTGGGGCTAAAGCGACTCCTCCTGTGGGGAGGGAAAGAACAAAGAATAGGAGATGAGGTTTGGGCCGTGGGGCTACCTCTGGAATTTTTAACCTGTGGGAGGCAGTGTGGTGTTGCACACTGCGCTTTCACCTTGCCTGATCTAAAGTGATATTGAGCACTCTTGTTAACTAAAGATTCTCGGACCTCAGCCCAAAAGTACTGAATCAAAGTCTCCCATAGGAGTGCCTGAGAAGCTAAAGGTTTGCTTTGTTTTGTTTTGTTGTGGTACCGGAGATTGAACTAAGAACCTTGAGCTTGCCAGGCAAGCGCTTATTCTACTGACCTATCTCCCGGCCCCGAGCTATAGGTTCTAATAAAAACAGAGTCTTGTGAATTGCAAGTCTAGGACACTCACAAAAGCAATTAATAGGGGCTTTGCATTGAGGATTCGCTCTTAGGACTCTGTGGCTTCCAGCACATCACTTCACTTCCCTGTGTCTCCTTCCCTTATTTGGAAAAGGAAGCTAGCCATTCCTTCACGATAGGGTAATCACACAGGCTGAATGAAAGGATGTATGCAGAACACTTGGCACAAGGCTGGATCACAGCAAATAATTGTCTTTATTATGAAGAGGGTTCTACTAGAAGATGTGAAACTTAAATCACAAACCTGCAAAGGCATTCTTTCCCAAAGATTTTCTTAGTTCAGCATCTTCTCCCCCTTCCCTAATCACAGCACTTGCATTTTCTTGGAGAATGACAACCATTTCTAGGCAATATGACTTGGTGAGTGGATGTAGCTCTGTCTTTCAAGTATAAGGAGGAGCGAGCCTCAGGCCTAGCCAGTCAGCAGAGTTTACTCTCCCTGGTCGTCATGGTTGGTTCCGAATGAGGACCATGACCCCAGTCAGTCCAAAGAGATTTAATCTGGGTTTTTGCTGAAGCTATGATCTTCAGAGTGAACTGTTGGCTGCCACCAAGCAAATAAGAAAAATAAAGCTCCCCAAATCAGAAGCCTGTGCAGCCACAAAAGAAGGAAGAGTTAAGATATAAAGAACAGAGAACCAAAGTCTTGAGGAGACAGTATTTTCAACCCTTGGAATGCAGACATGCTGAAGCAATTCTATCTCAGAACTTTTCAGTTATATGAGCCAATAAAATTTTTACGTAAGACAACTCATCAAATTTTCTATTACTTGCCCTCAAATAGATGAGGACAATAATTTTTACAGCATTTCTTCTACTTTAGTCTCCAGCTTACTTGGGAGTCACTCAAAGCCCTTCTCCTCGAATATATTTCCTAGCTTTATTAGGAAGAAGCAATCTCATGGCCTAACATTTGGTTAATGAGTAATGAAAATTGCTAAGGCATTATCACTCTTTAGGGGAAAGTAACTCCAACCTTTTGCAGTTAAACCTATTTCAAAATTCATCTAAATCTTTTCCTCTATGAATGGAAAGGAGTGGATATTTAGGCAGTTCTCTGCTTTTGTTCTCCAAATTCTGAGAAAGTTTGCCACTACAGAACAACCTAGCAAGTAAAAGCTCTTGGGTATGAAAATGATAGATTTGACTGGTATGCAGTATTATCCAACTGAGGTGATTATTCTCAATTAATGGGCAAACATTACGCAACTGTCTCTTTCAAATTCAGCATGCTAGTACTATAGGCAGAGGGCATTGTGCACTGCAGTGTGACTCACTAGCCAGTATCAATTCTTCATCCCCATAAATAAAATAGTCCATTGAACGATGAATGCTATATCTTAATTCTTTTAAATTTGCAGCTATACTGGACCAGCAAGATAGGTCAACAGTCTAAAGCGCCTGCTAAGGCAAGCTTAGTCAAGCACAAGAGACCACAGTTTGATCCCCAGGCACCACATGCCCTGCTAGCCCCACCCTCAGGGCAGGCTAAGCCAGCCAAAAAAAATAAAACAAATATGGGGCTGGTGAGATGGCTCAGTGGTCTAAAGCACCTACTTAGAATAAGCTTAGCAAAGCACAGGGACCGCGGTTCAATCCCCCAGCACCACATGCCAGCCAGCTCCACCCCCTGGTGGGCTGAGCTGGCCACACACACACACACACACACACACACACACACAAATAAAATTTTAAAAAATAAAAATAAAATAAATAAATAAATAAATTTGCAGCTAGAGACCAGGTAAGGATTCCAACTGGGGAAGAATCCAAATGGAATTGAGAGGGGGCCAGGGAGATGGCTCAGTAGAATAAGTGCTTGCCTGGCAAGCTCAAGTGTCTGAGTTCAATCCCCACTTCCGCCAGAAAAAAAATGGAATTGAGAGTGAAAATTCCCTTTAGAATTTTTTTTTGTTTTAGACAGTGTCTCTCTATGCAGTTCAGTCTGGCCTTGTGCTCACTTTTGTAGCCCCCAGGCTGGTTTTGTACTCACACTGATCTTCCTGTCTCAACCTCCCATGCTAGGATGACAGGCACACACGCACCACCACGCCCGCCCGGTTCCAGGGCCAGCCTGGCACGCTTGGTATGGCATGCAGTACTGGGGATCAAACTCGGGACCTTGTGCTTGCAGGGTAGGTGCTGAGGCCTCTGAGCTATCTCCCCAACCCTGGAATTCATTATAAAGTAAAGCCAGTGTTTAGAGAACGAGGGGCTGGAGAAATGGGGAGATGGAGTCGGACGTCCCATGCCTCCTACTAAAAGTCCAGTTAAGGTCTTTGGGCAAATCTGGCTGAGGCAGCATCTGGCTCTAATGAGGGACATCCCAGAATGGACATGTCCCTGTGTGACTGCCCAGTGAATACCAAATGGATTGGGTCATTTTATTCAAACCTGGAGGACTTGGCTGCCCAAGTACATGCTCTGTAGATGAACTCACATTTGCTTTAGTCCCACATGGCTGCTGAAGTCTGAGCAGCTCAGATGGCAAAGGGACAGAGAAGGAGAGAACGCAGGGCGGGTGATCAGAGGAACCTCAGGAAGAGGATTATGTTACTGTCAGACTGGAAGGTGTGGGAGACGGGGTCAGATCAATGGAAGAGCATAACCAGCTGGCAGGGATCTGGGAACTGTCACCATCCCCTGTCCCGGGCCAGCTGTCTTATGTGCACACACAGAGTGCAGGTTCATAGGGAAAGAGGAAATCTCCATGTTTACCAAAAACACTTGGCAGTCCACCAGCAAACCCAGCTGAAAAAGAAAGCATCATCTGGGGCTTCAGTGTCCCCTTACCAAAGATCCAGTTTCTTCAACAGGACCTGTCTCTACCAATGTTTCCGCAGACACTTCTTAACAGTCTTCTAAACGTCAGGCAAGGTGCTAGGTGCTGGATTTAGGCAGGAAATATGTGCAGTGTTTCCCCCTAAAGAGCTCCCCATCTGGTAAACAATTACAAAAAACGGAAAAAATGCAGTAGGAACTGGAATCAAAGAGAGAACAAGAGTAGAAAAAACAGACCCCAAATCCCCAGTGAGTTTATATCCTAGCGGTGGTCAGAAAGCTTTCTGGACTGATGATATTTGAGCACAATCATGAAAGACACAAAGGAGTGAGCTTTGTCTGTACGCCCGATTACGCTTGCAGGTTTCCAGCAAGCCTTGCTTCTGCTGCCCCCAAGGAGAATGATCACGTTATGCAGGCACACATAGACCCAGATTTGTTTCTACGGATGAGAAAAGCACTGTGGCCAAACTACCTCAAAGCTGCAACCTACCAAGGGGGTCGCTGGTGATGCTCGCTGGTTTGATCCAAGCAAACCATCCGTAGTCTCTTGCTCAGACCTCCAGGGATCAAAGACACAGCGGACATTTGCTGAGCCTCGAGCTCCAACAGCTGGGTAAACCTCTAGTCATTTGAGCTTTATTCTCGTTCCAAATAAAGCTCCCGGTTCACAAAATTCAAGTTCTGGTCTTTTAATATCACCTTCCACCAACCAGATAAAACACACTCGAAAAGAAAGACAACCAAGCTGTGAAAACTTAAGCAGAGTGTATGTGCCGAGAAGACGAACACGAAGTCAGTATCAGACCTGAGTGGCCATGGAGGCTGTTGTACCGTCTGAAGTCAGGGACAGAAGACCGGGGGAGCAAGACTGGTGGGGGTGCCCAAGGCGAGACGCGACGCTAAAACTGGGTTGATGCAATGGAACACATAAACTCTTTGGCCTTAATGATGAATCGCATGATCTGCTGACTACTTGGGAGGCATGGTTCCTAAAACATTACCTCCCTCACGGGAGATACTCAATGACTAATAATTCAGTGTCTGGTGGGTTGAAGAGTTAAGTGTTCATTAATGAAGTTTTCTTTTTTCACTTACTTTTATAAAAGTAATTGCGGACATAGTTCCACATTTTCTTGTAAAATTCCAGCATAAGGTCTTGGTTGCCCCCATCCCCTACCCGTCCCATTCCCACAAGCTGCACAGCAATGTTCTCCTAACCATTTTTATTACTTCTTATTGTTCTGTCAAGATTTTATTTATGCAAAAGATAATATGCTACACACTATCATAATAACATAGCTTTTTCCACTTACCAATGTAACTTGGAGGTCCTTCTACATTCAGAAAGTATCTTTCATTATTTTTATAATTCCAGTATATGGATGTTTTATAATTTATTGAATCATCTCATATGGATGAATATTTGTGCTTGTTCTTGTTCTTTCTCTTAAAAAAACAAACCACATAATAGTATAAATCCTCAGGCAGGCATTATGGTGCATGACTGTAATCCCAGCACTCAGGAGGCCGAGGTAGGAGGATCGCCAGGAGTTCAAGGCCAGCCAGAACTGCATACCAAGATGCTGTCCCAAAAAGAGAAAAAGAAAGTCTGCCAAATGGAATTCCTAGTCAGAGTCTATGCATTCATTATATATTTTCCAATTGCCTTCCAACAGGTTTAAACAAATCTGTATGTCTTCGCCACTAATATAAAGAAATATTTTTCTCTTGCCAATAGAGTTTTTATCAAACTTGGATTTTTGCTAATAATATATTCTTAAAACCTCAATATGATTTTATTTTTGCATTTCTCTCATGAGTTAAAGCATCTATCTCTTTGTTTCGAAAAATGAGCTATTAATATGATTTTTTCTTTCTATTGGTCTAATAGACTTTTTGATAGTTAGCTTGGGGACTGGGGAGATAACTTAGTGGTCTAAGTGCCTACCCAGCTAGCACAAGGACCTGGGTACAATTCCCAGTACCATACGCCACGCCGGCCCCGTGCAAAGCCAGCCACCAAAATCAGGCACGGTGGCACACACCTCTAACCATAATGAGACCTGTATCAAGTAAATAAATAAGATTTAAAAAATTAGCTAGCTTGTAGGAATATATTCCATAGAAAGAGTTAACCTACTTTTCTGCAATGTGAGTACCAAACACATTTTTGCAATGCTGCGTTGGTAACCGTTTTCACAACGTCTCTTTGAGAAAAATAAACCAAGTTTTACAGAATTCGCCAGTTTCCATGTTGTAAGTAGCCACACTGAGGCTTATTTCAACCTATTAAAATGGTATCACTAAATGTGAAGTTGCAAAGAAATGTGCAGTAATATAATTATATAATATCTATATAAAGCAAATAGATGTAAATAACCTCAAGCTCCTAGAATATTTTAAAATGCAGCTAAATAATTAAGAAGAGATAGTTTGAGTATTTGGTATATTTATAAATAACCTAATTAAAATTCTGGCTTTTTAATTTTGAATAATGGCCATTTGACAATTTCTAATTTTCCAAAAATGTAACAATTTGCTCATATAAACCAGTACAGACAGCTCCACCACACCACTGCCTTTTCTCCCCCAGTTTTCTGTTTGCCTTTTGATATCTTTCAGATGTTTTTCACCATACAAAAGCTTTGATATTGATAAGGTTGCATTTGTCCATCATAATTTATTATTATTATTATTATTTTTATTTTAGGAAAGGGTCTACAGAGTGTTCAGGGTCTTACTACTAGATCAGACTAGCAGTGATTCTCCTGTTTAGAGCCTCCCAAGAGCTGGGATCACAGGTGCGCACCACCATGCTCAGTCTCAATAGCCAGCTCAGCACGCCCCTGGGGCAGGGCCAGCACAGCAGGCCCAGGGATTGAAACTTCAGCCCCTGGGCCTGCTTACAGGTGCTTTAATCCACTGAGTTATTTGGCCAGCCCTATTCATCATAATTTTTATGTGTTCAGAGTTTGGAATAATGATCAGGAAAACTATTCCATTTCAAAATTTAAAAAATTTGAGACTGGATGTGGTGGCATGCACCTGTAATCCCAGCTCTTGGGAGGCTGTAAACAGGTGGATCACTACTAGTCTGATCTAGTAATGAGACCCTGAGCACCCTGTAGACCTTTCCCTAAAAAATAAATAAATAGATGCGATCCAAGCCCAAAGTATGAGTGAGACCACCTGGGCCCATCGGATCCTGATTTGACCCAAAGCCCAGGCCCGGCGTGTGAATGAGACTGCCCGGGACCCACTGGATCCTCATTCAACCCAGAGTTCAAGCCCAGCGTGGAACCCTGCAGCAGAACTCCCTGCAAAGAGGCTAGAGGCAAGACCCACCCAGCTGACTCAGGAACAGAACACCTTGCCAGAGTGGAACAGAAGGTTCAACTACAAGGGCGGCAGCAGAAAGAAGCTCAGCACAGTAGCCAGACCCAAGCCACACCCACCTGAAGGAATCTGAACTTCGTAGATCCAGACCTGGTGCTAAAGTAATAACTCTATCTAAGCTCTACACCAAAGGTCAGAAGACAGTGGTATACAAAATGACAAAGAGAAGGTGCAAAATGCATTTTCAGGCCCCAAACCCACCCAGAACAAGTGAAGAAGACACTAGCACAGAAGAAATTGGAAATCACGCTCCTGAAATCTTTGAAATAGTAGCGTCAGAAGAAAGAACTACAGAAAGGAATAGAGGAAATCAGATCAGAAATAATTTCTGAAGTAAAAAATGAAATGACAACTATATGAAAGAAATACTAAGTGCTCCTAAAGAAGACACTGATAAAAAAAAATAGAGCAGAATATAAATATGATAGAATACTTGAATAAGCAATATAGGAAAGAAATAGAATGCATGAAGCAGATTCAAAGTGATATACAGGAAATTAAAACCTCAATCACAAGCTGGCAAAACTGTTTGAGTGAAAGTGAAGATAGACTTTCTGACCTGAAAGACACCATTGTAGCTAGTGAAAAAGAAAAGATCTCTTAAAAACAACTAGGATGCAGGAAAAAAATAATTCAATACCTGCAAGACGATGCAAAGATGAACATGAGACTAATAGGCATCAATGAGAAGGAGAGTCAATAAAAATGATATAAAAAGAATATGGATGGAAGTAATAACAGAAAAATTCCCAAATATGGGGAAACAATCTGACATTCAGGTAACCGAAGCATATAGAATTCTCAATAACATCAACCCAATTAAAACCAATCCAAACATATAATAATCAAGATCCCAGAAATTCAGCACAGGAACAGTATACTAAAAGCTGCTAAAGAAAATAAACATCACATTTAAAGGAAAACCCATCAGAATAACAGCAGATTTCTCTTCACAAACCATCAAGTCAAGAAGAGCATGGAGCAAAGTACTATAAGTCTTGCAAAAAAACAAATTCCAACCCAAACTGATATACTCTGCAACTCTCTTTCAAGTATAATGGAGAAGTGAAATACTTCCATGACAAAGAACAACTTAAGAATTTCATGGTGACAAAGCCAAGCCTAAACAGACTACTAAAAGATGTTTTAGAGAGGAAGCAAAATGACCACAACTACAAGAATGAGAAGGGAAAGAACCCACCAAATAGGGCAAATGATTAAACACAGGAGAATAAGAGGTATACAAAAGCAGTCTTTCAGTTATTCTTTTGTATACAGCAGCAAAATATTTCCATAAGCGTATTCTACAAATGGACCTATGGGTCATGGTTCTATGTGGGTCTACAGGGTGGATAACAAGAAAATAGTAGTTCAGTCCCACATGTGACACCTGGCCACCAGTAAGGATCATGGACACTATCCACGTCTATGACATATTAGAACTTTGTGCAATATCTTATCCCCAAACTGTTAGAAGTACTGGTCATTTATTCATCATTCCATTATTTATCTTGTTTTATTCTCAGTAATTCTTTACTATCATGAAAACTTTTTCTTAATTCAATTGTTTTGAAACATTTAATTTTTAATTAATTAATATTTAATTTTCTGAATATTGCTTAATTTTTGTTTTAAGATTTGTACTGTATCTTTGACTACAATCTACTTAAAAGGCATTGTATGTTATTTTCTAGTATTAGAAACCTTAAAAGGTCTATTTCCATTTCCCATTGACTTTATATTACTTTGTCTTTTACACACACACACACACACACACACACATACTTGAAAAAATGTGTATAACCTGACATAAGATTGATACTGTTTCATAGAAATCTTTACTGACCTTTTAAGTGGGTTCATCTAATATATTTTAATAGTCCTGCATAACTATCATTTTGAGAGCTCTTTATTCTTTATCCAGAAGAATTATGCTCTTTGTTATTTCCTATATGCTACATCTGGAGGTATTACAATATTTCGAGTTTGTATAGCTGGAAAATATTTTACTTTTAGTTTTCAAAGGCATGTTCACTAAGTATAAAATTCAAAGAGGACAGATCTTTTTTTTTTTTTTTCTTTCAGTCCTCTTCTTAGTCTGGCTTCTTATACACTTGGTCTTTTTCTTCTTATGTGGAATAAGATGCTATTTAATTTTGTTCTTCCACAGCTAGTATTTTTTATGTATGTGCTTTAATGATTTTTTTCTTTACAATGTTTTGGACAATTTCATTTTTGTGTATCTTGATATGATTTTACTTAAATGTCTTTGCAAAAGGTTCATTTTTCTTGGAAATGTGGTGTTATAAGTTCAACTAAATTCAGAAATTTTATGTCTTTAAATATTTATTGCCTACTCCTTTTTACTTTGAGAATTCTAATTATAATTCATATAATTATATTATATTATTCATAATAATTTTCTTGATTTTGACAGAGTGAACTATTATGACTGCTCTGCAAATTATTTCTTCTTCATTTTTATTTTGAACAATTTTTATTATTATATTCATCTAAGTTGGTAAATAATTTATTTACAATATGCAATCTAAAAAAAAAAAAAAAGAAGTACCTCCTGCACAGTGAGAATAGGCCACTGAAAGAGTCCACAGGGACCTCAAGGTTAACGGTGACAGTGTTTCGTATCTCCTGCTTGTTGACCTGACATTAGGTTGCTCTGTCAAAAACCTACTTGATTTTGTGCCAAATGTAAATAAAGAATTGAAGATAGCAATATAAATAAATAAATAAATAAATAAATAAATAGAATTTCTCCCATATTTTCTTCTAATACTTTTATGGTTTGATTATCACATGTAAATCTTTTAATCAACTTGGATCGTGTCGTGGTTGATAGATTGTGTCAACTTGAGAAGTTAGAAGCCTAACTCAATGGGCTCAGCAATTCCCCCTGCAATGGGGAGGCCCCGGCCTAGGGCATGGAAGTCCCACCCTAAAGTGATTTATTGCTTACAGGGTATAAAAGTGAATTGAGGAAAGATGGAGTATTCCATTTCCTCAGAGGAGCTCCAGTCTTTGCAGACAGCTTGGAAATCTCTCCTAGCTTCTAGTGCAGACTCTTTGGCTTCTGCCTTGGATCTGTCAGCCTTCTGGTGTAGACTCATCAGCCTTCCATCACAGACCCATCAGCCTCCTGATACAGACCTGTAGTGGGACACTGCAGCGAGCTCCAGACCTTGGACTGAAGCCTTCAATATTCAGTGTGCAGACGTCCTCTGCACGCTTCTTTATCCAACTCTGTGGCTGACCATCATACGCAAATCTTGTAATTTCTTATACATTTGTGCATCTTGTGTTATACCTGTTCCTCTAGTAAAACTCTGACTGATACATATTGTATTCTGGCATATGGTGGGATGAGGTGGGAGATTCTGTTTTCATTTCTTTTCCTGGAGGTCTATCCAGCTAACCTACCCCACCTGTCCAGTTGATGAATAGCTTATCTTTTCCCACTGATTTATAAAGCCACCCTTGGGTGACGCAGCACTTTTTAATGGCCATAGTATTTACCACTATTTGAAGGATAAATTCAAATTGTGCTTGTTATTTATAAACAGCTTTCCTGTGCACTTGATTCTTTTTAAAAAATCTATTTTATTAACTTTTTAACTGATATAAACATAAAAAATGTGTTAGCCTCTTGTGGTAAATTAGGTAGGTTGAAAAGGCTATGATATTTGAATGTCCCACATACATTCCCACCTTCTGTTTCTTGAATCCTTTAGGAAATATCCCTCCTACGAAGTGTGATCCTACAGAGGAAGTCAATTTGAGCCTGCTGGTCAAATCGCAGGCCTGTACATGGGATCTAAATTGACCAAAGGAAGAATCCAACTGCTCAGTATTTGGACAGGGATTGAGTCTCTGACCTGAGCAAGGAAATACAGTCTTCCCCTGAAATGATGGTTGAAGGGGAAAGAAGTCCACAAGCTGGAATTTCATTTGTATCTGACAATCAAACCCAGACATTCAGGGTACCATCTGCAGCAGCTCCAAGAGCAACTTGCTACGTAGGGAAAAGCACACTTTATAAATTTATCTGTGGTTGACTGCCACCAATATCCTTGTAGATCCTCACCTATAAAACTGTAATTTCCAGTCACAGTCCCATTCCAAGTTGCTTTACAGTGGCTGAAGCCATCTTTGTTCTGGCCATTAACTCACACACACCAACTCAAGCTACCTGCAAGTCTTCTGGTGTTCACTGATGAAAGTCCAGGCAAAGGAAAACTGCACTGAAGAGAGACACCAGCAAGAGGCAGACGAGAAGGCTCCCCACTCATTCCTTTCCAGAAGCACATGGGGGGAGAGCAGAAGGCATTTGAACCAACCTGGTGAGATTCCTGGAAAACGGATGAAGTTTATGGTCACCAAGAAAACGGCCAAACGAAAAAATGCCATCTCGAATGCAGCTGGAGAGTTTCATAAAATGATAGCTCACACTTGTCCCATCACCTCCAGCATCACAGTGGTTTTAGTCTTGAAGTGGCAGCAGCTTAGTGCCAGAACCTCCTTCATTCCAGAAGGGAGATGGCAGGATTTGTTTACAAACTACTCAAAGAACCTGCACAGGTTTTTGTCTATCCCAGAATTCAGGCAGGAAAAGTAACAGGCACTCGTCTTAAAAGCTGTTAGGATTCAAACCTACAAATTGCTGTAATGAAATATTATAGGTGAAGACATAAAAGAAATCATATAAGGCCTGGAGGAGATGTTTCAGTGTATCTGGGAAATCAGGACATTCAAAAGTAGCCAGATTTACATGGGGATTGAGGTAGCCATAAGCATGGCTCAGGTAATTTGTGAGCTCAAAAGAGATCTGAAAAACTTTTACTTTTTCACCCTAGGCTCACCCTGAGGCACAAAACAATGCTCGGTAAGTTTTGAAGGAATACCCTAGCATACAGCTAATGTTCAAACACTGGAGAAGTTCTTGAAATTGAAGGAAACTGTTGTCAAAACATTAGCTAACCAGGAGCTATAGAAAGAAAATTTGGTGATCAAACACAAGGCAGTGGCTGGGGAGCTAGCTCAGAGGCTTAAGTGCCTGCTTCACAAGTGCCAAGTCCTGAGTTTGATTCGGGGGTCGGGGAGGAAGACCCTCAAAGTTACCCTACTGTAATAGTCAAACGCCTGATTTTTCTGACTTGGGGGGGGGGACTGGGAATTGAACTCAGGATTTCATGCTGAGTTAGCATTAGATGCCGTGCTACAAAGCTAAATCCCTAGCTCTTAGACGCCCAGTTTTTGATACCGACACAACAAAAATCACAAGACATACAAAGCAGAACATGGCTCATGCAAGGAAGAAACTACACTGGCAGAAGCCATCTCTGAAGAAGCCCAGACATCAGACTCACTAGACCAAAACCTAAACACAGTCAAACAGTTCAAGGCAAACGTGGACCAATAAATGAGAAAAGAAGGGAGCGAATGCCTTCACCTGAATGTGCGGGTCTGCCCGGAACTCACCTGCTGAAGCCCAAGCCCCACGGTGAGAATGTGAGGAGGGAGGCCCATGGGAAGGACGAGTCATGAAGAGTCCACCCTCGTGGAACGAGCGTGCTTAGAAAGAGAGCCCAGCGCGGGCCTCTGTTGTCTGTGCCGTGCGAGACACGGAGCACGACGGCCACGCACCGCGAAGCGGGCGCCGGCTGCGCAAGCCCGGGGCGCTACATCTTTTGCCCGGAAGCTGGATTTCCAAACTTTGTAGTACTTTGCTGTAGCAGCCCGAGCTAACTAAGAAAA
This sequence comes from Octodon degus, assembly GCF_000260255.1. Lineage (NCBI taxonomy): Eukaryota > Metazoa > Chordata > Mammalia > Rodentia > Octodontidae > Octodon > Octodon degus. The sequence goes on along the minus strand of NW_004524712.1, from coordinate 7,454,829 downwards.
AATATACACAAACAAAATTAGGATATTAGCAAAGAAATGAAAAATTATGAAAAACCAAACAGAAATTCTGCAGCTATGAAGTTTACAGAACCGAAAAGAAAACTTCACAGAAGATATCAACATATTTGAGAGGAACCAGAGAATTTGAGAGTAGGTGAGCTGAAATTACAGATTCTGAAAGAACAGAAAAAGAATGAAGAAAAGTGAACAGAGCCCAGGGGACCCTCAGGGAACTGCGAAGCAGGCAAATGAGTATTGCAGCGGCCTTCAGGAAAGGGCGCAGCTCGGGGTTAGAGCACTCGCCTACCCAGCGTGTGAGGGGCCCTAGACTCCCTTCCAAATACCGCAAACAAGCATAAAACTTGGTTCAAAGGAGATGAAAGGGTCGAAAATACTATTTCAAAAATTAGGGCCGGGGAGATGGCTCAGTGGAATATGCGCTTCCCTGGCAAGCGCAAGGGCCTGAGTTCAATCCCCGGTTCCACAAAAAAAAAAAAAAAAAAAAATTATGAGCAAAATGTGACATAGTTCATGAAAGCCATGTATCTGCAATTCCAAAAAAAAAAAAAAAAGAATTCTAAGTGTGATGAACTCAAAAGGAGTCCCAGCCAGGCACACGTAACCAAGCTTGCAAAAGACAAAGAATCTCAAAACGCATCATGGGAGAAGTTCCCCATGTGCATAGCGCAAGTCTTCGGTAGGATTGTCATCAAATTCCCACCTGAAATCTAGGCAGCCAGAAGGGAGTGAAAGCAGCAAAAAGTGTAAACTGTCAACCAAGAATTCTGTATCTGGTAAAACTTTTTTCAAAAAATAAGACACACACACACACACACACACACACACACACACACACACACACAAAGACAAAAGTAGGACATTACCAATTAAACAAAAGCTGCCAGAATTCATTACCATCTATCTACACCTGTCCTACAGGAATTGTTAAAAGTGCCAGATATGGTGGTGGATGGTTGTAATCCCAGCACTTGGGAGGCTGAGGCAGGAGGATCACTGTGAGTTTAAGGCCAGTCTGAACTGCATAATGAAACCATGTCTAAAAAAGACCAAAAAACAAGTGCGGTAAGGTGACTCTGACGCCAATATGACTTATGTCCCACGAAAAGGAGAAATTTCCGAGACTGCCACACAGAAAGAATGCCACACACAGGGATCAGAGCAAGGCGGGGGTGGTATCACGGTATGCTTCTGCAAGCTGAAGACACCAAGGGTTGCCAGGCGATCAGGGAACAGTCTCTCGCAGCCTCAGAAGAAAGCAACCCCAGCCCCGAGTTGATCTTGGACTTTTAGTTTCCAAACCATGGAATAGTAAGTTTCTTTTGTTTAAGATACTCAATTTGTGTTATTTGATTACTGAGGCCCTAGGAAACTCTGAGACAGAGAGACAGACAGACAGACAGACACAGAGACAGAGACAGAAAGACAGAGAGCAACAGAAAGAGACACAAAGAAACACAGAGATACGAGAAATGTAAAGGACTGAGGACGTAGCTTAGCGTAAAGGCTCTGCATTTGATTCCCAGTAGCATGTAAAACAGAAAAAAAAAAAAAAAAAAAAAA
>NW_004524712.1:7420833-7453119 GCF_000260255.1 Octodon degus | reverse complement strand
AAAAGACAGAAAAGAAAAGAAAAAGAAAAAGAAAAAGGAAAGAGAGAGGTATCTGACGCTCATGGATTGGAAGATCTAGTATCATTAAAATGGCAATACTACACAGTGCAATCTACAGAGTCAATGCTTCCCCTTTCAAAATTCCAGAAGTCTTGTATAGATAGAAAAATGCTTCTAAAATTCAAATGAAATCTGAAGGGACTCTGAGGAGTCTGAACAAGAACAAAGAATGGAAGTGGAGAATTCACAGCTCCCGACTGCAGTGCTTACTTACAAGTCCACAGAAATCAAAACAGTCTGGGACTGGCATACAGGCAGACACTGACATGGGAACGGAATGAAAACCACAGAAATACGCCCTTCCATACGTGGTCAAGTTATTTTCAATAGTGGTGCCAAGACCATTTGATGAAAAAAGGAAAGATTTTTTAAGAAATTGTGTTGGAAAACCTCAATATCCAGATGCAAAAAATGAAGTTCCAACCTTACCTTAAATTTTATACAAATATTAACTCAAGGGAGAGCCTGCTTAGGCAAGCACAGGGACCGAGGTTCAATTCCCAGCAACACCCCACCCCTGGGTGCACCAAGCTGCCCACCGAGACCAGGCGTGGTGGTATGCACCTGTAATCCCAGCACTGAGGAGGCTAAAAATGGGAGGATTACTAGAGTCTGAGCTGTGTAGTGAGACCCTGTACCAATTACATTTTTTTAAAAAATTAACTCAAGGGGTTGGGGAGATAGTGCAACAGTCTAAGCACCTACCTAGCAAGTGCAAGGACCCAGTTCAATCCCAGCACCACATGCCATGCTGGCCCCGCCCCTGGGCCCACCATGCCGGCCACTGAGACTGGGTGTGGTGGCTCACGCCTGTAATCCCAGTGCCCCAGTGCTGAGCAGGCTGAAACAGGAGGATCACTATGAATCAGAGTTGTGTAGTGAGACACTGTATCAAATAAATAAAATATTTTTAAATTAACTCAAAATGAATCAAATGCCTAAACATCAGAACTAGAATCATAAAACAAGGGGAATCTTCATGACACTGGATTTGCAAATGATTTGTTGGATGTCACACCAAAGGCACAGCCACACAAGCAAGGCAAAAAAAAAAGAAAGAAAAGTTAGATCTCATCAAAATTTTAAACTGTTTGTGTATCAAAAAGAAACTACCAAGAGGATAAAAATGTACCCTATAAAAAAGGAAGAAAATGTATGTAAGACAGCTGTCTAATATGGGATTAATATCCAGAGTATAGAAAGAATTTTTTTAATTCAATAACAAAACGAAACTAAGTTTAAAAAAAAATTGAATAAGTGTTGTTCCAGAAAGAAAATACATGATTGGCTAATAATAATAATAATAATAATAATAATAATAATAATAATGCTGAACCAGTAATAGGGAAACACACATTACAGAAACCACAGGAGGTACCGTTGCATGCCCAAAAAAATAATATTACACAAAAAGAGAGAAAGAGCAACTTAAGCGTTGGCAAAGGTGTGGAGAAGTCTGAATTCTTATGCAGTGGCTGAGGGGAGCATAGAATGGTAAAGCTATGCTGCAAGCCAGCACAGTGGTTCATCCAAACAGTGGGTGTGGGGCTACCACATGGTCCAGCAATCCCACCTCTACAGACACAAAACAATTGAAAGCAGGGACTCAGTCAGAGACTTACACAGCGAAGTTCACAAGAGCATTATTTCTAAGAGCCAAGAGGCGGGAAAGCCCCAAGCACCTATACCAGATAGATGGCAAACAAACTACAGTGTATACGCACAATGAAGTATCATTCAGACTCAAAAAGGAATGAAATCTCATATATGCTATGTAACCTGGACCAATCGTGAAAATACTAAGCTAAGTGAAATAAATCAGACACAGAAGGACTAATGGCTTATGATCACAGTTATATGAGTTACTTAAAATAGGCAAATTTATAGACACAGAAGACTAAAAGTTACCAGGCACAGGGGAGAACAGGAAATGGAGAAGTATTGTTTCATGGATACCAAATTTTTGTTTGGGGTAATTAAAAAGTTATGGAAAGGATAAGCAGCAATGTTAGGGCAACAATATGAATATATTTAGGGCCATTGCATTGTATTATTACTGATTTAAAAGCCTAATATTACATTACATATAGTTTACCACAATAAAAATATTGATGAAGCTAGGTTGTTTGTTTTTGTTTTTGTTTTTGTTTTCATTTGTGTATTTGGTACAAGGTCTCACTATGCAGCTCACACTCATAGTGATCCCCCTATTTTCAGCCTTCCCAGCACTGGGATTATAGGTGTGCGCCTCCAAACCCAGACTCTGTCACCAGCTCAGCATGCCCCAGAGGCAGGCTGGCATGGCATGTGGGCAGGGATCAAACCCTGCTCCCTGCATTTGCCAAAGCAGGTGCTTAGCCCTGCTCAGCTGTCTCACCCACCCTATGATGAAGCTAAAATGTTTTCCAGAGCCAGACATAGCGATGCATGCCTTTAATTCCAGCACATAGGAGGGTGATACAGCAGAACTGTTGAGTCTGAGGCCAGCCTGGGCTACCCAGCAAGTTCAAGGCCATCCTGCAACGTAGGAAGGCCCCATTCTATTTTTTTCTTTCGTTTTTAAGAATAAAAATAGGGGGCTGGAGAGATAGCTCAGTAGAATAAGTGCTTTCCTGGCAAGCTCAAGGGCCTAAGTTTAATCCCTGGTTCTGCCAAAAAAAAAAAAAGAATAAAAATAGGGGTTTGGGAGATAGCTTGGTGGTCTAAGTGCCTGCCTGGCAAGCACAAGGATCCAAGTTCAATCCCCCATACCACTGTACTACCCCAAAACCCGGAGGGGTGGTGCATGCCTCTAATCCCAGCTCTGGGGAGGCTGAAAAAGGAGGCTCACTACACTCCAAGCTGCAAAGCTTGTGGGTGGGATCATTTAGTAAAATCCATCCAGAAACATTTTGAGAGGATGTTGGTGATGGAGCCGAGACTCTGAAAACATGTCAAAAGCAGCCAGTGAAAGAGGAAAAGCACTTCACACATAAGAGGTGCAACCTAGGAAAGCCAGAGGCAGTGCAGAACACAAGGAGACTGGGCAAAACTCGAAGGTGCTGGATGGACTCTGTGAGGGTTGTGAGGTTTTTTGGAGGCACAGTAGAGAAGCAGAAGTAAAAGAAAGAAAGGGGTTTATTAACTTGGAGGGCATGGAGAGAATCCAAGGGAGATGGGGGATCCTCTGACCTGAGACTAAGGAAGGCTGAGACTATGACCTTTTGCTAGGGGCAGAGTTTGAGGGGCAGGTTCAGTGACACACAAAGAGCCCATTAGGCTCTCCCTTGTATGCACGGGAAAGGAATCAGGAGTGGGCTGAGCAAGAACCATTGGGAAGATAAGCTGTTGTCTTTGGAATTCAGCCATGTTGAATCGGGGCCATGATAAATTAGTAGTTTGTACTCTGCTGGAAGCTATTAGTGATGGAGTCGACAGAGGACAACGAGTGTTGGAGAGATGAGCAAGGTTCAGAAAACGAAGACCTATTATAATATGGGAACTGTTCTTTGTGCCAAGGACAATGAGTGTCCATGGCCTAAGAGCTCTGAAAGAGGCCACTCTGACCACATGACGAGAAGGGACAGAAGAGGCCCTCCCATCCAAGTCACACAAGGAAAGCCGAGCAAAGGCTGAGCTATGGAGTGGCAGTGGCCGCAGACTAGGAGAGAGATGCAAGAAATGGTAATAATACTCAGGAGACTTGTGAGTTTGGCTGTGGGTGATGGGAAGGCTTGTGCTTCTTGCTTGGGATGTTTGGTGAATGGTGAAGCAATTCTCTGGAATGAGAAACTCGGAAGGAGAAATAGGTCTGGAGCAAGAGAGAGTTCTGTTTGGAAATGTGTTGGAGGTGATGGTAGGGCAGGAACAGATGGGTCCTAGGTATGGGGAAAGCACATGATACACAGATATAGATTGGAGAGGCCGCTGGACAGAATGGAGGATTTGTCTTAAGTTAAAAGAATTAGAGGCTAAATGTAGAATTCCATAATTAGAAGTAAGGACACTGTCTCCACTGCAGGGTAATTTAAGAAATAGAGCAGCTCCTCTATGCGCCACCGAATCGAACCATATGGCCAGTCGCTCGCTCAAGCTTTTCATGTTATCAAGCTTATGAGAATAAATTGACTAAGGATAAACCTGGTAGCTTTCCAAACTGGATTTCATTTTGAAGCAAAGAGGGACTTCTACAATACTTATCTTGCTTGTGGCAAATCAAAATCCTAAATCTCTTTTTGTATTTGAGATCAATCTTTTGGGTGTCTTATCAACAATCAGAAAAGACTGGTTGTTGTAACAAACAAATACTTTATACACTATACAACAATCTATAGTTATAAAAAACATGATTTGGTATATTCTATTATTTTTTAAATGGACGTTCATCGATTTTCTGGTATTTATCTTTACTACTGCTAACAGAAGTCCTTCTTTCTAACAGGTGGATTCTGTTGGCAACATTCCTGACAAACTGGATCACATAGTGTATGAAAGAACGCTGGGCTTCATAGTTAGAAATTCCTGAGTTTAAATCCTGCCTCATTATATATATGACCATTGGCCAGCCCATTCATTCATCCATCAAACACGTACAGAGCACATTCTATTTGACCCAACCTATCCTATGTGCAAATACTTTTTTAATGCATTTAGCACAGAGTCTACAGAGTCTACAGGGTCTCACTACATAGATCAAACTCGTAGTGATTCTCATGTTTTCAGCCTCCCAAGTGCTGGGGTTACAGGTGTACATCACCCCACCTGGCTCTCCAAAGTATTTTTTGTTTTACCTTGTTTTTTCTTTTGTTTTGAGACAGGGTCTTGTTATTTAGTTCAAGCTAGCCTTGAATTCACTATGTAGCCCAGGCTGGCCTCAAATTTGCCACGATCCTCCTGCCTCAGCCTTCTGAGTGCTAGGAATGCAGGCACTGCCACCACACCTAGTGTTCCAGGTCATTCTTAATAAGGACATAAGTGAAAGAGATAGATGACAAGATCTGAGGCAGAGGCAGAGGCAGAGGCTAAATCCCACGCCTGTGTCACTGTCTAGCGGTGTCACTGAGGCATTGTTCTCACTCTCGGCTTCCACTAGAAACCCTGCTCTTGGTACGCACTCTCAGGTGCCACACAATGACAGTTGTCAACAAGAGAATGCGTACAAAATGGTCCCATAATGACGTGTCACCGTCTTACATAGCGTAAGTACTCTCTGATACTCACGCAACAATGAGTGCATTTCTCCAGACTCATCCCTGTCCTCAAGCTCTCAAGCAACCCAGGGCTGCCCTTTATCTTGCTGCTGTCTCTTCCTGTCTGCCACTCATTTTCTGAGGACTCTGGTGCCGTGTTCATAGGCTCTTCTCTAAATTCTGTAGCAGCCGGTATCAGTCATGTTTATCCAAGGAAACAGAATTAACAGAAGATATATATATATATATATATATATATATATGCTGTAGCTGTGGAGTTTGTCGAGTCTGCTACGTGTAGGACAAGCCAAGCCAGCAGGCATGGAATTCAAGCAGGGTTTCTATCAAGTTTCACTCTTCAGGAAGAATTTCTCCTTCCTTAGGAAAACTGTCTTTTTTCTTAGGGTTTTCAACCAATTGGATGAGACTCAAGCACCTTATGGGATGTAATCTGGTTTAATAAAAGTATGTAAAAACCATATTAGAGATGTTAAGCAATTTTTAAAATTATCTTTACAGCAATATCTAGACTGGTACTTGACTAAATCACAGCCTAAGTCGACACAGAAAATTAGCAATTTTATATAACCAGAGACTTCAAATTATCTGAATAGCTCAGACGGGGGTCCAGCAAGAAGCTGAATTCACTGAGATGGATTTTTAGAGGCATTGTCAGGTTGAAAGAATAGTTTCATGGGTGCTGCTAGAAAACATGACACTCTCAAGTGAAAGGCAAAGAATATTACTCAGGGCAACTGAGCATGCACACTTTTATTCTACTTCTCTGACCCCAATTTCTGCACAATGGCCTGAGAAAGCCAGACATCTTCTTATGGAAAAAACTGAGCTACAGGAAAGAAGCCACTAAGTTTAGGAAAGCCAGTCTTTTATAATGGGCACCTAGCACTTCTGCTCTTTATTAGTTTTATTTACTGGACATTAAATGTATATAATTGAAATGCCTTCTGCTTCAGAGGGAGACATTATTATTAGAGAATATGAAAAAAAATTCTGTATTTTAGGACAAGGTCTATAGGGTCTTACTACGTGGATTGAACCCATAGTGATTCTCCTGTTTTGATCTTCCCAAGTGCTGGGATTACAGGTGCGTGCCACCACACCCAGTCTCAATTGCCATCTCAGCACACTGCGGGGGCGGGGCTAGCACAGCAGGCCAAGGCTCGAACCCTAGATGCTGTGCTCTGCTAAGTAGGCACTTTAGTCTGCTGAGCTATCAGGCTGGCCCTTGAAAAAAAATCTTGAAACATGGAGTTGGAAAAAATATTGAAACAATACACATCTAATCAGAGTTCTTAGGAGAAGAAAGTAAAATTAATCTGAGAAGGGCAATATTCAAAATGAGGAGAGCTGAACATTTTCCAAGTCTTGCAGAAGGCTTGAATGCTCAAATTAAAGAAAGCTGTCTTAAGAGGAAAATAGATCAATGCCAATACTTTTGTAAATACATTATAGAAAAATTTGAAACCACCAGAACAAAGGCAAAGATTATGTATAAAAGAGCTCTCAGCCAGGTGTGGTAGTACACAATTCTAATCCCAGTCACACAGGAGGCAGAGGCCTATAGATTGTCTACCAGAGGTCACCCTGAAGATGGGTGAGACCCTGTCTGAAAAAAAATTGGTGTCTCATCAGCAAGAAGAGAAGCTGAGAAAAAAAGAAAGAAAGAAAAGAAATCCTGGAATGTATCCCTAAAGTTTTGAGAAGAAATAACCAGCACAGTAGAATTCTATACCCAGCGAAAGAACAAAATAATATCAACAATAGGATGCAAATATTTTCAGATAGTTAGACATCTGAGTATTTTATCACTTACTGACTCTTTCGAAACCCATTATTAAGTGGAATAATTCAATACGAAGAAAACTGAAACCAGAACTATTAATTGGATTGCAAAAAGGCAGTGTTGTTCAAGAAGCAAAGCAGGTTTATGGGGAAGAAGAGAGTAAGCCAGCTGGAGGTCTAGAAAGTTGCGATCTGAGATTAGCGTACTGGGGCTTAATATTTTCAAGTGGAGGAATCCTCTGTGTGCATACATTCCATGTGGCACTTGTCGTGGGTGACTCAAGTAGAGTGGGTAAAAAGCATTTAATTCTGGAAAGGCAAGAAGCTCCAAAACTCAAATATTAGAGGCATTGCCGCTTGTGGTAACTACTCTCCGCTGTGTCCCACATAGACTCTCCAGTCTTCTTTCCGCGCCAGGAGGCTGGTTCTTACGAATTGTATTATACAGGCTCCCTTGGCATCTGCCTCCCTGTTACATTAGGCCAGTGAGTCACTGATTAAAGATTGAAATGGCAGAGCGGTATCAGAGCACTGCTCTTCTACTCTTCTGCACAGCCAGAGGGAATGCCCGCTAGCTGCTTCTTCAGCAGCAACTGTGCCTCTTGTGGTTGGCGTCCCCACTGGGCAGCCAGTTTACATGACTCAAGCTTTTTCTGGGCTCAGATAAGCTTATTTCTTTTTTTTTATCACCTTGGCCTTATGAATGGTAGCATGCTTGGTTTTTTGGTTTTTGTTTTGGCAGAACCGGGGATTGAACTCAGACCCTTGTGCTTGCCAGGGAAGCGCTTATTCTACTGAGCCATCTCCCCAGCCTTTGTTCTTTTGGTTTTTTTACCACCATTGTTCTCTAGATACTCCCAGTATAGAATTCTTCATAGGTTTTATCTTAGCAATGAAAATGTAAGTAAGACACCTGTATGATAAAAGCCTTTTGGTGCCTGGCAGATACAACTGTAAAGCCGTTCTGTAGCATAACCACATATATTCATGGAACTAAAATTTGGTTTTTGTTTTGTTTTGTTTTTTGCAGTACCAGGGGTTGAACTCAGGACCCTGTGCTTGCCAGGCAAACACTTATTCAACTGAGCTATCTCCCCAGCCCTTTCATAGGTTTTTAATAGTCCTGAATATCTTTTTTTTTTCAGTACTGAGGATTGTGTCCCAGTTCACTAATCACCCATTAAATTATATTAATATATAGTTTAATATATCTATTCAATTTTAGATTCAGTAAAAAATGTTTTAAACTTCTAGAAACTGTTCTTTTTTTTCAGTACTTCTGGTCTATCATCACATCTCATTATTTTCTTCTGACTTCTATATCTTCTTTCATCTCTTTAATCATTTTTCTAATGATTCATTTTATAATTTTTAAGATCACTTTCTAAGAATCAAGATTTTAGTACTATAATTACACTGTGTCTGATAAACCTTTGTATCATGGATTATTGCTCCTGATTAGTTTGGAATGTAGACTATGAGCTTGTGTGCAACAAAGATGGGCCTAGGTGTGGTGGTGCACAACTGTAATACAAGTACTGAAGAGGCTGAAGCAGGAGGATCATTGAGTTCAAGGCCAGCCTGGGCTTCATAGTGAGTTCAAGACCAACCTGAATTATGTGTCAACGTCCTGTCTCAAAAAACTGAACAAGGGGCCGGGGAGGTGGCTCAGTGGAATAAGTGCTTCCCTGACAAGTGCAAGGGCCTGAGTTCAATCCCTGGTTCCAAAAAAAAAAAAAAAAAAAAAAAACTGAACAAAAATAGAGATTGGCTTTCCCTTGTGAGTTGCTTAGTTGTACTACAGAACGGCTTTACATTTGTATCTGCCAGGCACCAAAAGGCTTTTATCATACAGGTGTCTTAGTTACATTTTCATTGCTAATATAAAATATCCAACACCACAAATTAAAGGAGGAAAGGTTTATTTCAGCTCATAGCTTGTAGAGACTTCTGTTCATGGTCAGCTGGCCCATAGTCGCATGGCTGAGGAGCAACAGTCCATGGCAGGGTTGGCAGGAGGCAGCCAGTCAGCAGCCAGCCTTCCTTTCCTTTTATGTGTTACCCAGGCTACAAGCCTATTGGTTATAACCACCCACACTCAAGATGTGTGGTAACCTTTCTCATTATGCACACCCAGAAGTGCTAAACCAATCAGTTGACTAATGTAGTTATCACACACTCTTAACTCATATTCACATACCCTAGATCCAGCCACTTGTGCATACCCTGACTTATGAGCATGTTAGGCTTTGGGAGACATCCAGATACAAGCCATAACATGAAGGGCAGCTCTTATATCCCTTCTTAACAATTATAAAGATTAAAAATCTAAACATGGGCCAGAGATATATTTCCTTTTACAACTTCTTTGAGGATTTTCTAGTTCCCACTTTCACAGAAGCGTAGCTCTACCAGAGACCTGGTGTAATTTAGAGGCCTCATTTCCAATTTTCTGCTTTATTATATGTTATGTTTATTCCTTATACCCTTTTATAGCATGAAAAGCCCAGTATCTAGCATTGATATTTCCGTGGCTAATGCAGCCAGTTTACAGATCATTTTAGTCCACTTTCACTTTTGCCCCCAAGATCACCATTTCTACATACTTGAAGTAGGGGAGAAAGACATGGAAAATACCCTCAGTGACTCATTCTTTTATGATGCTAAATCTACCAGCTCTTGTGCATTGCTACTTCATTCATGTGCTTCAGCTTTTCATTTCTCTATGCCTTCCATATGGTTATGTTCCCATCTCTAGACACCCCAAACCTACTCACTTTAGTCCACATCACCTAGATCTCTCTCTCTCTCTCTCTCTCTCTCTCTCTCTCTCGCACATGTGTCAACTCATTTCACTTAAAAGTATGGTTTCAAGGTCCATTCATTTAACTATGACTCAAGCTTATCCTTCTTCCTGGTTAATTAGTATCTCATTATATTTTTAAAAAGCCACATGTCTTTTAATCCATTTATCAGTTGCTGGGCGTGTTGGTTGTTTCCAAAATTTAGCTATTACAAACTGTTGCTCTAAACATAGGTGCACATATATTGCAATGGTATGATGCTATTATTTCTTTGGGGAAGATGCAAAGAAGGGGACTGGCTGGATTAAATGGAATCTCTAGTCTTAGTTTTTTTAAGGACTTGCTACACTGATTTCCACAGTGGTTGACCAGCCTACATTCTCCTTTTTCCAAAAAGTCCATCCAACATTTGTTATTGGTTGATTTCTTCAGACTAGCCAGTCTTTCTGGAGTGAGATGGCATCTCAGTGGTGTTTAATTTGCAAAAGGACGCTGTCTCTTTTATACCATACCAGAACAAGCACACTGCATAATACAAGCATAGACTTTGGAGTAAAACAAACTAAAGTTGTATCTCAGCTCTGAAATTTACTAACTCAATACCACAGGCCAACTATTTAACTTATTAAAGTCTCCATTTTACCTCTGGTGAACAATAATATTTATCTGAGAGTTATCAGGAGAATAAATAAAATGTTGAAGCTAAAGCACATAGCCTAGGTCTTAACCCATTCAATAAAAGAAGGCTAGCTGTTAAGATCACATTATGGATCACATCTAGTTGTCACCCCAAAGCCTCATGCAGTCATGGGACGGACTTCTAGAGTTTGTGATTAACTCATGATCCATTGGGATTATGGGTGTAAGTGATGTTGGGATTATGGGTGGGAGTGCTACGCCTGAATTCAACATAAGAGGCACAGACTTGTTCTCTGTAGCCGTTGTTGCCACTGCTCCTGCCCTGCCCCTTTGCTCTCTGCTGCTTGCTTCCAGCATGAAAAGTTGCTCTCTGCCATGTGCTGCTCTGCCTTGGAGCCAGCTGAGTATGGAAAGAAACTTCCAGTAACTGAAAGCTAAACAAACTTTTCCTCCCTTCATTTTGGGTGTCAGGTATTTGTCCCAGTAATGAGGGAAGAGTAACCGAGACAACCATATAGCAAGAAAAATTCTCCCAGAAGAATTTCAGGGCAGCCATCATGAATTAATTCTTCTCTTCAGGAAGTGAGTTAACTAACAGATACCTGTGAAATATTTTGCGCCTACTATCTACTTTACTGATCTTCTTCGGCAAAACATATTTAGACTAGTAACATCTGTCTATTGCTTTCCTTTTTCTTCTTTTCTAGAACAATTTTTTTTAAATATGTGGATATGGGATCTAGGGCTATTCCTCAGGGGGAGAGCGTTTGCCAGAGTGCAGCTTCCATTCCCCAAAACTGAAAAAAAAAGAAAAAATAGATCTTATTTGTCATTATTTTATATTTGCTATACCTCTTTCTCTCTTGCTTTCTCTGTCTCTGTCTCTCCTCACTGTCTCTCCGTCTCTCTGTCTCTGTCTCTGTCTCTCTCTGTCTCTCTCTGTCTCTCTCTGTCTCTCTCTGTCTCTCTCTGTCTCTCTCTCTCTCTCTCTCTCACACACACACACACACACACACACTTATCTGAATTCTAGTGGGCTTGGGAAAGGAAAACATATGCAACTCAGTGAGTAAACACCAGGCTAAGTAGAAATTGAAGACTCGAATCTGCATTCCCTTGACTTCGAAAGGCCTCTCCTGGCATGGGCATTCAGTAGATTGAGTGTGCATTTTAAGTCCCTAGATGCATGCCAGTGATTTCCTCTGGTGCTCAACAAGAAAATCAGCTATCTATTTCAAAATGAAAGAGAAAACACGCTGGGTTAACCTTATTGAGAGACAACGTGTCAGCCTCCAATAGAGCTCATGCATGCATTACACTGTGCTTCATAGATGATTTAATGCCACAATTCACAACCATGGCACAGCACAGAAGATGAGGGATTACTTAGAGTCCATGTCCTGTTGAACCTCCAAATAAACCCAGAGGGTCTATGTCTCAGGTACTTTTTTCTCATTGCTGTGACAAAATACCTGACACCCCAAATTAAGGAAGGGTTTATTTAGCTCACTGTTTGGGGAGGTTTCGGTTCATACTCAGGTGGCTCCAAGGCAGAGTGGCACACGGAAGAGGGCAGCAGTTCATGGTGGCAGAAGACAGCAAAGAGCAAAGAGTGGAGTAGTGGCTGCAGCAGCTAGCAGGCCTCTCTCCCTTCCTTATATTGTTTGCAGATTACCCACCCCAGGGCCGGTATAGCACTCACACCTATAATCCCTGCGTTGGATCAAAATTAATCACAAACTTTGGAAGTCTACCCCAGTGACTACATGAGGCTTTTGGGGGGACACCTAGAGACAAAGTGTAACAAGCTGCCTTTACCAAGCAAGAGAGTCTCATGAAAATAACAGCCCCAATCAGATATTTCTGAGGATTCTTGTTAATAGAACCAGGAAGTAAGGATAAAGGACTAAGAAGGATGCTTGAATTTGTGAAGGAGACAGGTAAGGAAAGGATGGTCTGCTACATGTTTGACCTTAGGGCCAATCCCAGTAATAAATGAAGAGTATGGAGAGAACAAGAGTCATATAATTTGCTCCTTAAAGCAATGTAGTTTTTGTTTTTTGGTTTTGTTTCAGGCAGGAGCTGAGGCAGAATCTTGCTATGTAGCTCAAGCTGGCCTTGAACTCACTATATCATCAAAGCTGGCCTCAAACTCATGGAGAACCTCCTATCTCAGCCTCCAGAGTTCTGGAATTACAGGTGCATGCCACCATGCCTGCAATGCAATCCTACTTGGACTTGTGGCCCCGTAGGCTATCTTTTAATCTTTAACCATGCAGTCCACAAGGTTTTGGGCCTGTGGCCTCAAAAGTTCTCTTATGTCTGCATAGCCATCTGATACATATCTTTGGAGAAATCCCCTTTTTTGTTTTGGGAGGCAAGGGAAAGGGTAAATAAAGGAGAGATTTGGGAAAGACTTGGGGCATGGTGGAAGAAGGTCATTATGACTTCTCCACAGAAGGTCCATTGGAACACCATAAAGAGCACTCTTAAGATCACAAGAAAGAGCAGGAAAAAGATTATCCCAATAGCTGTAAGAATCTAAATGCAAAGGGTGAGACCACAGAACCAGTTCCCAGCGTTGAGCCAGTAAGCAAGATCCCTGAGATGGTTTAAGTAGCAATGGAGCCTCCGTTATGAAGCTGGACCTCCGGGTAGCCCTGGCGGACAGTAATCCTCCACCCAGCTTTGCATGAAAACCACCGTGGAGAAGGCATTGGCCCTCCTCCCAAGAATCAGCATGATTGAAAGCAACAGGAGTAATACACACCAGTGACACCCAAAGTCAGACCTAATCCAACCGCATGTCCACAGGGCCTGCTGGTGTGTCCCAAGCCAGGCAACAGCTGCCTCAAGGACATCAAGTCTTTGTGGAATCTCTTGATCAGGGTTAGTTTGAGTCAGTATTCCAATGTAACATTCTGGAAGCAGCTCTTCACAGTTTGAGCAGCATGGATGGCCTGAGTCAGGGTGACGGCCGCTACGGCCACAGCAGTTGCCAATGCCATCTCTGCTCTACTGGCCACAATCAGGATGCCCAAAACCTGATTTTGTCTGATACGGTCAAGTGCTGAGGGAATTTGCTCAGTGACAGTCTCCCATGCCATCTGCGTAGAATTGAGGGAGAGCAGGGCTCTAACCCTTCACATAAGCACCATGAGATGAGCAAGATCTAACTGAGAAAAGTTGTTGTTAGCGGCACATGGCATGAGCCACGTGGAGCTTGCAGGCACGGTAATAGTAAGAGCCTTCAAAGATCAGTACTGAGGTGTGGGTGAAATATAAGCAGTGAAAATAGGTTCCTCCTCAGCGAGGACTGAATTATATGGGTGGGAAGTAGATCGCGAAGTAGTCTGAGGCAGCGTAGCGTGTGGGAGGTCATCTGTACGTGGACAGCAGCCAACTCTGGCGCCGTGAGGAAGGAAAGAAACAGCTGAGGGCCATAAGGCGTCTTTAAGGGGAGATAAGTAGGTGTCAGAATAAAGTACCATAAGGCTCTAGCAAGCCCAGCTTTCCACAAGGGAGGACTGCTGCTGCAATTAAGATGCAATTATAATTACAGGTTGAATTAGACTTTAATACCTTTAAATTATGATGTCCCACATTTTCTGGGATTAGCTTGTAAACACGATGAATGACAGAGACTGGCACACCAACATAAAGTTCATCCCAATCTAGGTCATCTCCTGCAGGCTCACACAAATGAGGGCCTATGAGAATACTGGGCTTTGGGAGGTGCCTGCCAGACACGGCGGAACCTCGGACTCCAGCAATGTTGATGAAAACTTGATGATGGGCCCCTGTAGGACAGTTAGCCTAATGAAAATATGATTTTTGTACTACTCAGGTGGAGAAGAAATACAGTAGTTGCTGGAGGTGACATTAGCAACTGTCGTGGTTACTTTTCTCCTTGCTGAGGCAAAATACATGACTTTCAAAGTTCAAGGGGGAAAGGTTTACTTAGCTCCCAGTTTGTAGAGGTTTTAGTCCATAATTAGCTAGCTCCAAGGCAGGAAAGAATGGTAGACAGCAACACAGAAGAGATACAGCTCATTGTGGGCAGAAGGGAGCAAAGCAACAAGACATTACCAAACTCTTGCTATTCCTATCTTCTCCAGGTTACTTAGAGCCGGTAACACTCACCCCCTTACTCTTAGTGCCCCTGACTCTAGCACTGCAGTATGAATCAATCCCAGTGTCATGTACTCTAAATACAGCCTCCCCTGACAAAGTCCCACCTATGATACATGAAGCTTTGGGGGGCTTCTAGACACAAGCCACTGTATGTAAAGGAAACTCCTCCGCCAAAAAGTACATTCATGAGACAGTGGATGGCATTTACATTATGGCAGAGTGGCCATAGTCCCTTAAAGGCATCTCCTAAAGAGCTAGGAGAAGGCAGCCAGGCTCTGCCAGTATAAGAGATGTCAACAGAAGACAGGGGAGGCTCAGGGTTCCCCCAGGTGACTATATAAAAAATATATAGGTATAAATATATGTGCCCAATATGCCATATCACTTGCTTTGGGTGTACAATTACACAGAAGCAGGATAAAAAAGAATCCTCCTACCTTTGCTACCTTAGAATTATAGGTGTCTTGTGCTACTGTTGCCCAAAAGAGGGCTTCTAGGGTGGAAGGGGTACCAGAGTCTGCTCAGTCTGTGTGGTGCTGTTTAATCTCTCCCCAGCACGGTCCTGAGAACTGTGCTGCGGAGGGTAGCGGAGTCATTCTCCTCAGGCTGCCCTTCACATGGAGATTGTAGAGTCACCAGTAGTTCAGGCATAGGGTTGCTTCTCCCTTGGTGCCACATGGTACAGATGAGCAGCCTTTGTGAGACCTGAGAGAGGGCCTGTGAGTGACAAAACAGATGCATTCCCAGTCCTCCAAGTGAACGCTTCCACCAAAGCCACCACTCAGGGCTAGACTCAGGTGCCAGAACTCACCCAGGGCTTAGGCCTCTCTTTTGCTGGTATAGAATGCTTTTCTTTTTCTTTTTTTGAATTTATATATTTCGTACAGGGTTTCATTACAGAGCTCAGATTTGTAGTGGTCCTCCTGTTTTGAGCCTCCCCAGCACTGGGATTACAGGCATGTGCCACCATGCCCAGTATCTAGAATGCCCCCCACCTCCCCTACCCCCCAACCCTGCCTGGTGTGCCAGCCTTGAGGTGGAGACTGAGACTGGGCGTGGTGGTGCGCACCTATAATCCCAGCGCTTGGGAAGCTGAAAACAAAAGAATCACTACAAGTCCGATCTGTGTAGTGAGACCATATAGACTCTGCACTAAATATAAAATTTTAAAAAAAGTTTTTCAACTTTATAATTTTAAAATTTTAAAGAGTGCTTTAGAGAGGTGTTCCATGGGAGAAAGTTTCTCTATTATGCTTCTATTTTTCTGTTTTTAATAATTTAGGGTGTATTCCTCTTTTTTATTTTTTTAATCCTTTCTTTCTTTCTTTCTTTCTTTCTTTCTTTCTTTCTTTCTTTCTTTCTTTACTTTGTGGAAGCAGGGATTGAATTAAGGACCCAAGCACTTATTCCACTGAGCTATCTACCTAGCCCCTCTTTCAACCTCTTTTCCTCAAAAGCTCTGTTTCCATTTCTTCTTCTGTTCTCTTTTTATCTTTTCCCTTCCACCATTTCACTTCCCATCTGAATTTTTTTTCTATTTCCCAGTATCTATTACACTATTTATGCGTTTGGTTTTTCACAACAGAGAAACAATATGATATTTACACGTTTGTCCAATTTATTCTACTAAAGAGTATGGTATAAAGGTTCATGCATTTACCCAGAAATGCCTCAAGTTTGAAGTTTTCCTTCTTTAAGGCAGAGTAGTACTCATATATATGAGGAAGATGTGAGAGATATATATATATTTCACATCTTCATCCAATCACCCACTGATGGGCATTTGGGCTGTTTCCAAGATTTAGCTATTACCAATTGTACTGCCATAAACATGGGTGTACATATACCGCTGTGGTTTGATTCTTTTAATTCTTCAGAGAAGATACCAAGTAGAGGAATAACTAGGTCAAACTGAATCTCTAGGGTTTTTTTATTTTTGAAGAATTTCCACACTGATTTCCACAGTGGTTACAGCAGTCTACGCTTCCACCAACAGTGGAGAAGAGTTTGTTTTTCTCCACAGCCCTGACAGCATTTGTTAATGGTTGATTTCTTTACAGTAGCCAGTCTTTCTGGAGTGAGATGGAGTGTTGAATACTTTTTCATATATTTATACGCCATTTGTGCTTCTTCATCTGAGAAGTGTCTGTAGATTTCATTTGCCTATTTTTGTATTGGGTCTTTAAATTTGCAGAGGTCTGATCTAGTCCTTTGTCTGAGGAACATCTGACAAAACTTTTTTTTCCCCACTCTGGGTCTCTTCATTCTATTGGTTTCTTCTGCTATGCAAAAGCTTTTTAATAATATGAGATTCCAGTTGTTGAGTCCTTGTAATATTTCCAGTGTGATCAGGTTTTGTTTGTTTGTTTGGTAGGATCTTCCTTGAACTTACTTTGTGGCCTAGGCTGACCTGTAAAACTCGGAGTAATACTCCTGCTTCAGCCTCCTAAGTGCTTGTATTATAGGCATGCATCACCATACCTAGTAGGTTTTGTTCGTAAAGTCTTTGCCTACACCAGTGTCTTCAAGAAGTCTATCTATTCTCTCGGGGGACAACCCACTTGGGCCTCCCCTCCTGTCCCTCTCTTGGACAGGAGCTTTCTTTCCCTCAATAAATATATTCTACTCATTTAAAAAAAATTCTATCTATTCTCTCTTCCAGCAGATTTAGTAGTTCTGTTTTAATATTTAGGTCTTTCATCCATTTTTATTCTGTTCTAGTTTAGTGCATGGTCAGACATGAGTCTAGTTTTAGTCTTCAGTGTGTGGAAAGCTAATTTTTCCAGCACCCTTTCTTCCAGTGAAGGTGTTTGGCCTTGTTGTCAAAGATAAAGTGGCTGAGTATGTTTGGAATTGTCAGTAACTGAGTTTTAAATAGTAAATCTTTGTCCCAGAGAGTAACCAGTAGGTCAAGAACAAAGGGCTGTGCTGTGGTCCTTTGACCTTCTGGGCTAATGCAGACAGATTAAAGGGACTTTGCTTTGGTGTGGGATTTTAGAGCCACTAAAGCCTGCATAGTAGGTATCAACAGAGAATGAATAAATTTAAGTTTGCCAAAAGATTCACACAGAGTCATGTAATAAATTTAAGTTTGCCAAAAGATTCACACAGAGTCATGTCCAATTGCAAATTTCATTGTCTTTTAAACCAGGGCAATGACTCTTGCCTGAGGAGTAGATTTTATCAATCATTGTTCTTCTAGAATGATAATTCCTGTAGAATATTGACAGATGCAATTACAAAGTTTCACAGAGAAAACAAGATTAAAAGAAATACAATATTTTAGCATAATAACCATTGTGACAGTGTTATATCAAAGTTATTGTGTTTTTTTTTTAATTTCTTCATTCCTTTTCTTTTTTTTTCTTCATACTCTGTAGGGACACATCAATACTTGATGGAAAATACCTGCTTCATGGCATGTCCAAGAGGTCTGACACTCAGACAGACAGTGAGGTTCAGCTCAACTGCCTACACCACAGGGTAATAATATCCCCAAGTTTCTCTTCTGGAGAGTTAACAACTTAAGTTTACAGACCAAAAATTAGAGAAAAAGAAGGGCTGGAAGGACAGCCAACATTTTGGCCCTAGCCTTTCAAGGTAAGTGAGGACTCAGGACACAGGAGAACCTGTACTGTAACATTCTGTTACTCAGTGGTGTCCCAAATTTTCTGATCAAGGAGATTATGGGGCCACAGAGGAAAGTGATTGATGATGCAGAGTGTGCCTAAGGAGAATCACATGGAGAGAAAACATTCTCTCAGGCTTTCTCAGGCTTTAGAGAGCAAATTGGACAAGCAATGGCCATGGCTCATCCACATGGCTGACACTGACAAAGAATCTACAAACTGTGGCACAGTGTTTCAGGGTAAATCCTGAGGGGATTTGGCCAACCTTGTCAGATACAAAAGCCACACCCCTTGCCATACAGGTCCTGCCCCATCCCAGTCCCAACTATCCAGCAGAAAAGTACAAAAACAAGGCACAAAAAGCAAAGCCATATCAACATGCTGAGCTGCAAAAGGCCCAAGCCAACAACCCCCAACATTGCCAGCCCCACGGACAACCCACCACCACTATGGACCACTGGACTATATTGGATTATTTTGCTGAATTCATGTACTACAATATTTAAATGGCAATGGAATACCCATCTCTGACAAAACCAAACAAAAAAAGGGGATATAAATGAAGGACCACCCTGCATCTGCATACACAAAGCAGTCAGGACAGACACACAACTACCTTCCCCCAGTTCAACAAGAAGAAAGATCCTCACCAACAGTGCCTGGATAGGACACCATGTCCACATCCCACACCATGAACAACCACCACAAAGACAACAACCACTGAAACTGTCCTACCAATCAGCCCTGAAACTGTCCTATGCTATTTGCCTCTCAACAAAATTAATAAAAAAATAAAAATAAAAAAATCTCTAGCTTTAAGGCTGAATAAATGAAAATATACTGAGGACAAAATTCAAGTCCAAGTAGGCAAATAAGTGGTATTACTTTCACTTTGGTATTTTCCATGTTCACAGGCTTATATTTTAAACAGTATTGAGACTTACGGAACCTCATGTACACTTTGTGTTTCTCCACAATTTACAAGTATACATCACAATCCAAGCAATGAGAAAGTCTGTTGCAGCGGATAACAGAAGTGATGGGAGAAAAGTCAGGAATATTGGATGGCTGTGGAAGTTTAGATGAGAGTTAGTGAACACACCCCACGAATAAAGCTGTGCTGTGAGCCTTCCATGGGGCATCCCAAACTTGGCTTTCACGAGCAGTACCATAAAGCCAGGAGCTGAAACGTCAGAAGAGTGTTTGCAGAAGAAAAGTTCAGATTTCTAATCATGTGACTTGCAGGATCCTACTCTGACATGAGTTCTTTGATTATAACTGCTTTGGCCATTCTTGGTCACCTATTAACAGCACAGCCTTGCCCCATTTAGCAAGGGTTTTAATTAGAAGGTCAGTTTTCACGTTGTCAACGTTTGACACCAGAATGGAGCCCTGCTCAGGAGTGGTATCGTATGGGGACACGCGCTCCTGGGGACACGCGCTCCTGGGCACACGCGCTCCTGGGGACACGCGCTCCTGGGGACAGGCGCTCCTGGGGACACGTGCTCCTGGGGACAGGTGCTCCTGGGGACACGTGCTCCTGGGGACACGTGCTCCTGGGGACACGTGCTCCTGGGGACATGTGCTCCTGGGGACACATGCTCCAGCGCATCCGGGCCCCTGGCAATCCTAGTTCTAAAGTGATCAGAAGAGGACTGAAGATTAGGAGCAGCAGGGTCTGAAAGTCGCTGGGCAGTCGAGGTTCTTCCAGAAACATTACCATCCAAAGGCAATGAAACCATCAGCTGCAGAAAGGATTGCTCTTCCCTTTCCATTCTCTTCCTCGGGAGCCACTGTCACGGCCACTGCTGATTCCACTGGGACTCAGACCAGACCCATCAGGTTTTGTCACTTTTTTTTTTTTTTTTTTTTTGGTGGTACCAGGGATTGAACTCAGGACCTTGCACTTGCCAGGCAAGTGCTTATTCTACTGAGCTATCTCCCCGGCCCTGTTACTGTCTTTAAGTCACATTTAAGCATTCATTTAGTATACACAACATCTTTCTTTTCTTTCCTTTTTGGTACTGGGAATTGAACTAATGACCTGTGCTTGCTAGGCAGGTGCTGCACCACTGAGCTATATCCCTAGCCCTAGAACAACTTGTAAGTCAGTTATTTTCAGCTAATTACAAGATGTAAATGGCATAACACTAGTAAGCAAAGAAAAGTTCAGACTTTTGATCACTAGTAAGGGAAGAAAAATTCAGACCTTTGATCACTAGTAAGGGGAAAACAGACACTTGAGCCTAAAAAAGTTTACCATTATAAACAACTTTGGCAGGAAGTCAATGCTTTACTTTGCTTCTTTAAAGATTTGTACACTTGGACAACACAAATATACCATGAGGTTAACATTAATTGGTATAACAGCTACATAGAACACTGCATATACTTAGTTTCTACTAAGACAAATTTTAGACTCCTTTAACAAGTTTTATAATATAGAAGGCAGTGCTAATGATTACAAATAGACTTATGCCCCACTACACCAATGTATCACATGCATGCAATTTTAAAATGCTTCTTTAACACATGTAGATCAAGTGTAAGAGTCAGGATCAAGGGGCCAGGAAGATGGCTCAGTAGAATAAACATTTCCCTGACAAGTGCAAGGGCCTGAGTTCAATCCCCTATATAGTCATGAGTTGGGGAGATAGCTCGGTGGTCTAAGTGTCTGGCAAGTGCAAGGACCTGGGTTTGCTCTCCTGTACCACATGCCATGCCAGCCCTGGAACCTCAGGTGCATTATGCTGGCCACCAAATCCGGGCATGGTGGCACATGCCTGTGATCTCAGTGCTGGGGAGGCTGAGACAGGAGCATCACTATGAGTTCAAACTGCATAGAAAGACCTGGTGCCAAAGAAATAAACAAATATGGCTTGTGGCTTAGCTCAGTTGGTTAAGCGCCTGCTGGGGCAAACCCAGTCAGGTTCAGGGGACCGCAGTTCGATCCCCAGCTCTCCAAGCCTTACCAGATGCACCCTTAAGACAGCCTGAGGGGCCGGGGAGATGGCTCAGTAGGATAAGCACTTGACTGGCAAACACAAGGATCTGAGTTCAATCCCCGGTTCCGCAAAAAAAAAAAAAAAAAAAGACAGCCTGAGCCAGAAAAAAAAAAAAAAAAAAAAAAAAAAAAATCCTTCTCAAATAAATGAACAAATAAAAGATTTTTTTAAAAAAATAGAAAATTAATTTAAAAAATAGCTATATACATATACAGTGGTGTCTGAAATCATGAATTTAACTCATTCCACAATTCTGAAAGAAATGGCCACATCTGTGTTTGTGCAGGAAAAATGGCATGGTCATGTTCATCCCTAATGTACAATACCAAAATTTTGCCAAATACTTGTTCGCAAATTTTTTGCAAATGAAAACATTTGTGAACCAACTCAAAAAAGAAAAAAGAAAATAATTTAAAAGGGTCTGAGGGTATAGCTCAGTCTGATCAATATAATCCTCAGTACCAGAGAAGGAAGAGATGTATTTGCCCCTCCAAAGCCTCAAGCCGTCATTGAGGTGCAGTTCTACGGTTTGTGAATAATTCATGAACCAAGGCTGGGATTGTGGATCTGAGTACTACTAGGATTGTGGGTGTGAGTGCTACGCCTAGCCTGGGGTGCACAGCCTGAATGCAACAGCTTTATTGGAGCTTCCTTTCTGGCCAAACTCACATTTTAAATCTTCCTGCTGGGTTCTCTGCTCTTGATTCTTAACATAAGTCAGGCTAAAAGCTCCCAACAATAGCCATGCCACTGCCTCAGTATTTGGCTGCTTTGAAATATCTTTTGAAAGATTAATCAGTCCACCATGCTTAATCTCAGTCTCAGGTGGGGCCGGGGAGATGGCTCAGTAGAATAAGTGCTTCCCTGGCAAGCACAGGGGCCTGAGTTCAATCCTCAATTCCACAAAAAAAAAAAAAAAAAAAAAAAAAAAAAAAAAACTTCAGTCTCTGGCAAAGCCTTTGCACATGAGTAAAATGCAGACAAACTTTCTACCAAGCCATTACACAATGATAGAGTCCAACAACCAATGCATTCCTCCTTCTCAATAGAAACCTCTCCAGCCTGGCCTTTACAGACAAGATTTCTATCAGCCTTCCGGTTTTCTGAGCTCTGGGAAGCTCAGACCAGAATCTCCCATACAGAACAGCCGAAGTTGTTCCAGTGCTTCTCTTGTAGGCAACATCTCCAAAACTTTCATATCTCTTCCCATAAGCCATTCCCAAAAGCTTGTAATTATCAGGTATAGTCACAGCCATGTCCCCTATCCTCTGGTGCCAAATTCTGTCTCAGTTACTCACTCTTCTCTCATCGCTGGGACAAATACCTGACACCCAAAATGAGGGAGAGAAAGGTTTATTTAGCTCACAGTTACTGGAGGTTTCAGCCCGTACTTAGCTGGCTCCAAGGCAGAGCAGCACATGGCAGAGAGTAAGCTTTCAAGGGGAGGGCAGGGAGCAAGAGAACAAAGGGAATAGCAGCAGCTCAGGCAGCTAGCTAGCTTCTCTTCCCTTCTTACACTGTAATGCAAACCACCTGCCCCAGACAGGTGTAGCATCCACACCCACAATAATCAGTCACAATCTCCAGAAGCCACCTATGACTGCATGAGGTTTGGGGGACACCTAGACACAAACCATAATACTATCTTACCTTGCTTCTTACCTCTTACTGTGTGATTGATTGATTGATTGATTGATTGATTTTTGAGGAACTGTGATTGAGGATCTCCTTTGGGACCATGGGCCTTTCTTTTCTCTGGCCTCTGGGATGGCTTTTCCTAAGAGTCTTGGAGTTGCTTCCTCACACATCACAAACTTACCTAAAGCTTCTGAAAAAGATGTGATTCCTTCTGTTTGGAGACTTATTAAATGTGTCCTTTAGCACACAGGTTGCAACATTATGTGCAACAACATCTGGATCTGATCAACAGCTATTCAGGAATCCAGAAGTGAATGGGGTAGCTAGTCATGTCTTTTCATTGTTTCTCATTGAAGAGGCAAGCTATCTGTTGCTCTGTGTCATGAAAATGGACCGTGTTGGACAAGGGATTTATGAAATTAGGCCCATGGAAAGAAATATGTATGTGGCCAGCCATGATGGCACACATCTCTACTATAGTCCCCAGTCCCTCAGTCTGAGCAGGCTGAGGCAAAAGGGTTCCAGGCCACACAGGCAACACAGCGAGATCCCACCTCATGAAAAAGCATGTGAGGCTTTTTCATGGCACTCTCGCTTCTATGAGGTTGTCTTCCTGGTAGGTGTCTCCTTCTAGAAATTACTCCGTAGCATTCTCACTCCTGGCATGGAACTACATGAGTCTTTGTTTGTTTGTTGGGACAAGGTTTTGTCATGTGGTCTAGGTCGGCCTTGAACTCACTATGTAGCCAAGGCTGGTCTCAAACTAGAGGTGATCCTTGGGCCTCAGACTCCCTAGTGTTGGGATTATAGGCATACACCGCACGCTCCAGTGGCACGATCTTATAATACCGCTTTCTCTTGGTGAGATAGGAGATTGGGGCAGCAATGCTCACTGGGGAAGTAGGAGCAACCTATTAATTGCAGGATCCCAGAACACATGCCCAGAACAGTTCTCGAAGACCTGCACGTGGACTTCTCATGAGAACATGAGCAGGTTTTCTTTCTTTCTTTTTTTAATTGAGCACGTTTTCAATAGCACAGCCTAGACATGAGGTCAGCTTTAGTCATGGGATCCCAGCACAGCTTCTTAGGACCCAAAGTTCTTGTGGGCTTTCTCAAGATTTGGACAGTATAAAAGGACACAGACACTAAGAAGAGCTTGCTATTGTGGCTTTCCTCACAGTGGCCCACGCGGCAGCCTTAAGAGGTACTTTAATCTTGCTTTTCCCCCTTTTATTCAGCCCCAGCTCACTCTCCAGAGCCAGTTTCTTTCTCACTCTTCTCTTTTACTTTTTCAAATAAATGTTGCCTCTGCTTCTTGTTTGTTTGGTTCAATCCTTATTTGAGATGAGAATCTGGAATTCAACTCCAGAAGGAGAGGCAAGGAACCCCAAACCTAGTAATGTTTAATGGTTGAGTCACTTTCAGAAGGAGTACCCAATAATGTTAAAATTTCTGAATTTAGGACCTAAAAAATTGAAATCAGTTACTCATCATTGTATATATTTGCATGGTATATTCCTAAGAAGTATGATACATTAGGATTTTAACCTGATGTTTGAGATTTGGGAGCCAAATTACTTAGATGCTATTGCAGTCAGGGGTTTTACAACGGGAACAATACAGGACACATGATTTATGGAATTATTTTATAAAGTCACCCAAAGAGTCTTACAGAAAAATGAGTGCAAGAAATCTGTTGCACACTAAAGACCAAAGAATCCAGTTGCAGGCCTGGATCCCATGCAGTGTTCTGTATGAGTCCAGCTGAAGACCTACAGCCCATGGCAATGCCCCCATGTGCCCAGCTGGAGGCTTGCAGCCCCCAACAGTGCCTCATGCAGGCCTGTTTCACAGACCTGGTGGAAGCTAGAAAGTCTGCACCAGTGGGACAAAGGATCTGTGCTAGCAGGCTGAGAGATCAGCACTAGCCCCAGGAGGCATGCTGTAAGAGCCAGTGCTGCCCTGAAAGGTACCACAGCCACCCTCAGCAACAGTGAGGCCCTGAGCCCCTCCAACAACGGTGACAGCTGAGTCCCCTCTGGAAAGCCAACTCCATAAGTTTCTCCAGGAGACTAAGCGATGTACCATCTTCCCCTCCAGAGCTAGACAGCAATGCTCAAAGTGAGAACGGGGACCTGGGGAGACAGCTCAGTAGAGTAAGTGCTTACGTAGCAAGCTCAAGGGTCTGAGTTCAATCCTCGGTTCTGCCAAAAAAAAAAAAAAAAAAAAAAAAAAAGAGAACCAGAGCTCTCTCAAAGTCAACTGCAGCCATTCTCGGGGACAGTAATGTCCCGAGCTCCTTCATTGACAGCAGCCGAATTCATCAGGAAAGCCGGCCTTACAAGCTCCTCCAGGAAAGCCAACAGCTCCCTATAGCTTCCCAACAACATCTAACTTCTTCCTCTCCACTCCTTATTATGTTGGCAACAATCCTCAGGTGGCCTCCCATACCCAGCATCGCCAGGTTCAGTTCAGCTGGGTGTTACAAGCTGACCACCACGTGTCAATCCACCACAGACATGAACGCTGATTTTGATATTTACTATGATGTGATCTCAGGCAAATATCTTTTTTTTTTTTTCCTGGCAGAACCAGGGATTGAACTCAGGCCCTTGCGCTTGCCAGGCAAGCACTTATTCTACTGAGCCATCTCCTCAGCCCCCTCAGGCAAATATCTTAATCTCTCTTACATTTCTTTATCTGTCAAATAGAGGTAACTATAATATTTACCTAATATGGCTACAGTGATTATTAGAGGAACATGTAATACCTTGCACTCAACAAATGTTAGCAATCATTACTGCGTATGAATTGACACAAAGCATTTTATTTCTCCCAAATCTGATTGCAATTCAATATTATTCAACATTTCTTTTCAAATCACAAACTCTATTTCAAGAATTATGTTATGTTTAGAAGAAAAAAAAAATGATGTCGTTACATAATTTCCTCTCTGTGAAGATCCTTGCCTTCAGGGAATGTATAGCTTAGTGTGAAGTCACACATTAACTGAATAATCATATACAGAAGCGATAGGTTTTCTGTGGCACAGCAGCAGAGGAACAGGCAGAAGGAAAAAGGGACGGGGCTTTATTATCTTTGATGAAGGGGAGAAAATTTGGAGAAGATAAGAGATTCTCTGAGTTGGAACAAAGGGAGGCTGAGGATTTCACCGCCTTTTGCCAGGGGTGGAGCTTGAGGGGATGTTTAGATATACCTGAAGAGCTGATTGAGGTCTTCCCTAGGCGGCGGGAAAGGTGAAAGGAAACTGCACCCTGAGCTGAGTTGGAGAAGAAGGGGGGAGGTGACCTCAGAGAAGGGCTTCAGCCATATTAGATGGCCACCATAATAATTTAGCAATTCATATGAGAGCCAGAACCTATAGTTTGTATAAACACAAACTATAGGAATTACAAGCAGAAGGTTGGGGGCTAAGGGGATGGCTCAGTAGAATAAGTGCTTCCCTGGCAAGTGCAAGGGCCTGAGTTCAATCCCCAGTTCCACCAAAAGGAAAAAAAAAAAAGCAAGCAGAAGGTTATAGGAGAGAATAAAATTAGAATATCAATGTAGCTTTTTTTCAAGAAGGCAATGATTGCAAAATAAATATGAATTAGGAAAGAAGGGGAAGCACAAGAAAGATTTCTGGGTGAAGACAAAAACCTTGACGGCTTAGGAAATGAGAATGGGGCATGATGGCTGCGACAGGAGGAGCTGCAGGGCCTTAAATGAGGTGGGCGCAGCAGGGGCCACCAAGCACAAGAACCTCATGAAGTGGGTAGGTCCAGAACAGTCCCGGTCCGGACGGGCAGGTGAAGCCCTGGGGATCAGCACGACAATACTTGGAAATGAGGGAAGCAGACAGAGCAAAAAAATACTTGGTGATAGAGAAAGCAGAATTTGTCTTGCTTTCCTATATATACTACACTATTAGGTAATCAATTTCCCTTTGTAGAAACATAGGTAATCAATGAAGAATGATAAAATTGGGGCTGGGGAGATGGCTCAGTAGGATAAGCGCTTGACTGGCAAACTCAAGGATCTGAGTTCAATCCCCGGTTCCACAAAAAAAAAAAAAAAAAAAGAATGATAAAATTGTATCACAATGTAAAAATTCCTAATGCATGAATGGATACAAATGAATGTGTGGCTAAAGAAAAGATAGAGCTGGAGGGGAGTAGGGGGGCTGTAATCCCAGTACTCTAGAGGCAGAGGCAGGAAGATTGCAAATTCAACCTGAGCCTGGAAAATTCAATTGAGATCCAGTCTCAAAATTTAAAAAAAAAGCTGAGAATGTGTGAAAGTCCTGGATTCAATTCCCAGCACCATGAAAGAGAGGAAGAACAACAACTTTGTGTATCTACTAATGCATAAGTAAACTGCCATCTGTGAAGCAATCTTGCCAAATATTAAAATGCAATCTGATAAAGCATCTAGATCCTACTACCTATTTATAGAAAATTCAGAGAACAAAGGATCCAACTGACAAAATCTAGATTGTGGTAAACACCACAAGTAAGAATCCTAATCCCTTAAAACTTTTTATTAGGAAAGAAAAATATGGAGGACTTAAAAAAAAAAAAAAAGACACAGCAACCAAGCATAGTATAGTTCTTCAATAAACAGACAAAAATAATATATAGCAAACCTGTACAGAAAGAAAGCAGATAGGTTAATGGTTCTCTAGGACTTAAGAGTTAGAGAAATAAAAAGGAACTGTTACTGTACATGAGTTTCTTTCTAGTTGATAATTTTTAAAAGTTGATTGTGTTGATGATTGTACAACTTTAAATATATCAAAAATTACTGAAGTGTGTATCGTGTGTGTGTGTGTGTGTGTGTGTGTGTGGTACCAGGGATAGAAATCAGGACCTCGTGCTTGCCAGGCAGGCACTTAGGCTGCTGAGCTATCGATCCCCAGCCCCTGTCTATCTTAAATGAGTGAATTACATCTCAGTAAACCTGATATATGGATAAATTTATATATATATATATATATATATATATATCATACATGTATTATATATCCTAAGTATATTTAGGTATGAAAGAAGAGATCTGAGGAGGGAGAAGGGAATTAGCCAAAGAATGGAGTATTTCTCCCCAGAAGGAACAACATGCTCAATGAAGAACAAGCATGGTATTTTAGAAGTGAAAACAAAATTTTATGATTTGCATGTTCCTTGAAGGAGTAGTTATTATAGACAGCCAAGTTTTTTAGAAATATTGTAGACAGTCAGACAGGGCCAACCCCTTGGAAAAGGTCAATCCTTTTCCAACTACTGTTACTTCAACTATGGCTGAAGAAGCATTCTTTGAAGGTCAGGCCTCAGGACAGAAAAATGACAACACCTACCTACTTGACCCAAGGATGAACAGCAGTGACTGACAGTCTAAATAAGCAACAAACACCTTGGGGTGAGGGTCCAAAACCTCCATGGCCCCTCCCTTCCAGAAAAAGTGCTTGTTTGGTCCAGGTACACTTGCTTCGTGACTTGCTTCCTCATTTGATCCCCATTTTGTCGATATTACCTAAGGGATTATACTCGTAATTTAGGGGGGGTGAGAAGAGGTCTCACTATGCAGTCCAGGCTGGGCTCACTTTGTAGCCCAAGCTGGTTTTGAGCTTTCAACAATTTTCTTGCCTCTGCTCATGAGTACCAGTGCTGGGATTACAGGTGTGTACCACTTTATATTCATAATCTTATTGGTAGACTCTCGTTTTGCCTCAACTCATACCCACCTTGTAATTTCCCATTGGAGCAATGTGATCCAAGCAATTATATTTATAATCTTACATTCTTTGGAGTATTTGGAGGTCTTATATCATCATAGATGATAATACCACAATCACCCTATATCATAGTGAGAGATGAAGCTGATGACACAGGAGAGCCCAGATTGTGAAGTGTTATGAAAGCTACACTAAGGGTTTAGGATTTTATTCTGGTAACAAGAGGAAGCCATTGTTGGGTAACAGGATTGCTGTGAATTATAACTTTCTCTAGTATATAGACAATCAAGAGAGAAGGGACACTGTACTGGGGAGTTCAGCTAAGTAGTTTTACAATTCTCTAAGCACAAACTATTGGTAAATTATTTTAGGATGGCTGCAGTGGAAATGACTTGTTGATCGATTAGAATTGAGATGTTGTGTACAGTAGTAAAGTAGCAAAGATTTCCTAAACTGGGTGGGTGAACTGGGAACTCCAGAGAGGTGCACGCTGCGGGGTGAGATAGCAATACAACAGTTAATTCTGTGCCAGTGAAGCTCCTGGTCTCACGCTGGGAGGAAAGAAGGTGCAAACCAAAAGGAAGACTTCAGCAGAGTTTTTATTGAAAATTAGGTTGGGGCTGGAGAGATGGCTCAGTGGTCTAAAGCGCCTACTTGGAACAAGCTTGGGGACTGTGGTTTGATCCCCC
The DNA here is from genome assembly GCF_000260255.1 of Octodon degus. NCBI lineage: Eukaryota > Metazoa > Chordata > Mammalia > Rodentia > Octodontidae > Octodon > Octodon degus. The sequence goes on along the minus strand of NW_004524712.1, from coordinate 7,423,816 downwards.
AGCACCACATGCCAGCCAGCCCCACCCCCAGGTGGGCTGAGCTGGTCACACACACACAATAAATGTAAAATAAATAAAAATATTTTTTTAAAAATTAGGTGAAGAAGAAAGGCTCCTAGTTTCTCCAGCAGGGAAATCCAAGAAGTGGAAATTACACATGGCTCCTCAGCTCAGAAGTTTTCATGGGTAAGTGGCACACCGAGAATTGCTCAACTGTTTTGTGGCCACCTATCACAGGCAGTTCCTTGAAATTAAAGTTACCAATTGGAATTCAAGCTCTCTAACCCAGTTATTCAGCATATAGGGTTTAAAGGAAACTAGGATCTTAAAAACTGGTTATTCTGCGTTTTAAATCCCTGGAAATTCAGGAGTTTAGTAGGGTGGGGCTGCAACTCTCTTGAGTAGGGAAGGGGCTGCATTCCCTGTTGCTGGGGGCAGACATTCTTTTCCTGGGTCCAAAGTCCTGCTTTTAATTCCTATCAATATGGCTGATCATCCAACTCTACCTCCAGCGCTGTCCCTAGCTAACTAACTAAACTTTTTTGTACAGTAATACTAAGTTTTGTTTGAACAGTTGGAAAGAACAACTACGGAAGCAAGGTTGACTTGTGCAGCAGTGGGCTGTCCTCATCCGGATAGCTCAAGTCCGGCCGGAGATGTTTCTGTCGGCTACGCAGCGTTCTTGCTCTCCAGCATGCTGCGGACTAAGTAATTTCCCGCAATTTCCCAGAAGGCCTGCACAAGGAAGTGTCACGTGTGCCAGAATGTAGCACCCTCAGCCGCTCATGGGAGAAAGAAGATCCCCGGCATCCGTGTGGAGTCTGAATTCCTCAGAATCATCCGCAGCAGGTTAATAATTAAAGGTTCCTCATACTGTTTGTTTCACCTGTGTACAGGATTCTGATTTCACAAAATCCTCCCAGCACTATTATTTGACCGAGTGTCAAAGGTGTACATATTGCAGCAGCCCAAAGTCTCTGCTCGCTCTGGAAGAAAAAAGTGGGGGCCGCCAAGCCGCGGAAACTGACCCAAACCCCCAGCCGAAGCAGACAAGAGGGCTCCTGCAACAGTTAAGCTTCGCGTCTTTCTCACACCCTCTTCAAGCACCTAACACCTAGCCCTTTGCCCTTAAAGGCCCAACAACCATTTGTTGGCTAACAGTCTTCAGATCTGAGGGAGGCCGTGAGACGGGAGTACGATAAAAGTTTTCAATGTGAACCCAGGGAGAGAGCAAGCACGACGGGGAGGAACAGGCGAGGAGACAAAATATTCTCGAGGAAGCCAGCAGTGTCAAAGGACGCAGCCGCCTGAGTCCCTTGAGGCCTAATTATGAACACAGTCTAGTAGTCTTACGGATTGTTTTATTACACGGCCTAGGAGAGGTGAATTTACCTATTCCCACCAGCTTCTCCAGTTATCGCCTACATACAGTTACACACACACACAAACGCACGCGCGCACGCACCCCAGGACTTCCAGCCCCAACACCTTCCTGAACCCTGCTTGGAGGCCAGCTTCCTCTCCTAGGTGGCAAGAACTCTGCCTTCTTTCCCTTCCCCGAGTTTCAATCTCAACAAAACTAGGCCAAATCTGCATCTTTCAAATTTTTGCTCATCTCTGAAATGGGATAATAAAAACGACGGGAATAATACTAAAATCTTAGGCACCAGGTTGCTCCGAGGACCATGTATATTTGAAACCTTTTTGGAAACTGCAAAGGACCACACTGAATCTATTTTTACATTGGTTAGAATTAAGGTATTGGGCGGTTTCTGGCTGTCTCTCAGGGACAGGATTAACGTGAGATGTTGCCAAATGTTTCGGAAGATAAATAAATCCACCGTATTTCAGCAGGACGCCAACTCCTCTTGCACAAAGCCCTTTGGAAAGAAGTCTTTCGGTTTAAAGCTGGAGGTGTGGGAAAACAAAAGAATGCAAATGCAGAGCGCCCAAGGCCACCAGTCCCCGGCGGCCGGCGGGGCCCGCCTCCCGCACCTGGGGCGCCGCGGCGGCTCGCACCGAGCGCCCGCCCCGCCCGGGAGGCCAAGTCTCCGGGCTAAGGGAGTTCAGCACCGCGCGGCTCCTTCTGCAGGTGATCCAGCGCTCCAAAGCCCCTAGGCAGTAACGCTCGCCCGCTCCCCGGAAGGTCGCGAAGTAAGTGACGGCGCGTGCAATCAATGCCAGGCTCGCGGCTGGGGAGAGACTAAGCGCGCTTTGGTGGCTGCCCCGCGCAGAGGCAGCGCGAGGCGCCCGAGTCCGAGCACCGCTCGGAGCCGCACTCCCGCCAAGCCTAGCCCGCCAGGCCGGGGCGGCTCCTCGCGGCGCGCGGCGGGGCGGGCTCCGGACCCAGCTGCCGTCCTCGCGCGCCCGCGCCCGGGCAGGCCTTCCCGCGGCGAGCACGGCCACGCCACCTCCCACGTCCGCCCTCGAGAAAAGGGGGCTGGGGTGTTTCGGTTTCAGCCCCACTGCAGAAACCACCGCCAAAAAAGAAAGAAATTCCGGAGCGTGTTTCGCTTTCAGTTCAAAGAAAAATGCAGATAAGGCTTCTCTCCCTGAGAGCGCGGCGCTGGCAGAGAGGACAGGAGGGAGGACGCGGTGGAAGGAGCTCGCCGCGCACATGCTCGGAAACGGCATGTGTGCACACAGGAAGAAGCGCCCGCGCGGCCGCCAGGCCGACGGCGTCGCCGTGTCACGCGGCGCCACGGTCTAAAGACTCAGCCCGGCCCACAGTTCGCGTCCGGACACCTGGGAGGGCCCGCTCTGCGCCTGCGCAGACGCCGCCCGCCCCTTCCGAGCCCGCGCAGCCCCGCCCACCGCCCCGCCCTCCCTCCCCTTCCCCAGCCTGGCCGCCGCGCGGAGCATTGTGGGACACAAACAAAGTGTCCCTAAACAGGCTGGAGTGCGCGGAGCGGCGACGGCGGCGGTGCCGGCCCGCACGCGCGCGGCGGCGGCTCCCTCCCAACCTCCCCTTCCCCTCCCCTCA
>NW_004524712.1:7396673-7420270 GCF_000260255.1 Octodon degus | reverse complement strand
TGGGCGGAGCCGACCGGCCGCGGCCGCGGTCCGGGCTCTGCGCGCCCGAGTGCCCGCCGACGCCGAGCGGGCGGAGCTGGCGCCCCTTCACCTGGTCCGAGCGCGGGCGCGATCCTGTTTATTCCTCTCCCCGCTGCTGCCGCTCCGGCACAGGAAAGAAAAAGGTGGCATTTGTTTTAAAAAGAGAAAGAAATGCAAATACCTCTTTTTCTTTTCTACCTGAGGATCACTACATTTATTCCTTTTATTGCCGACTGAACCAGGAAAAGGGATTACCTGCAAGTGAAATAACGCTAAGACTGATGAAAGGAAATTGCATGGGATTTGTGTTTGAACCCTAACCGGAATTCAGTGTGAGGCCCATTGGTCTTGTACTTTATCGCGACACCTCCTTATAGAAATGAAGACAAGATTTTAATTTCTTTTTTATTTATAAATCATCTGTTGAGGTTAGGAAAAAGTTCTCTTTAGCTTGCACTTATTTTCTGTTTTCAGACATAGGCTGCAGTGTGATAAACACCAGAGAGTTTGGATAGCTCAAGATTTTGCTGGTTTGCTTTTGGCCTACCGTTTCAGTTGCAATTCTTAAATTTTTGAAAAACAATTATATGAATCTTCGTTTTCCCCATTATTTCACTTTGACTTCCAGTGGATTCAGAATATTTCAATTTTTTCTGGTTTCCCTTGTGAGAGAATGTGAAAATGTGTTTTGGAATGACTACATTTATTAATTATGAAAACTAGATTTACTCAATTCGTGCAACATTGTTGCTAGGGATTTTACATATGTAACCTTTTTAATTCTCTGAACAACCTAACTATGAGGTTATTGCTACTTGAGTATGTGATAGACTAGAAACCTAGTAGAATTAAGTAACTTGCCCTAAGCCACCGAAGTAAGTGAGAGTTGAGATTTGAATCTGGATGTTTCCAGTGTAGGTGTACTTCCTGCTGTTTCAGTCTTACAGAAGTTGGAAGGAAAAAAATGCATTGAGTGCCCCAATACCCACATTCAGTGATTAACATTTTTGGCGCACTGTTCCATACATTCTTTCTTAGTATAAACACTACCTATCAAAATCTATGTTATTCTCATTTTCTTGATTCTCAAAGTGTAGTCTGTCAAGGGTCCTGAATTCCATTCGGTCTGGTCTTTGAATCTAGTCTCTTTGATGTAAAAGGACACCTAATTGAGCAAACTAGTGTTGTAGAAGAAAACCTTCTGGACTGGTGCATGTTATCCCAGCTGCCTTTGACTTTCTCTTTTACCCTTGAATTTCCTCTTAGCTGGAAGTTTGATCTCAAGAAAAGCTTGATTTGCCTAAAGTAAAACTTTTGGCAGGAACTTAATGGGTGATATTGCATGCCTCATATGGTAGATGCCATGGTAGAATCACCTTGTCATACTGTTAATGATGTGGTTGCACCCATGTCATGGATTGCCAGAGTCTGACTGATGTGACCATAGAGAAGTACTTTGACACAGTAAAAATACCCTGCTTCTAACCACATTTTGCTTAGTAATTGAGGTCCCACTTTGTAGTTCAGATTGGCCTTGAACTCACTATGCAGCTTAGGCTGGCCTTGAGCTTGCAGTGATCCTCCTGCCTCAGCCTCCTATTCAGATTACAGGCATGCACCATCGTGTCCTCCTGCTTAGTAATTTTTAGTACCAATTGATGACTATTGCTTTAATCAGTTATTTTACTAGAGTTTCTCTATAAGAAAGATTTCCCTGATTCTGGAGATGAACTATTTTTATCCCTCTTGAAAATGCAGATTAAATGTTTACTTTCATCACGTAAGTATTCAAAGTGAAGAGCTGGGAAAATAGTTACCCCCAATGATGGCAAATAGATTTTATTCATTATTATTGGTATTAAAAGTACTATGGACTTGTAAATTTTAACTTATACAGTGTTTTATAACCAATTATGTCCTTTTTTTGATTATCAAATTGTCTTACATTTGGTACCAGGAACTTTTCTAGCTGACTGCTGTGTCTTTTGACACCCCTGCTCACTATTAATCTTCAAGTGCTTTGTGGCCCAAGCTATCCTGGACTGCTATTGTTCTTTTCTTTGCTTCACATCTGGAAAGGCTGTTTATCCAAGGAGTCTTGGTTCCTTTTAGTATGACAAATGGTACACAGAAACCAAGATCTGGATGTTTGGCATATTCACTGCTACCAGGGAATCATTGTTTCTGTGCCCTTTGAGAGAACAGAGCTAAGAAATTTGTTTTTCCTTGTTTGATTATGCATTTCTAGTGATACAGCCAATTCATATTTAGCGTAACAGACGTTTTTTTGAATCCGTATTTCTCTTTTGTCTCAAATGAAAATCATGCTACAAATAAAATATGGTTATTGCTCTCCACAGTATATGTAAAATTATTTTAAAGTTACAATACTAATATTGCGCTTTTGAATGAAGTTTAAGACAGCATAAACATACTGTTGCAGATATAAAGGTTTTTTGGGCATGTGGTTGAACTCGGCACCTTGCACTTGCTAGGCAGGTACTTATGCTGCTGAGCTATCGCCCCAGCCTCAACATAGAACATTTTGAACCAGGCATAGTGGTACATGCCTTTGAGGAGACTGAGGCAGGAAGATCACAGCAGTTCAAGGCCATCCTGGGCTACATAGCAAGAACCTGTCTAAATAAATGACATTTTGTTTGAATTAGGCCAAATTTAGCAGAAATTTAATATTATGTGGTTTCAAATACTTTAGTTAGGTTTAAGAGGAAGCAATGGTTGTCTAAAGTAGGCTGAGCACAGAGAGGCCTTTTATTTGCTTCTGTCAGCCGGGTACTAAAAAAACAAAAGTTCTGCCCACACAACCATATTTTTTCTCAGAGAATAGAATGGGATGATGGATAATGCATGAACTTTATTTTTATTTTTTATTTTACTTTATTTTTTGTATTTTAGGGAAAGATTTACAGGGCGTTCAGGGTCTCACTACTAGATCGGACGTGCAGTGATCTGCCTGTTTACAGCCTCGCAAGAGCTGGGATTACAGCATGCACTTTAGACCTGTTTACTCTCATTCTCTTATTCTAATTTCAGTAACAAAGACTACCCAGGATATTTAAAACAGATAAGGTCATGAAAAATAGGATACACATATAGTTGTGTAGCTATGGAACAGCAGCCACCTATTGTGGTAGACTATATGGACTAATTGGGTTATAGTAACTGCTATATACTTCTCATTGCTGAGATAAAAGTATCTGATACCCACAAGTTAAAGGAAGAAGGATTTATTTGAACTTACAGTTTGTGAAGGTTTCAATCCATAGTTGTCCGACTCCAAAGCAGTACAGCAGTGGAGAAAGTCTGTGGCAGGGCAGGGAGGAAGTAACGAAGTGAGCCTCCCTTTCCTTTTTATCCTCCCTAGGCTGCAAACCTATTGATTGGTACCACCCATTATCCACACCCAGAACTATGCTAAACCAATCAGTGGATAACACCCTCAATCCCAGTCTCACACACCTACGATCAGGTGAACCTGATCACTGCCATGCCTCAGTGAGTAATGTCTATATCATTGAAAGTTCTAGAAAAGATTACCATCACTGCGTTGGTCCCACCTGTAAGCACATGCGGCTTTGTGGGGGCATTTAGATATAAGTTGTCATAATTGCTTTTATTGTACACTTTCTTTTTTTAATTTTATTTGTGTGTGTGTGTGTGTGTGTGTGTGTGTGTGTGGCCAGCTCAGCCCACCAGGAGGCGGGGCTGGCTGGCATGTGGTGCTGGGGGATTGAACCGTGGTCCCTGTGCTTTAGACCACTGAACCATCCCACCAGCCTCTGTACACTTTCTTTTTTTAAAAAATTCATTATTTTTTTTAATTAATTTATTTATTTATTGTGTGTGTGTGGCCAGTTCAGCCCACCAGGGGGTGGGGCGGGCTGGCATGTGGTGCTGGGGATTGAACCGTGGTCCCTGTGCTTTTGCTGAGCTTAGCTTGTTCTAAGTAGGTGCTTTAGACCACTGAGCCATCTCACCAGCCCCCCTGTACACTTTCTATATAGCAATTTTATACTGAACATTTTCTACTTCATCTGAGTTAAATCCTGTACTCTTTATTTTGGTACCGATATCTTATTTTGCAAGTAAAGAAACTGACCTAGAAGGATTACATGACCTGCCTAGGGTCTGACAGCTAATAAGCAAACTCAGGTTTCAAACTAGTCTATCTTCAGAGTTTGCACTTAGCTGCTTGCCATACCTTACAGCTATGTGGAGCAAGTCATAAAATTGGATTTTTTTTCATCACCATCAATAAGAAACTACATGATTGACGTTTATACTATAGGAACCAAGAGATTGCATGCCAAGAGTCACATGTGTTTCTCAGGTCTGTTATATATACTTAGATCTCTTAAGAAATGTGGGAGGGGCCGGGGAGATGACTCAGTGGAATAAGCGCTTCCCTGGCAAGTGTAAGGGCCTGAGTTCAATCCCTGGTTCTGAAAAAAAAAAGAAAAGAAAAGTGGGTAGCCCAGCATGGTGGCATATGCCTCTAATCCCAGCACTTGGGGAGGCCGAGGCAGGAGGATTGTTGCTAATTTGAGAGCAGCCTGGACTACAAAGTGAGCTCAAGGCTAGTCTGAACTGCATAGCAAGACCCTGTCTCATAAAAAGATAAACAAAACAATGTGGGGTAAACCCAGGCATAGTGGCACATGCCTATAATTTCAGCACTTTGGATACCAAGGCAGGAGGATTACCAAATTTGAGCCCAACATGGGCGAGGTAGCAAGACACTGTCTTAAAGTTTAAAAAGAAAAAGAAGAGGAAAGGACTGGGGAGATAGCTCAGAGGTGTGAAGTACCTACCTGGCAAGCACAAGAGTTTGATCCCTGGTCCTGCATGCTGTGTTGGACATGGAACGACAGGCCTGCCGTGCTGGCCCTGGAACCAGGCATGGTACACACCTGTAATCCCAGTACTCAGGAAGTTGACACAGGAGGATCTCTGTGAGTTCAAGAGAAGACTGAGGGCTACAAAAGTAAGCACGAGGCCAGCCCGAACTGCATAGGAAGACCCTGGCTCAAAAAAAAAAAAAAAGAGAAGGATGAAGGACCCTGAGTTCAGTCCTCAGTCCTTCAGAAAAAGAAAAAAAAAAAAAAAAAAAAAATGGAATTCTTGACTCCCTGACTCACGAAGTGCATTTAGATAATACTTTCTCAAACATATTTTAAAAGTATCAAGAACTAAGATGAATTGATGAGTAGATAGATACATGATAAAAACAAGTTTATGATAGATGGTTAATGATAGACCTAGGTTAGACAGTGGGTTATAAATTCTTTAAATGTGGGCTATATGTAAAAGTGTTCACAGTAAAATGTTGGAGTGATTAAAATTACATTCTTATTATAAAGCAGGATTGACACACCTGTAAAAACTAATAAAATGCACTATCTCCCATGTATCTATGATGGTCCTCTGAAGCTTCCTATAAGTCTTCTGAGCCTTGTAAAGAATAAAACTCCAAGGGCTAGCCAGATAGCCCAGGGGACTAAAGTGCCGACTTAGGCAGGCGTAGGGACTGGGTTCTGTCCCCAACGTGCTGTGCAGACAGCGATTGAGACAGAACATGGTGGCACGTGCCTGTAATCCTAGCACTTGGGAGGCTGAAAACAGGATCACTAAGAGACCAATCTGTGTAGTGAGACCCTGCAGACCCTGTACTAAATACATAAAAAAAAAAAAAAATAACACTCCATATTTCACTGAAAGTGGTAAGGCATCAAAGACAGCCTCTAGCTTAGGCAGAATGCAGGGGCCAGGGTTCAGTATACCTCCCACCCTCGGGGCGCACTGAGACAGAGATTGAGACAGCATGGTCCTGAGTGTGCCTATAATCCCAGTGTTTGGGAGGGTGAAAACAGGAGAATCACTATGAGGCATATCTCCATAGTGAGACCCTGTAGACCTCGTATTGAATACATAAAAAGAAAAGACAAAAAAAGGCAGTCTCTCTCTCCCCCCCCCCCCCCCCCGGAACCGGGGATTGAACTCAGGCCCTTGTGTTTGCCAGGCAAGCGCTTATTCCACTGAGCCATCTCCCCAGCACCAACAGCCTCTTGTAAAGGGGACTTCTCATTGCTTAAGAGACTCTTAATTAGGCTTCTTTTACTGCTAATTTTTAGTACCTTTGTAACTGTTACATATATCAAAAAATAATCTCCTGTGGTTCCTGACATTTGTAGGCTGCAAATGAGTATACTTTTCATATAAGCTGTACAGGGTGTTTTTGCTTTAAATGAAACCACATTTCACTGTGGAACAGTTCTACCTCAGAATGGTTGCTTGAAATTAATCTCTTACTAAACTGAATGTCATATCAGGTTTTTTTTTTTCTTTTTTATATTAGAAATACTGCACTACATTTTAGGTCATAAGTTGGAAATCTTTAGATTTCTAGTCACAGATTCTAAAACAAATACATATGTGCCTTTTGAAAATACAAAGAAACCTTTAATTTATAGAATACTGCTGGTTGAAGGCTGCCACATTGAATTTTTTTTTATCATTGTTTGTACTTAGGGTGCTTGCTCTTGGGCAGCATGGTTTTTATTTGTCCTGCTATAAATCAATAGCCTGTATTGTCATGGCATTTCATATTGGTAACTCTCTTAGAAGAGTGAAAAATGATTTGATCAAGCTCAGTCTTAATGCCTCATTCCTGGAGAACATTATCTCCCTTTTCTCTACATTGAAATTCCTTCGTGTGTGTGTGTGTGTGTGTGTGTGTGTGTTACTGTGGATTGAACTCAAGGCTTTGTGGATGCTAGGCAAGCACTGTAACACTAAGGTAACGTTTCCAGCCCCTATCATTGCATTTAATATTTTGAAATATCTTTAAGAACTTAAGGGTGGGGTGTGGTGGCACATGACTACAATCCCAGCACTTGGGTGGCTGAGGCAAGAGGATCGCTGAGAGTTCAAGACCAGCCTGGGCTACAAAATGAGCTCAAGGCCAGCCTGAACTGCATAGTGAGACCCTGTCTCAAAAAAAAAAAAAAAAAAAAGAACCACAGAAAAACAAAATAAACAATTTAAGATTATAAATTCTGAATATCTGATCTTTTTGTAGTTTTAACCTGTTACTTTGCTATATTGCCATCTTGGTGCAGGTAGTTTGGCCACTTTAATCTGTTACCCCAGGAAATTGCTGTCCTACAAGTATTTAACTGTACTGGTTTTTTTTGTTTGTTTGTTTGGTTTTTTTTTTTGTGTGTGTGTGTGTGTGTGTGTGTGGTTTATATTGCTTTTCATTTCATTTGTTTTGTTTTTAGTGTTTGTGGGACTGAGGATAGAACCACGGCCTCATTCATCCTCTTGCACTCGAATGCTCTGCTACAGAGCTACATTTCACCCCTTTAATTTGGGTTTAGTAGTTTTGGGTGCATTTAGCGTAGCTACAGATACCCTGGAGTGGCAAATAAAAAAGAGTACTCCTCTCTGGAATCACATTGTTATTGGAGCTATTACCCTCTGCTTGCTATTTATTTATTTATTTATTTATTCATTGGCAGAACCAGGGATTGAACTCAGGCCCTTGCGCTTGCCAGGGAAGTGCTTATTCTACTGAGGCATCTCCCTGGCCCCATCCTCTGCTTTCTCAAACAACTTTAGATCATTTTTTAAAAAGTTACTTCATCTTATTCAGATCTTAACCTGATAAATACCGGATCCTTACCTACATTTGGCATACATACATTTAGTATAATTCATTAACTATAAATTTATTTGTTCTCTTTGATTAATGACATTGGGATAGTCTTTGGTTCAAAGAAAAAAAATCTTAAAGTTTTTGGAGATGGATTGGGGGGCTGAGGCAGGAGGATTGTGAGGGTTTTTTTTTTTTTTTTTTTTTTGAAGGGTCTACAGGGTGGTCAGGGTCTCAACAGGAGATCAGACTGCTAGTGATCTGCCTGTTAACAGCCTCCCAAGAGCTGGGATTACAGGCATGCACCACCATGTGTGGGGATGAGATCCCCGGCCCCTGCACCTGCTTGCAGGCACTTTAATCTGCTGAGCTATTTGGCAAGCCCTTGAGTTTGTGGAGATGTAGACATGCTGTAATTGTTTTGCTTTCATTTTTCCTCTTTTACTAATACTAAAGTGTGTGCATTCCTTCCATTTTTAATTTTTTCTCTTTTGTATTTTCCAACTACCTGAGTTTTACTTTTCTTTGACTATTTTTCTTTCTCTTTGGTTCTTCTCAATGTTCATTCCTTTTTTGTGGCTTTCCATTACTGTGTAAATATAGTTTCTTTTCTGTTTGGTGCCCTTTATATGCCACATAAAACTGTACAAACCATACTTCTATGAGAATTATTTTCATATATAGGAATTTTAATCTCTTTGCTTTTTGGTCTACCTGGCATTATTTCTTCCTCATGTCTCCTTTCCTCAACAAAATTTGCTTAATCTACATTTGAGAGACAGGATAGCATAGTATTAGAAGCACAAATTCTGAAGCATACTACTAAGGTTCAAATATCCACCCTGTTGCTTACTAGTTGTCTGTTACCTTACTTGTTGCTGTGACAAAATACCTAATACCCCAAGTTAAGGGGCAGAAGGTTTATTTAGCTCAGTTTATGGAGAGGTCAATTTATAATCGACCAGCTCTACGACAGCGTGGGTTGCTATTTCTTTTTTTTTTTTTTGGAACCGGGGATTGAACTCAGGCCCTTGTGCTTGCCAGGCAAGCACTTACTCTACTGAGCTATCTCCCTGGGCCCCTGTCATTTATGATAGTGGTGTAATTTAAGATATATGGCAGAGGGGAATCACAGGCTGTTTAGTTCATGGCAAGCACTAAAGAGCAAAAGCAAGCAAAGGAGAAGATCAGTCTCTTTCTGTTCCTTGTATTGTATCCAGTTACCAGGGTCAGAGGGCAGTGCCAAGCCAATCGGTGAACTGATAATAGTTGTTACCACCCTTAGTCTAAGCATCATACACTCTAGATTCAGCCACCTCTGGAAAATCCCCACCTATGACCAAATGAAACTTTGGGGGCTATCTAGACCCGTAGCATAGAGACTTTTTTTGTGCTTTATTTTCCTCACTGGTAAAATAAAGATACTAAATGGTATGTATCCCTACAATTACATGAAAATTAAGTTATGTAATATGTGGAAAGTGCTTAGACTTGGCACACACCAAGTACTATGTTAACTTAGCTAAGGATTATTAGTGCCTTAATAAAAAGTTATTCAAAGCCATTACTTTTTTTTTAAAATCAGTCTGATTTGTTTTTAATTAAGTATTATGGTCACATACAAATTTGTGCTCATGTTGTACCTTCCTCACTTTATTCCTTCTCATGAGCTGACAGGAAGCACCACTACCAATCACACATACAACAGTAAAAGTTTTAGTCTTGTGTTTTTGAATAGCTGTTTAAATACTACCATGAACAGTAACTCAGTCTGATCTAAAGATATCAAAAGTTGAACTTGCTGTTATATCATGCTAACTCTTAAAAAGATCTGAATTTACAGAACTATAAAATGTGAGAAATGTTAAATATTCTTTGTTTGGTATTATACATACACCACACTAAAATTCCTTTCAATAAGTAAAAGCTAGCACTTTTTAGATATAGGACATTCTAATTAAATTGGCATAGTCAAGACTAAAAATATAGACATAGCTTTCTTGTCTTCAACCACTCCCTTTAACAGGCTAATAAACACAAACTGAAACAGTGGAGTCTTGGTTTTGAAACAATGAAAGGAGTCTCTTAGTATTTAAATATATTCACATAACAGTTATATAAATCTAAATATAAAACCAACCTTCAGTAGTTTTGAGATATTCTCAATCTTTCTGAAAAGTTGAACATTACTAATCAAGTCCAACCAAGTATTTAGAAGGGAAAACAGTGATAGTATTTACTGAACTGGAATTACTGTCAAACCTTGAAAAAAAAAATGATATACATTTAACTACAAGCCAATTTTATTTAAATCAGGACTGTCCAACAAAAATATTCTATCAGCCACTCATGATCTGAATTCTGGTGTATGAGATTAAATTATGGTACACATACAAAAGCCATGAGACATTTCTGTTCTGTAATAAATAAGGCAGTGACTATTACTCATTAGTAGCCTTTTTGAGGTAAGCTATTAAGTCTGCCCTTTCTCCCTTCTTCTTGATGCCAGCAAAGATCATTTTTGTTCCCGGGATGTACTTCTTGGGATTCTCCAAATACTCCATCAGTGTATCCTCTCCCCAGGTGATACCTTTGTTCTTGTTGGTATCTGTGTAAGAGAAGCCAGTGGCCTGACCTGTCTTCCGCCCAAAGAGACCCTGGAGATTTGGCCCATTCTTGTGCTTGCCTCCCTTCTCAACAGTGTGGCACTGGGCACACTTCTGTACAAAAATTTTCTTGCCTTTCTCAACATCACCCATTTCGCGCCAGGTGGTCACCGGTCTTCCCTCGTTACCACAAGGAAAGTTCTAGGGCAGAAGCCTGACATCCTGCTCTCTACCCCATTACTTATTTTTGATCAGTTTATTGAAATGTAACTTTAAAGATGTCACTTATTGCCACTGCAAATTCACCACTTCTTTGTGGATCTTCAGTTCCTCCTAACCATCCTTCTGTTTTATTTTTTCTTCACATTTTTCCTGTTTCATTTGCCTCAAAATTTTACTCCATCTACCCCACCTGTTAAAAACTACAGCTGTGCCTTCCCTTTCCTCCTTTTTTCCATCAGTGGGCAAAGACTAATCCATTCACTCATTCTCTGAATCTCATTTATCTCTGCCTATTCAGGGTTTTTGTTTTTTTGGGGTTTTTTGGTGGTACCAGGGATCATACTCAGGACCTTGCACTTGCCAGGCAAGCACTTTTTCCACTGAGCTATCTCCCTGGCCTCAAGGTTCTTTTAACATCTTTTATCACTTATATTATCATTTATGACTTAGTTTTCTCATTGCTAAAATGAAATTTGCAATACCCAATGTTAAAGGGGGAAAAGTTTCTTTAGCTCACAGTTTGTGGACGTTTCAGCACATAATTGGGTGGCTCTACACCAAGGTGCACATGGCAGAAGGGCAGCAGTACGCTGCAGTGGAAGATGGCAAAAGCAACAAGCAAGAGAAGCAGGAGAGCAGGCCTCTTTGCCTCCCTTACAGTGTATGCAAGGATACCTGCCCAGGGCAGGTGTAAAATTCACACCTTTAATCTCACTATTAGACCATGAAATAGCGCCACCTCTGAAAAGTCTGTCCCTCATGACTGCATGAAGCTTTGGGGGGACAGCCAGACACAAACCATAATAACTTTTTTTTATTATTATTATTTTTATATTTTTGCCAGGCCATGTCAGGTCTGTTTATTTATTTTTTTATTTTATTTTTTCCAAAATTTTATTGATAAACAGCAATGAGACAGTTTCAAATCAAATCGGAAGTACAGTTTCAACAAATAACACACTGCATATGTTCTTCTTAGTGGTTAATTGCTGTACAAGATGCGGACTTGAGATCCTGTTTACAAACAACATTAGAACGAGTCATTCTATTCATTAAGAGAATGCAACTATATATCTATCCTAACCACTTGGAATACACAGATACAAAATGGACATTCATCTGTATACCCTATTTTTTCTAAGTTCCGTTATTGAATATTACAGGTGTGTAAACTCAGCAAAATATTCTAAAAGAGTCCAGTAGACCATAATAGCATTGGGTCTTCTGTTTGACCAGCAATGTCAGAAATTATTGACCTGAGTCCCCCACAGCTCAACATAACAGCATGACTTTACTTCCTATATTTCGTCTTCATACTTTTCTGCTGGATGGATAAGACCAAGGTAAAGCAGGACCTGTGCAATAAGAGTTGTAGCTTTTTGACAAACCATAATAACTTTTATCTTTAACATTTCTCTGGCCTCTGATCTTTTCCAATAATAATCGAAACATTCTTTATATATTTACTATTATTCTAAATAATAGTAAATATATAAAGAATGTTTCGATTATTATTGGAAAAGATATATAATTATTCTAAATATATTTATATATTTACATTCTTTATATATAAAATACATATGTACTGTTGGAGAGAGGTGAAAGCCGTGTTCTAGTTTCTCCATTCCATAAAAATGTCAGTCTTCTCTCTAGAACTGTTAAAATAACCCCCAGTCCTTTCTTGAACTCTTTGTTTCCCTACAACTTAGCCCCTTGCTCTATCTTTAGACCCAAACTACTTCAGGTTGAATTGTGTGCTCTATTTTCACCCTTTCGTTTCTGTGTATTCTTTGTCTGTTGCAGTCTTCTAACTCTACTGCTATTCTTTGTGTGCTCTTGTAAGGTCATTAATGACTCTTTTGTGACTATATCAAATAGACATTGCTTTATACTTTTGACCTATCATTTGACAGTCATTCCTTGAAATGCCCTACACCTTTTATTCCTAAAATGTCCCACCATCCTGGTTATTCTTTATATCTTTCCCACATTTTCCTACGTCTATTTTTTTTTTTTTTTTTTTTTTTTTTTTTTTACTGTTTTCCTCTTTTAATCTGCCTAGCTAAAGGCAAGGCTTTTATCCATTTTGCTTTTTTTCCTTCCAGAAAACCAATTTTAACTTTTATTTTTCTGTGATTTGAGTGTTGTTTTTTTGTTTTTTTTTTTTTTTTAATTTTTATCTGTTCTCCCCACCCATGTACTTATTTTAGGTTTATTTTGGTCTGTTTCCAGCTTCACCTCATTTTTTAAGATTTGAGGCAGGGTCTCAGAATAGACCACGTTGGGCACAAATTTTCAGTGCTGCCTCAGCCTCCCAGAGCACTGGGAGTATAGGTGTGTGCCAGCACACCTACCTTTCTTCTAGCTTCAGAAAGGTAAAATTTAGACCACTGATTTTTTAAAATTGTGAAATAATGTAAAATTTGGTGGTTTTAAGTATAGTCATATTTTTGTACAAGTATCATTACCACCTATCCTCAGAACTTTCGTTATTTACAGTTATAGCTGCCTCCATTAAACACTAACTGCTCATTCTATTCTACCTATGTTCCCTTGTAACTCCTGAAAACAATAGCCACTTCAGCAGTTAAATATATAGTCCTCAGCAATCAAAAGGAACAAGAAATGGGGGGGGGGGGTCCCATGTTGGTCACAACATGGGTAAATCTTAAAATAATTATATCAAGTGGAAAAAGTCATATTGTATCATTTTGTTTATAATTCTAGAAAATTCAGTTAAGCCAAAATGAAAAGCAAATTGATGATTCATAAGGAGAAGCAAAGGGAGACATTACCAAAAATATCACAAAAAGCTTATAGGGAATCACAGAAATGCTCCTTATTTTGATTGTGGTGATGAAGTATATGTCATATCTCATCAGATCGTCCACTTTGAATGTGAACACGTGGGCTCTTTCAGCAGCACATACACAAATATGAACATGCACCTCAGTTTTACTCAGTGAAGCAGTTACAAAATGATTTCTTAAACTTTTTTAAAAAATTTATGCTAAAAACACAGATACAGTTAATTTCTTGTAAATTTTAGGATTACTCTTAGAAAGACAGGACATACAGTGTGGAAACCTAAATTAGTGATCAAATACTGGATCACGGAGCTGCTACAGGAGGGAAGTGCACCGTAGCCTAATGATAAAATGAGGACAAAGGTTAGTTCAGAAGGTCTGGGTGTGTCTTTATGGGAGGCCTTACTTTTTCTGATTTTTACTTTATCTTTTTTTTATTTTTACTTTTACTAATCTATTTCATAAGATTTTTAAAGTCCAAGAAAATTATATTTGAAAACATTAAGTCTGAAAGTGACAAAAATGGAAGGAATTGCTGATATTTAGGATGGAAAGAACAAAATATAGTAGAATTTAATTTGTTAAGAGCAATTAAAAAAAAAAACAACAACAACAACAAATAGGAGCTGGTCGTGGTGGTGCACACCTGCATTCCCAGCACTCAGCAGGCTGAGGCAAGAGGATTGCTGATAATTTGAGGCCAGCTTGGCCTACATAGTGATTTCAAGACTGGCCTAAACTACATGGTGAGAACTCTGTCTCCAAAAATAGATAAATAAGGAATTCCAAAAAGTGGGCTTAACTTGTGAGGCTCGTCTATGTTAGGTTACGAACCCACGCAGTGGAACAGACCATGCATTCTGATGCAAGTAGATTTATTGGGGGCATCAAGCAGGCTGACTGTCTAGTGGACCAAGACAGCAGCAAACAAAGGGGGAAGAGGAGACTTTATAGGATCTTTTAGGGAGGGTGATCACTGGCTGGAACAGCTAAATTAGTATTATATCAAATACTGGATCACGGAGCTACTACAGGAGGGAAGTGCAATGTAGCCTAATGATAAAATGAGGACAAAGGTTAGTTCAGAAGGTCTGGGTGTGGAGAGCTAATCTTGGCAAGGGTACCTGGTCTGTGGGGGACCTTTAATGTTAACAAAGGAGAGTTTCTGTGGCTGCTTGCCCAGGTCAAAGTGAGGTGGACGTGGTCTGCAGTTTGGGGGGAGGATGCCTGGGAAAAAAGAGGGGGAGAGTATTTGGGGTGAGGTGCGTGG
This sequence comes from Octodon degus, assembly GCF_000260255.1. NCBI lineage: Eukaryota > Metazoa > Chordata > Mammalia > Rodentia > Octodontidae > Octodon > Octodon degus. Next base: position 7,405,669 of record NW_004524712.1, on the reverse strand, counting down.
GAAACTGAATCCTGACCTATCACTCTGAAGGTTCTTTATTTTTTTTTTTATTTTTTTAAGTACACTACTAAAAAGTAATACACTAGTAGTTTTGTATTTTAATCTCACTACACAGATTGGGCTCCTAGTGATCCTCCTGTTTTCAGCCTCGGAATCCCTGGGAATTACAGGCATATGCCACCATACCCAGTCTCAGTTGCTATCGTAGTGTGCCCTGGGGGGCCAGCACAGCAGGCCAGGGATTGAACTTCCACCCCTGCATCTCCCTCAGCAGGTGCTTTAATCTGCTATTTGGCCAGCACTTTTTTTGGGGGGGTGGGCAGTGCAGTACTGGGGATTGAACTCAGGACCTCGTGCTTGCCTTATTCTACTAGGCTATCTCTCCAGTCCTTGCTTTTGTTTTCTTTATGGAGACAGTCTCAATTTGTAGTTTAGGGTGGCCTAGAACTCACTATGTAGCCCAAGCTGGCCTTGAACTCAAATGATCCTCTGGATCAACCTTCTGAGTGTTGGATTACAGATGTGTGCCTCCACACCCAGGTCCTTCATGATTATCTTACATGACAAATGACAGAAGAAACCCCTTGAGCTGCTTTTTTTTTTTTTTTTTTTTTTTTTTCCATTTGAGACAAGGTCTTACTATGTAGTACAGGCTGGCCTTGAATTCCCTTATGTAGCCCTTACTGGCCCAAGCTCATGGGAATCCTCCTGCCTCAGCCTCTTGGAGTGCTGAGATGATGAGCATGCACTACCACACCCAGCTGAAGCACTTTCAATGCCATGTTCTCGTGTTATTCTTGGTGGTTGGTGTAGTCTGAGGACCCCACCCGCCATCCCACACACACCCATAGAAAAGGAACTCTGAGGGCTTTCACATTGAAGTGCATTCCAGGCCCTTTTAATTTTTTGAGACAGTTCTCACTGTATTGCCCTGCTAGGCTCAGACGTGTTTCCTTCTTCCACAGCCTCCCAGATTATCTGGGGGTTCTTGTGGGGATGCCTGAAAGTTTACCTTCAAGGGGTCAAGCCAATTTTATAATATTTTAAGATTTTATTTGCTGTTTTCATTCTTACTCTCTCAGATGCATAGAAGTTTTCTGGAAGCTGCATTAAACATAATGCCTGAATGCAGATGGAAATGTGAGAATTCATTTTATTTCCAAAATGCTAGACTAGGAGCTTCATAAAAATCAGTTCTACTCTTAACTTTTTTTTTTTTTTTTTTTTTTTTTTAATTTATTTGGTACAGGGTCTTGCTATGCAGCTTAGACTCAGTGAGCCTCCTGTCTCAGCCTCCCCAGCACTGGAATTACAGGCGTGTGCCACCATGCCTAGTTTTGGTGGCCAGCACAGTGCACCTGGGGTTCCAGAGCCCCAGAACCGGCAAGACATGCGATATCAGGGATGGAACCCAGCTCCTTATGCTTGCCAGTCAGGCAGTTAGACCACCGAGCTATCTCCCTGGCCACTCTTAGCATTTTTTTAGTCTGAGAAAATAGAGGAGTGTAGAAGTGCCATAAGGTAGAGGTTAAGATCTAGTGTCAAGGACTGATGCCCCTGTAACCACGTACGTCGGAGTCTTTCTATTTCTCCAGTCTTTTTGTGTTTTGCTGATCATCGGTTGTCATGTAGTTATAGCAACTTCACATTTTGCAGATACTGTCATAGTCATTTCTGTTGTTTATTATTTATCCCATTCATGAGGCATTTTTTTGTGCATACTAATAATGTTTATCTCTACATTTTATTTTCAGGAAATCACATATTTCCTAAAAATAAAACTTAAGCATAGAGAGAATGAATTTAAAAAAAAAAATCAGTGAAAACCAGAGAGCCAATGAAAACCAGAGAGCCAAATTTATTTATTTATTTATTTATTTATTTTATTTATTTATTTTTTTTTTTGGTGGAACCGGGGATTGAATTCAGGCCCTTGCGCTTGCCAGGGAAGCGCTTAGAAAGCCAAATTTAAATGGTCATTATTATCATCTTTTTTTAAAATTATCTTGGAAATGGGCGCAGTTAATCCTCTGGCTTTGGAAAATGACTTTAATTTGTCAATAAACATTTATGAGAGAATGTAATTTTCCTAAACTTTGGCTGTAAAGAAGTATACCTGAAGACTGGGCATGGTGGCATGCACTTGTAATCCCAGTGCTTGGGAGGCTGAAAACAGGAGGATCACTATGAGTCCGATCTGTGTAGTGAGACCCTGTAGACCCTGTACTAAATACATTAAAAAAACCAAACAAACAAAAAGGAAGTATACCGCAGGGACAGTTTCCAGGTTTTTGGGGGGAGATGGGGTGTGAATGAGAAGTACAAATGAATATAGTAAACCGGGCATGGTGGCACAAGTCTTTAATCCTGACACTGTGGGAGGCTGAGGCAGAAAGATAACAGTTTTGAGTTCATTGTGGGTAATTTAGCAAGACTTGTCTCAAAAATGAAAAGTAAAATAAGAGTTGGCGTTATAGTTCAGTGGAAAGGGCCCAAGTTAAAAAAGAAAGAGATAAATAAACCATTTAGCGGTTGGGTGAAAAAAATAAAATGGTAGCCCTGCCAGGTGTGGTAACAGATGCCCGTAATCCCCGCACTCGGGAGGCTGAGGCCTGAGCCTCACCATGAGTTTCAGCCAGCCTAGACTACATAGTGAGTTCAAGTTGAGCCTGAACTGTATAGCAAGTCCCTCCTTGTCTTGCTGTCCACCACCAGCCCAGCTTCTTAGGTGTATGTGTTTTGAAACATATAGGATATGTGAAATTCAGTACTGTCACTTAGGTGTTTGCTGGAAATCTTGGAGTCTCTCTAAGAGGATGCTACGGTTGTAGATTTTAATCTGTGGATGACTGGGTTTTGATGACATGCATCCACCATCACCATCAACAAAAGACTGCAGTGAAGTGTTAGTTGGGTAAGAAAACTGAATTCAGTTTCAGATCTTGAATTTGAAATTTGGCAAACATTCAGATATTGTCTACACTGTAGCTAGTCACTAGAGGCCTCGAACTGAGCTTCAGGGAGGTTGTTATTGTTGGTTAGTTGAGTAAGAGGTAGTAGAGTGGAAGATGTATCCTTAGGATAGCTCATCAGTTACTCAGCATGTATCCCCTGTGTACATATGATGTGCTAGTTAGTGGGCACTGTATATATACTGCTCTGACCTCTTTGAATTCCTACAGCAGATCTCAGAAAACTCATCAGATTTGTTTAATGTCAGCTCATCACTTCTCTACAGCTGTGATTAAGACCCAGGTCTCTGAAGTACAGAGCTATCACTTTTCATAGTATTCATTGTTTCCAGACAACTTTAATGTATTAGTTGATAATTTAATTAAATGTTAAATAATTGAGTAAAGACTATACATAAAGTGAAGAAGTGTATTATTGTATTTTGGATAATATAAAAAGGTTATTTTCATTAATCCATATAGTAATGTGTCAAAAGACTCAATGTATTTACTCTTACAGCAATTGTCTGTATTTTATTTTAATGTCTTTGGTACAGAGTCTACAGGGTCTCACTATATAGATTTGACTCGTAGTGATTCTCCTGTTTTCAGCCTCCTTCGCCCTGGGATTATGGGCACGTGCCACCACACCCAGTCTCAATTGCAGTCTCAGTGTGCCCCAGGGGCAATTGAACCCCAGCCACCAGGCACTGACTAAGTAGGCACCTTAGTCTGCTGAGCTATCTGGCCAGCCCTTGTCTGTATTTTAAAAGGAATAAGTGTTACTGGTAGATTTAGAATTAGAAACTTCAATAGACATTTGGGGCACAATCATGATGTAAGGCATGTATGGTTTATTAGGAAGATGAGGTAGCACATTTCTAATGAAGTCGAAATTAAGCCAGGCATGGCAGTATTTATCTGGGGTCCCCAAGTACTTCAGAGGTTAAAGCAGAAGAAGCCACATCTGGCTGTTTAGATGTAGTTTTTACAACATTCAGATAATCAATATATACTATTGTTTGCTATTTTTATACTCAGTTGCTCTCTAGATTGTTGGTCAGCAAAAACTACAACTAAGACAGCTTTTAAAATTCTGGCCCATGCTGAATATGCTGGTGTACACCTGTAATTCCAGCATTTAAGAAGTAGGCAGGAGGATCACTACAAGTTTGAGGCCAGCCTGGGCTACAGAGTGAGTTCAAGGACAGCCTGTGCTACACAGAGAGATGCTGTCTAAAAAAAAAATCTGGCCCAGGCGCAGGGGGGTGGGTATGCTTATGGTAGATTGCTTACCTAGTATTTGACACCCCCTGAGTTTGAGCTGCAGCACTGCATACACACACCCAAAAAGGCTGGCCCAATAATAATGTTTTTTAAATATATAAAACATTTTATTGTAGAATTTGCCTAATTTTCTGCCACATTGACAATTATAAGGGTATTTATGGTAACAAGACATCACAATTTCCTAAAACAGTTCTATAAAAGCAGTTTGCCACTTCCTAAGTGAACAGTATTGTATGTATTATGTCAAGTTTTGTTTATCCATTCATCTGTGCGGGCACACTTCGGTTTCTTCTAGAGATTTTAAATCTCTCATTTAACTAATGACTAAGGTTGAGTCATAAATTCAAAGAATCTTGAGGCAGAGTAGTTTTGGAAGGTCATCTAGTCCTTTTGCCCGCTAATACTTCCGCTTAGAATAACATTCTTCCTTCACCATATCGTCACTAAGTGTGGTTACTTTAAACTTGTTTACATTTCTCTTTTACAAGTTGCCAGTCTTACCTGTATTTTTATTTAGTTAAAATAATCATGTATGGCTAGTAGATACTGTGTTAAACAGTACAGTTCTATGATTTTTTTTAATCCTTGTGCTTTTAACCTATCTCTAATCATTATGTTTAAAATTATTTTATCATAGATATATTACCTCCCCTGTGCCAGTGTCTTGTCTCCAGAGTTATATACATTACGACTTAAGTTAGTTATTTTCTGTTTCTTCCTTCTGTTGTTTCTCTGTGGTTTTGATTTTTGGTTTAGAGATTCTTTGTTTTGTTTGTACTAGGAGTTAAACCCAGGGCCTTTCCAAGGAGAGAGGGTCTCACTAAATTACTCATGTTTGGCCTCCTGCCAGGGCCTCCCAGAGTATCAGGATTGCACGTTTAAACTACTGCGCCAGATTCCCAAGTGCCCTTTTTTGTTTTTCATACATTCTTGTTATTTTTTTAAAACTTCATTTTTGTCCATAAAATTTGAGTGTACAAGTTACTGCACAGGTTATTTTGAATTGGCTGTTGGTAATACATCACAGTCAACTAGTATTAGTATTTAAGTTTGAAGTACAAAAATCTTCCCTTTAAAGTTCTTTTATATCCTTCCCTGGTTGATAATTATCTTGTGTTTCTTCTGCATACTTTGAGAATCCCATCAAAAATGTTACTAATTTTACTTCATGTCAGATAAAATTTAGATTATAATTTAAAGGGAGTTGGAAAAACTGTTGCCTTTATCTTTACTCTTTCTATTGTTTATTCTTCCTCCATCTCAGGAAGTTCTTTAATCATTCATTTAGGGTAAACCTGCTGGCAACAGATTTTACTATAATTTTTGTTCACCTAAAGATGTTTTTCTAAGGGTATAGTAGTAAGTGCCTGTAATTCGAGCACTGAGGAAACTGAGGTAAGTAGATCACTGTGAGTTAGACACCAGCCTGAACTGCATAGAAAGACTTGTCTCAACCCCCTCCCCACCACCAAAAAAAAAAAATGTCTTAAATATTCTATTTTTCTTTTCTTTTTTTGGTACCAGGGATTGAACTCAGGACCCTGCAACTGCCAGGCAGGGGCTTATTCTACTGAGCTATCTCTCCAGCCCCTTGAAGGATATTTCTGAAAATTCTGGATTGTGCCATTTTTCCTGACATCCATGGTTCTCTTTAGGTCCCCTCCCCCCCATTACAGGTCACTGAAACTCAAACCTCAGGATTTACATACTTTGCTAGTTTGGGAAGTGTTTAGCCATTATTTAATTGGATACTTGTTCAGCCCCACTCTTCTGACTCTTCTCTTTTCACAACTGTGAAGATGGGGAAGTTAATATCTTTTTTATAGTAATACAGGCCCCTGAGGCTTTTTTCATCTGTTTGTCTTTGAAGTAGGGTTTCACTGTAGTTTAGGCTACCCATGACTCACATTGTAGCCCTAGCTGGCCTTGAACTGCAGGTCCCTCCTGCCTCAGTGACCTGGGTATCAATTATAGGCATGGGCCACCACACCTAGCCTCTTTTCTTTTTTTAGCTATTTTTTCTGGTATTCAAACTGGATAATTTCTGTTATTCTGTTCTACAATTCGCTAATTCTTTTCCCTGTCCATTTGCCTGTTGAATTTATTTGTTTTCAGATTTTGTACTTTAAAATTAACATATAGCTCATTCATTTAAATTGCACATTCCGTATATTTGTTGAATTGTGTATCTGTCACCACAGTCAATTTTATTTTATTTTTTGGCAGAACCAGGGGTTGAACTCAGACCCTTGTGATTGCTAGGGAAGCGCTTATTCCACTGAGCCATCTCCCTGGCCCCACCACAGTCAATTTTAGAACCTTTTCACTAACCCCAATATAATGCCTGAAGCCATTAGCCATTACCTTCTAGTACTTCTTACTCAACCCTAGCCAATTACTAGTCAATTTTTTTATCTCTAGTTTCTGTTATATTCTCAACATTCATAGAAATGCAATTATATAATATATGATTCCTTCATGACTGGCTTTTGTATTTAGCAAATTTTTTTTTTTTAAAGAATTATTTATTTATTCATTCATTCATTCATTCATTTTGTGTGTGTGGCCAGCTCAGCCCACCAGGGGGCGGGGCTGTCTGGCATGTGGTGCTGGGGGATTGAACCGCGGTCCCTGTGTTTTGCTCAGCTTAGCTTGTTCCAAGTAGGTGCTTTAGACCACTGAGCCATCTCACCAGCCCCGAGCAAATATTTTTAATGTTCATCCATGCCATAGTAAATAATTAGTATTTTATTTTGATTATTGCTCAATAAACTCCATTGTATGAATATAGCATGTTTTGATAAGGTTGGCTATAGGTTTGTCAGATTAATTAATTAATTAATTAATTAATTTTATTCCAGAGGGGCTCAGTCCTTGGCAGCTGCCTTCCTCATGGCGACCAGCATGTTGCTCAGCTCCTCATGCTCCCTCTTGGCATGGATGTGCGTCCACACCCTTTTCTTGATGAACTTGAGGGCGTGTTTGCCCTTGGAGACCTTCAGCAGCTTCATGGCACGCTGCTTGTAGGGGGCGAAGCCACACACCTCCCAGATCATGTCCCACAGGAACTTGGTGTGTTTGGTGAGACGTCCACGGTGGCAGCTGTCCCTCCGCCTCTGTTTGCTCACATTCTTAGTCACCTTGTGGTCCTTGTTGAGGCCCACAGCCATGGGACAGCAGAGGGCAATGGCTACTCTTCTTCGATGGTTACTGTGGTGGGAGTTGTCAGTTTTATTTAATCTTTCAAAGAACCAATTCTTTGATTCATTGATCTTTTTGTATTTTCTTAGTCTCTGTTATATTTATTTCTCCTAACTTTATAATTTCCACCTCCATACAAGCTTTGAGCTTAAGTTACTCTTCTTTTTCTAGGAGCTTAAGGTTCAGCATTGGGTTATTTATTTGAGCTTGCTTTGTTTTCCTGATATGAGTATTCAGTGCTATAATTTCCTTTGTAGGACTTTTCACTGTACTATAAGTTTTAGTACGTTATATCAGTGTTATCATTTAATTATAAAAATTTTCATTTCTTCTTTAATTTCACCTACAACCCATTCATTATTCAGGAGGGTGCTGTTTAATATCCATGAGTTTATGAAGTTCTTGTGGTTTCTTTTGCCATTGATTTGAAATTTCATTGTATTATGGTCTGATAATATGCAAGGGATAATTTCAGTTCTTTGCACTTACTTAAGCATGAGCTTCTATGAGCTAATATGTGGTCTTTTTGGAGAATGTCCCACATACAGGTAAGAAGAATGTATTCTAATGTGGAATAGAACACTCTTATGGACATCTAAGCCCAATTTTTCAAAAGTTTCATTCAGTTCTAATATTTCTTTGTTGATTTTTTTATTTATATTTTTGTCTAGTTGATCTGTGTATTTGTGACACTGGAGTATTGAAGGCTCCCATACAATTGTATTAGTGCTTACTTTATTTTTCATGTTTATTAATATTTTACATAGTGGGGTGCATTAGTATTTGGTGCCTATATGTTTCCGATTGTTATCTCTTCCTCTTAGATTATTCCCCAAAGGACCTAGTGACCTTTGTCTCTTTTAATCAGAATAGCTGCTTTTTACTAGTTTCCTGTCACATGGAGTAGTATTTTCCATCCTTTGACTTTCAGTCTATGAATTTCTTTCTTAATTAAATGTATTTCTACTATGCAGCATATTGTTGGTTATTGCTCTTTGATCCACTCTGCTGGTCTGTTTCTTTTGATTGGTAAATGAGAACATTAACATTGGTGGTTATAACTAATAACTTTTTTTTTAATTTTAACATTGTGTGTGTGTGTGTGTGTGTGTGTGTGTGTGTGTATGTGGCCAGCTCAGCCCACCAGGGGGCGCAGCTGACTGGCATGTGGTACTGGGGGACTGAACCGCGGTCCCTGTGCTTTGCCAAGCTTGTTCCAAGTAGGTGCTTTAGACCACTGAGCCATTTCTCCAGCCCCTATAACTAATAACCATTGGCTTATCCTTGTCATTTTATTTTCCTGTTGTTGCCTCACCCCAATCCCCATTTGTTTGCCCTGCAGAGTGGAGCCATTTTGTTGGGTTCATTGAGTTGTAATCCCTGGTATCTCTTTCCTGAATATCCCTAACATTTTGGGGTGCTGATTTGATGTTCATGAGTTTCAGGTATTCTTTGTCATGGAAGTACCTTAGTTCTCTTATCAATTTTGAAAGATAGTTTTTGCAGGGTACATAGGTCTGGATTGTAGATTGTTTTCTTTTTTTTTTTTTTTTT
>NW_004524712.1:7392669-7396573 GCF_000260255.1 Octodon degus | reverse complement strand
TGGGGTATACTGATGAATGTCCATTTTGTATCTGTGTATTCAAAGTGGTTAGGATAGATATATAGTTGCATTCTCTTAATGAATAGAATGACTCGTTCTAATGTTGTTTGCAAATAGGATCACAAGTCTGCAGCTTGTACAGCAATTAACCACTAAGAAGAATATATGCAGTGTGTTATTTTGTTGAAACTGTACTTATGATTTGATTTGAGACTGTCTCATTGCTATCTGTTTATCAATAAAATTTTGAACTAAAAAAAGTTACAACTTAGTGTTAAATAAGACAGGTGAAAGGGAACATTTTTGTCTTTTTTATGATCTTAGATGGGAACCATCTTATGGTTTGTAGGTTTCGTGTATTAGCCTTTTGTTAGATTGAGGAAGTTCCCTGCTCTTCCCAGGTTGCTCAGATTACATAAGAAGGAGATGTTGAGTTTATTTTAAATGCTTCTATCCAATGAATTTATTTTTATTTCATTTTTTAATGTATTTAATACAGGGTCCACAGAGTCTCACTACATGATCCGACTCATAGTGGTGCACCTGTTTTCAGCCTCCCAAGCGCTGCAATTACAGGCATGTGCCACCCCGCCCAGTGTCTATTGCTTTCTCAGTGTGCCCTGGGGCAGGGCCAGCTCAGCACACCAGGGATCGAACCCCAGCAGCTGTACTCTGCCTAAGCAGGCGCTTTAGTCTGCTGAGCTATCTGACCAGCCCCTATTCAGTGGATTTAAATTCTCTCTCTTTTTTTTTTTTCTTAGATTTTAATAGGGTGAATTGTATTCAATGATTTTTTTTCCCCATAATATTGGACTAGCATTGTAATCCCAGGTTAATCTTGTTTGGTTATATTACTTTTCTTCTTTTTTAAAATTTTGCTGGGTATTTCATTGAGCATCTTTACTTTTGTGTCCACATAGGAAGTAATGTTCATCTAAAGTTTCCTTCTTGTGTCTTTGTTTATGCATTGTCAGTTTGGGTTTAGAATCAGAGTTAATGCTGTCCTCATAAAAGGACTTCAGAAGTAGTCCTGCTTCTGTTTTCTGGAATAGATTGTATGTAGTAGATTCCCTCCGCCCTCTCCTTGTGTAGTGGGGATTGAATCCATGGCCTTTGCTTTTAGCTGTATCTGCAACACTTTTTTATTTCATTTTGTTTTGTTCTGTTTTAATAAACAGGGTCTCTTTAAAATGCTGAGTTACCCAGGTTGCGCTCAGCATCCTCACACTTGAGCCCCCCAAGTAGCTGAGACTATGTCTACATGTATACCCCCACACCAGCTTTACTTTATCATTTATTTATTTATTTATTTTCAGCCTTCACTTTAGAGGTTTGTAGAATTCTCCAGGGAAACTACATGAGTCTGGAGATTTCTTATTTAGAAAGACTTTCATTGTGAATTCACTTTCTGTTATAGTTACAAGATTATTCCGATTATCTGTTTCATCAAGTTTGGTTGTATGCAGTTGGTGGGGTTTTTATTTTGATGAGAGATAGGTCCATTGTACCACTTACTTATTTATAATATTCCTTTTATACTTCTCATATCTGTGGTGGTGTCTTTTCTTTCGTTCCTGGTAATTTGTTTATTTTCATTTTCTCTTTCTCTAAAACTTGTATGTGTATTGATCTTTTTAGAGAAAAAACACTTTGGAGTTTTTTTGGCTTTTTTTCAATCTCATTAATTATGCTCTTTAAATTTCTTCTACTTGTTTTGGTTTTATTTTGCTCTTTTTTTCACACAGCAGAAGTTTTAGATTGCTAATTTGAATCCTAGGTAATACTCAACTTCTCATCAGTGATCTAATTGAAAAACAACCTTTTGCTGTTATCTCCATTCCCAGTTGTTTTTTTTGTTTTTGTTTTTGTTTTTGTTTTTGCAGAACCAGGGATTGAACTCAGGTCCTTGCGCTTGCCAGACAAGCACTTATTGTACTGAGCTATCTCCCCGGCCCTCCATTCCCAGTTTTGAACCCTAACTCATAAATTTTTGCCTGTTTTTTTGTTTTTTTTTGTTTTTTTTTAAACTGCTCCACAAATTAAACCAGCAGAGGAGCTATAATTTATTTGGGTTAATTTGTGAGGCAGTTTATACTATAGGACATAGTTGAAAAGTAGTGGAGCAGTTAATTGAGTTCAATACCTGGGTGTGATAAAGGAGAGGAAGACAACTCTAGGGTATTGCTGTAAGTGCTGGGAACTGTATATACCCGAGGGTATACCTGCCTACGAAGCAGCATCAGAGGCTTGACACTGTGGGGACTAGGGAAGCAGAGAATGAGTCTTCACTAAAATTATCCAGCTAGCTATTTAAAATTAAGCCAAGAGGGCTGGGGATATAGCAGCACAAGTGCCTACCTGGCAAGTTCAAGTCCTGAGTTTGATTCCTGGCACCAAAATAAAAAAAGCAAACAACAATAACAATCACTGGAAAAGATGGGGAGAGGGAAGGGACAGTAATCAGAGTTTCTGCAGTTTATTATCAGAAATGTTTGCCACAAAATATTATGAAGCATGCCTGGGAGCAAAATAAGATCCAGACACTGGGGAAAAGGAGACAACAAAAACTTCCTGTGGGAGACCAGATGTTGTGTTTATTGGAAAAGACCTCAAGATAGCCATTATAAGTTAGTTTCATAGAATTAAATAAAAGCACTTTTAAAGGAACAAAAGAAAAACTGGCTATGCTGGTACATGCTTGTAATCCCACAGCACTCTGGAGACTGAGGCAAAAGGATTGCTTCAGGCCAGCCTGAGCTACATAGTGAGACCCTGTTTCAAAGAAGTACAAGAAAATATAATAATATTTTTCCACTAATAGTATCAGCCGGGGAGCTGGCTCAGCAGCATAAGTGCCTGCCTGGCAAGCACAAGGTCCTGAGTTCAATCCCAGATACTGAAAAATAAATAAATAGAATATCAGTAGCAGATAGAAATTTTCAAAAAGAACCAAATGGAAGTCTGGAATTGAAAATGCCATATAAATTTAAAATTCACTAGCAGGGTTTAACAGATTTGAACTGACAGATTTGCCAAGTTTAAATATATATCAAGAGCAATTATGCAGGGCCGGCAAGGTAGCTCAGTGCTCTAAAGTGCCTGCTTAGGCAAAACTGAGGCAGGCGCAGGGGACCGCGGTTTGATCCCCAGCACCACATGCCATGCCAGCCCCATCAAGGCGGGCTGAGCTAGCCTTATTTATTTATTTATTTATTTATTTATTTATTTATTTAAAAAAATATGCAAACCAAAGACTAGAGAAAAAAGAGATAAAGATAAATAAACACTAGAAACACGCGGGACTCCGTCTCATGCAGCATTCACACTTATGTGGTGTAGAAGTACCAGACAGAAAGACAAAGAAATAATGCCTGAAGATGGCCTATATTTCTTAAAAACTGACCTGCGTATTTAGGAAGCTCAGTGGACTCTAAGTAAGAAAAATGCAGAACCAAGTGTGGTGGTGCCTGAATGACACAGCAATATAATGACTTGTCTTAATAAATACATACAATGTATGATAAAAGAAAAATTGAACAAAATGTGCAGATCATGGTAAAGACAAAAATATTTTTTCCCATAATTTTATTGACAAATAGCAATGAGACAGTTTCAATAATTAACACATTGCATACTGTCTTCCTAGTGGTTATTTGCTGTACAAGATGCAGACATAGGGGCTGCGGAGATGACTCAGTGGAATAAGCGCTTCCCTGGCAAGCGCAAGGACCTGAGTTCAATCCCCAGTCCCGCAAAAAAAAAAAAAAAGATGCAGACATGTTATCCTATTTACAAACACTATTAGAATAAATCTCTCTATTCATTAAGAGAATGTAACTATATATCTGTCCTAACCATTTTGAATACACAGATACAAAATGGACATTCATCTGTATCCCCTTTT
>NW_004524712.1:7381538-7392569 GCF_000260255.1 Octodon degus | reverse complement strand
GGACCTGGGCTAGGACTTGGTCTCGTAGATTGTTTTCTTTTAGGGTTTAAAGTACTTCCGTCCAAGCTCTCCTTGACTGGAGGGTTCGTGTTGAGAAATCTGTAGCCATTCTGATGAGTCTTCCTTTTTGGATTTTGTGGGGGATTTGTGTTTTGTTTTTTTGAGACAGGGCCTCACTAGGCAGTTCAGGCTGACCAAATCACTGTCATTCAGGATGGCCTCAAACTCACAGTGACCCTCCTGCTACAGCTTCCAAAGTGGTGGGATTACAGGTGAGCATCAACATGTGTGGCCTTGATGGGTTTTCCCTTTATAGATGGTTTGTTTCTTTTCTTTAACAGCTTTTAATATTCTGTTTCTTGTATTGTTTCTTTAATCTTACTACGTTCCTTGATGTTTTGTTTTGTCGTGACCATGGCTAATTGAAATTCTATGTGCCTCACTTAGCTGTATGTCAGATTCTTTTTCCCTGCTTATCAAGTTTTCTGCCATGCACTAAACAGTTTTTTTTTTTTTAATGTCATTTGCACCATTTGCTCTTTTATTGACTCTAGCCAATCTTATGTTATTCTTTGCATCATCTAGCAGCTGCTGGATTGATTTCTCATGTCCCTTACTATTTTTAAGAAGTCTTGAGCCAGCCGGATAGCTCAGGGCTAAGCGCCTGCTTAGGCAAACACTGTGAATGGGGTTTGATCCTGGGCACCACATGCCTTGCCAGCCCTGCCCCCTGGCACACTGAGCTGGCCACTGAAACTGGGTGTGGTGGCACCTGCCTATAAGCCCAGTGCCAGGGAGGCTGAAGACAGGAGGAATAACTATGAGTTCAAGCTGCATAGTGAGACCTGTACCAAATACATTAAAAGAAAAGGAAAAAAAAAAAAAGAAAGAAAGAAATCTTTGTTTTCATGATGGCTAATCACAATCTTCTCTCCTATAACTGAAATTCTTTCCTCACATTGGCTGTTTTGCTGTGTATAATTTCAGCAAATTTTTAAGCATCTTTGAGTATCATTTTGAATCTGTTTCATAGATTCCATTTCTGTACTGTGTTGAACATTCATGGTGTCCATCATTTTCCTGAGCTCTTTTTAAAATGTTTCATTTTTTTCTGTATCTCTTCTAGTGTCACTAAGTGTATGTTTAATTATGGTTACTGCTATCATTATCTGAGAAATTTGATTTTTTTTCTAGACTTTCTGTTGTTACTGTTATTTCTGTTGTTATCATTCAGAGTCTAGGTAGGTGGCTTTTTGATTGCTCCACCTCCTTGCCCCCTCGGTTTGCCTTTAATTCCTGTGTTGATGTTTGTAAATTACCTATGGTAAGCAGCTTTATTGTATATTTAGGATCCTTCAGGAATGACTAAGAGTTGTCTTCTAGGTGTAGCTGCCATTGTAGTGGTCAGTACATTGTGTAAACTTGGCTAGATCACCTGGTGATAGATACATTATGTCAATTTGGCTTGATCAACTGGTGGTTCAACACTCTGAGCTGGGAGGGCCCCACCCCAGAGTAACTCAGCACAAAAATGGGACAGAAAGGGGTTGAGGAAGAATTTGGCATTCCATTTCCTTGGACAAACTTCAGTCTTTGCAGTCAGCTTGGCCTTTCTCCTAGCTTCCAGCACAGACTCATCAGCCTCCAGATTGGATCCTTCACTTTCTATTGCAGATTTTTTAGTCTTCTGTTGCAGACCCAGTGGTCAACCATTAGAGACCTTTAGAAATCATTAGAGACCGTTGGAGACAGAACATTGCGGTGAGCTTAAAACCTTGGGACTGAATCCTTGAGTTGGTGGTGTGCAGACAGTCTTGGCACACTTCCTTATCTGACTCTGTGACTGGTACATCTTTTGTTATATTTGTTCCTTGTATTATATCTGTTCCTCTAGTAAAACCCTGACTAAAACATATAGTACCAGGAGTGGGGTTAAAGAAACAACATAGTGATGACATTTTTTAATGGCCTTAAGAGTTCCTGGAACTGGCTTCGAGATTTGATGAGACCTAAAGACACCATGGTCTCTTCTGGTATTAAGGAGCATATTTTTTTTTTTAAATATTTTTATTTATTTACGTGTGTGTGTGTGTGTGTGTGTGTGTGGCCAGCTCAGCCCACCAGGGGGCGGGGCTGGCTGGCATGTGGTGCCGGGGGATTGAACCAAGGTCCCTGTGCTTTGCTAAGCTTGTTCTAGGTAGGTGCTTTAGACCACTGAGCCATCTCACCAGCCCAAGGAGCATATTGATATTCCTTGGCATGAGGTTTTTAAACTAATATGCCATATAGATCCATTTGATTATCCTAATTCAACACTTGAGGGGCCCTGCCCCTTAGCTCAGTTCTTTAACTGGCTGCTTCAACAAAGCAGTCAGGCTCAGGTTGCTGTGGTTCGATCCCCACAACACAAGACAGCCAGTCATGCCTTGAAGGCATTCGGAGCAAAAAAAAAAACTCCTAATTCAACACTTGTGAGATGTCAGGAATTTAGAGATTCCATGCAGGAAAAGTTTGTATCTCTTTGGCAGAGTAGGGAATATGATGATGTTGGTTGGTTGGTCTTAGCCTTAGTGGACAAATTTATGAATGAAAATAAGGAGCTTGAAGATACAATTTTCTGCCTCCAGACTCATTAAAAAAAAAAAAAATTAAAGTTTCTAAGTGTGTCCTGACAGAAAATTTCTCTTTCAGCCACTGGGCTGAGGTTGCAGAGACCCAAATGCAGTCCCTTATAATTCAACTGTCTGAACTGCAACTTAAATTAAGTGCTCAGCCTTGAAGGATATCAGAAGCAAAGGTGAGGACACTAGGGGCCAGGGAGATGGCTCAGTGGAATAAGTGCTTCCCTGGCAAGCACAAAGACCTGAATTCAATCCCTGGTTCTGCCCCCACCCCCCAAAAAAAGAATGGGATCTCATGAATTGGAATGGAGATGTGTGGGAGGATCCTGAAGATGTTGAGGTTTTAGATGCTGATGAGATTATTTTACCTGAGGAAGAGATTTTCCCACTCACTGTGGCAGAGGAATCACTGCCTTCACCGTCTGCCATATTAGTGTCTCCTAATATATCTGGAGAAACCAATCCTATATGGAATGAACATAATACTTTTGGGACTCCTCAGGACCCACCCTCACCATCTATTTTTGCCTCTAGGCCCATAACCTGGCTTAAATCACAGAAATTGCCTAAGGGTGAAGTACATAATGTGATCCATGAGGAGACCCATTATTCTCCCATAGACCTTCTTGAGGGCCAGAGAGATACCTCAGTAGAATAAGTGCTTGCCTGGCAAGCACAGAGGCCTGAGTTCAATCCCCAGTTCTGGGGAAAAAAAAAAAAAAAAAAAAAAAAAGACCTTATAAGCAGAGGCCTAATGAGCAAGCTTGGGAATGGATTTTATGCATGTAGGATAATGGTGGAAAAAACATACACCTAGATCAGGCTGTTTGTTGCTATGGGCCCATTAAGTAGGGATTGTAAATTTAGTGTTGTGGCTCCTGGAGTAAAGAAGCCTGTTAAGTCTATTTGGTTGGTTGGCAGAAGTGGCTCAAAAGATGGCCCATGGTGAATGAGTTAGAGATGCTTGATATTCCATGGTTTACTATTGATGAAGGGATTCAGAGCCTTAGGGAAATGGGAATGCTGGAGTGGATCTGTTATGTTAAACCTAATCCTCTACATTTGGAAGATCCTGAAAATATACCCTTTACTTATACCTTGGGAAACAGATTTGTGAGGGGAGCACCAGCATCCCTGAAGAGCCCTGTCATTGCTCTTCTCTGTAAGCCAGACCTTACAGTGAGGACCACAGTTACTCAAATAGAAAATTTAAGGGCGATGGGCTTGATTGGACCCCAGAATGGCAGAGCTCAAGTGGCAGCACTTAATCGCCATGGACAGCAGAAGCGGAACAGTGACAAGAATAATCTGACATGCAAAGACATATGGCATTGGCTGATTAGCCACTATGTTCCCAAAAGTGAAATAGATGGGAAGCCTATAAAATGTTTGCTAGATTTATATACACAAAAGAATTTAGGGGCAAAAGAACAGAGACCTACTTCAAATCATGGTAATAGGCAATCCCAGCCGCTCAACCAGTTCCCAGATTCAAGCCAGTTTATAGACCCAGAACCCCTTGAATGATGGGGAGGCCAGGTCTTCTTGGGGAAGGATCCTAATGTCCCCAGAATTTGTACTCAGTCAAGTCCCAGAGGGACCTAAGGCCTTTTGCCCAAGTGACTGTACATTGGGGAAAGGGGAATGTTCAGACATTTCAGGGACTATTGGACACTGGTTCTGAACTGACACTGATTCCAGGAGATCCAAAATACCATAGTGGCCCTCCAGTAAGAGTAGGGGCCTATGAAGGGCAGGTGATCAATGGAGTTTTAGTAAAGGTCCAACTCACAGTGGGTCCAATAGGCTCTGTACTCCATCCTGTAGTTATTTTCCCTGTTTTAGAATGTATAATTGGGATAGATATACTAAGTACTTGGCAAAATCCTCACATTGGTTCCCTAACCTGTCATGTGAGGCTATTATGGCTGTAAAGGCCAACTGGAAGCCATTGGAGTTACTCTTGCCTGGTAAAATAGCCAAAAGCAGTAGTGCCTTGCTGGAGGGATTGCGAAGATTAGTGCCACCATCAAGGACTTGAGGGATGCAGGGGTGGTGGTCCCCACCACATCTCCATTTAATTCTGCCATTTGGCCTGTGCAGAAGACAGATGGGTCTTGAAGAATGACAGTAGATTACTGTAAACTGAACCAGGTGGTAACTCCAATTGCAGCTGCAGTGTCAGATGTGGTTTCCTTGCTTGAGCAGATTAACACATCCCCTGGTAGTTGGTATGCAGCTGTTGATTTGGCAAATGCCTTTTCAATATCTACTCATAAGGACCATCAGAAACAATTTGCTTTTACTTGGCAAGGCCAGCAATATACCTTTGTTGTCTTACCACAAGGGTATATTAACTCTCCTGCCCTGTGTCACAACTTAGTTCATAGGGACCTTGATTGCGTTTCTCTTTTTCAAGATATCACACTGGTCCATTACATTGATGATGTCATGCTGATTGAGCCTAGTGAGCAGGAGGTGGCAACCACCTTGGATTTGTTAGTATAGCTTTTGAGAGCCAGAGCATGGGAAATAAATCCCACAAAAATTCAAGGTCCTTCTACCTCAGTGAAGTTTCTAGGAGTCTAGTGGTCTGGAGCATGTAGAGATTTTCCTTCTAAGGTAAAAGTAAATTGTTGCATCTGGCTCCCCCTATGACCAAAAAGGAGGCACAGTGCCTAGTGGGCTTATTTGGATTTTGGAGACAACATATTCCTCACTTAGGTATCTTACTCTGGCCCATTTACCGAGTGACTCAGAAAGCTACAAATTTTGAGTGGGGCCCAGAACAGGAAAAAACCCTACAATAGGTCTAGGCTGCTGTTCAGGCTTCTCTGCCCCTGGGACCATATGATGCAGCAGATCCAGTGGATAGTATCAGTAGTAGATATGAATGCTGTTTGGAGTCTCTGGCAGGCCCCTATAAGTGAATTGCAGTGGAGGCCTTTAGGATTTTGGAGCAAGGCTCTGCCATCATCTACAGACAACTACTCTCCTTTTGAGAAACAGCGCTTAGCCTGCTACTGGACCTTAGTGGAAACTGAATACTTGACTATGGGACACCAGTGGGCCCATGAACAGAGTGGCCATGGTGGCAGGGATGGAGGTTATGCATGGGCTCAGCAACATGGACTCCCACTCAGCAAGGCTGATCTGACTACAGCCAGTGCTGAATACCCAATATGCCAGCTACAGAGGCCAACACTGAGTACCAGATGTGACACCATTCCCCAGGGTGATAAGCCTGCAACCTGGTGGCAGGTTGATTACATTGGGCCACTTCCATCATGAAAGGGACTGTGCTTTGTCCTCACTGGCATAGACACATTCTGGATATGGGTTTGCCTTTGCTGCACGTAACGCTTCTGCCAAAACTACCATTTATGGACTTATAGAATGCCTTATCCACCACCATGGAATTCCACACAGCCTTGCTTCTGACCAAGGAACACATTTTACAGCCAGAGAAGTGAAGCAATGGGCTCGTGCTCATGGAATTCACTGGTCTTACCATGTACCTCAGCACCCAGGAGCAGCTGGATTGATAAAACAATGGAATGAGGGGCCAGGGAGATAGCACAGTGGAATAAGTGCTTCCCTGGCAAGCACAAGGGCCTGAGTTCAATCCCCGGTTCTGGAAAAAAAAAAAAAAAAAAAAAAAACAATGGAATGGACTTTTGAAGATGCAGTCACAGCACCAGCTAGGTGGCAGTATTTTGCAGGGCTGGGATAAGGTCAGCAGGCTGTATATGCTTTGAATCTGCACCTTCTGTGTGGTATTGTGTCTCCCATAGCCAGGATTCATGGGTTCAGTAATCAAGGGGTGGGAGTCGGAATGGTACCACTCACCATTACCCTAGCGATCTATTAGCAAAAATTTTTGCTTCCTGTCTGCACAACCTTATGTTCTGCTGGACTAGAAGTCCTAGTCCCAGACGGGGGAAGGCTTGTACCAGGAAGCACACCAGTGATTTCGTTTAACTGAAAGCTAAGATTTCTCCCTGGTCACTTTGGTCTCCTCATGACTGAGGAAACAAGCAAAAAAAGAAACACGGTGTTGTCAGGGCAACCCAGACTATCAAGGAAATTGGATTACCATTCCACAGTGGAGGAAAGGAGTGCAGGAGATCCCTTGGGGCACCTCTTGTCATGCCCTGATATTAAGGGGAATGGGAAGCTACAACAACCTAATAACAAGCACAATGACAAATGGTCCAGAGCTTTCAGGAGTGAAGGTATGGATCACTCCACCAGGGAAAGAACCAAGACCTGCTGAGAGGTACTTGCTGAGGGCCAAGGGAATACAGAATGGGTAGTAGAGGGTAGTTCTAAATATCAGCTACAACCCCATGATCAACTACAGAACAGGGGATTATAATTGTACTATTTCACCTGTATATATAGCTGTGTTATAATATGAATAGATTTAGTACCAGTTCTTAAGGATTGAACTTAATGTTGAAGCATAAGTATCAAGCAAAGAAAACTTACCTTCTGTTTTGGTCAGGGTATTAGTGCATTTCCATTTGTACACAGGACAGTATCATTATAACAATGTTAGGCACAATTATACACATGTCTCTGTATCTGGAGACTGGTTTAAAGAAATATGTCCAGTTGCCAAGTTGACAAGGGGTGAATTATAGTGGTCGATACATTGTGTCAACTTGGCTACATCTCTTGGCAGTCGGATACTTTGTGTCAGTTTGGGTTGATCAGCTGGTGCTTGAACACTCTGGGCTGAGAAAGAATTTGACATTCCACTTCCTTGGACAAATTTCAGTCTTTGCAGTCAGCTTGGACTTAATCTCCTAGCTTCCAGCGCAGAAACTTCAGCCTCCAGATTGGATCCTTCAATTTCCCTTGCAGATTTTTTAGTCTTCTGTTAGAAATCATTAGAGACCATTAGAGACAGAACATTGCGTTGAGCTTAAAACCTTGGGACTGAATCCTTGAGTTGGTGGTGTGCAGACGGTCTTGGCACACTTCCTTATCTGACTCTGTGGCTGGTACATCTTGTGTTATATCTGTTCCTCTGGTAAAACCCTGACTAAAACACTGGCTTTTTCAAGATCCTACCGCTTCAATTTATTGGGGATGAGAAGTTGCTGCTATTTAGATCAGCCCCTGGTGTTTTGGCACTGGCTTTAAGTGTTTTTTTATGACCCTTAGGTAATCTCAGTCTTGGTATACTAAGAAGAAAAACTAACTAGAAGAATTGTGTCACCTTGGCTAAAGTGACACAATCAACAGTAACAGTAGTATCAAAGACAGCCTAGAAAATGACAAACTGAGGTAACCATTAGTCAGTTTTAACTATATGAATTATAGATTTGTGGTTATATTAAAAAAATCTAAAAACAGAAAATTGTATGCAGTAAATAAACCCTTTATGTGGTGACTTTACCCTCAGGGGAGGAAGTTTAAAAGCAGTGAGGGGGAAAAATAGAGAAATAAAGATTAGAAGAAAAAAATGCCCATTTTAAGACATGTTTCTGCTGTCACTGGTAGACAACATGGACACACACACAGTCCAGTCACCTTCCATCTGTGAGGTCGAGCAGCCCCTCCATGCAGTGAGTCCTGGCTCAGGGAAAAGTGCCACCTGCCACCCTTCTTTCTTGAATTCTCTTTCACTCTCCCCATGGCTTCAGTTCTCACTTCAGATCCTTCTTGGGTTCCAAGGACTCACTTTCATCATCCTTTTCCTCACTTTGCTCTGTATTCCAGTTTCTGGACACCAGAACTTGGAGAGACTCTTTGTTGCTCACTACTCCACAATCTTTCTGGAGATCTGGTATAGTACATTTTATTTGTCCATCTTTCTTTTTTTAATGTATTTGTTACAGGGACTTACTATGCAACTGAAACTCATTGATCCTCCTGTTTTAGCCTTCCCAGAGGTGGGATTAGAGGTCCCTGCACTTGCTTAAGCGGGCACTTAGTCCTCTGACCTAACTTGTTGGCCCTATTTGTCCATTTTTCATGACTCATGAGTACTTCTCTTTTTTGGCTTTTTTGAAATAGGGTCTTGCTATTTACTTCAGGCTGGCTGAATTCACTGTGTATAGCGGCTTATAAGCGGCTAGGCCTTGAACTCACACTGATCCTCCTGTCAGCCTCCTCAGTGCTAGGATTATAGGTGTATGCCACCACACCCAGCTTTTTTGTAAATATTTCTATACACAGATCTGAGTGGACATATTTTCAGTTCTCTGGGATGTGTAATCCAGTAATTGCTGGATGGATAACATGGTAACTCTGTTCAACCTTTTGAGGAACTTCTAAGACTTTTCCAGGTGGCTCTACCATTCTACATTTCCATCTGCCTTGTATGAGGTTTCCAGTATCTCTACATTCTCCTCTTCAGCCACATATGTAGTATCCTAGTATTCGATCTATCCTCAGGTCTATGACATGGTAGTTCATTGTGGTTACTGTATTTTTTATTGATACTTTATATTTTTATTAGTTTTAGACATACCTTGAAGCATTTTCATGATGGATACTTTTAAAATACTTAGCATCTATATCTTATTATCTTTTCTTACTCAAGTTCAGATTTTACTGGCTTTTTATATGATGAATAATTTTTTTTTCTTTTTAGTTCTGGACTTTTTTTGATGAACAGATCTTTATTGAGCAAATTTTTTGACATAGGCACATTCTGGACATTTTTTGGTTTTGGTTAGGGGATGCAGGATCTTATTTATTTATTTATTTATTTATTTATTTTGCAGAACCAGGGATTGAACTCAGACCCTTGCATTTGCCAGGGAAATGCTTACTCTACTGAGCTATCTCCCCGGCCCCAGGATCTTATTTAAATCATGAGTTTTAGCATGCATCCATGCCAGTGAAGAAATGGGGGCACTGCCTCATTGCTGCCAGTCAGCGGTGAGAGTCCAGATTCCTTACATGGCTTTGACACATGAAAGGAAGATTGTTAAAAAAGAAAAAGCTAAGGCTGGGGATGTAGCTCAGTGACACAGGGCCTGCCTGGCAAGTGCAAGGGCCTGAGTTCCATTTCTGGTGCATCACTCCACTACCCCCTGCCACCACCAAATAAAAGAAAAGAGGGGTGTTAGTACCAGGTAGGATTGGAAGGTTACAGTCTTCTTGCTTGTCCTCTGCTGAATACCCCCTGGCCTAAAAGTCTCTGGAGGAGTGCCTTATTTTACTGCTCCGAGGTGTCTTCCAGTAACTAAAACAGTCCCTCCTAACTGAGCAGGAGTGAAGTCTCATCTCCCTCCTAGGATTCTCTGTTGTGTGCCAACCAGGGTGGAGTGCACCGCTCTGCAGCTGTCCACTAGCAGAACTGATCTTGACTCCCCAGTTAGGCTTCTGTTTGGGTGAGTGTATTCTGGATATACTTTGTTTGACATATGAGTGATTTGCTACTAATTTCTCACAGACTATAACTTTTCTTTTTTCATAGTGTTCCTCACACAGCAAACTTTAAATTTTAATAAGTTGGTGCATCTTTTGAATGGATTTAATAGGTGATACAACTGTTCTAAGTCGCAAGGGTTTTTCCTATGTTAGACATGGTTTATCATTTTAGAATAATAGGTATGAAATTTCAGTCAAAGGGCTGGGGAGATAGCTCAGTGCATAAGCTCCTGCCTGGCAAGTACAAGGTCCTGAGTTCAATCCCCGATACCACACACACACACACACACACAAAGGAAGAAAGAAAAAACAAAAGAAAAAAGAAATTTCAATCAGGGATTTAATTGGGGGTTTTTTGTAGGGGAGGAGTTGTACATACACATCAGTTGTTGCAGCATTTATTGATGACTATTGAAATGGCTTGTGTGTCTTTGCAAAAATCAGTTAGCCATGTTTGTGTGAGTGTGTTTGTAGACTGTACTTGGTTCTGTTGATCCCTCCTTGCTCTTACCACTATGGTCTTAATTTCCCATAACTTTAAAGTCTTAAGTGTGTTTTACTGACTTTTTTAAAGAATTATTTTGTTCATTCCTGTTTTTTTGTCTACATTAATTTTATTTTTTTTTTATTATTAGTCTTTATTTGGCACAGGGTCTCGCTACACAGCTCAGACTCGGAGTGATTCTCCTGTCTCAGCCTCTCCCCAGCACTGGTTTTTGATGGCCGGCACAGTGCACCCGGGGTTTCAGGACCTGCATGGCGTCCCATACTGGGGATCAAACCCAGGGCCTTGCACTTGCCAGGCAGGTACTTAGACCACCTTATTAATTTTAGAATCACTTTATCTGTGTCTGTTAAAAAAAATCCTGCTGGAATTTTTTGTACTTTTTTTAAATCTATAGGTAAATTTGAGAAAATTTTACATCTTCAACTATGCTGAGTCTTAAATTTTAGAATTCTCCAGGAAAACTATCTGAGCCTGGAGATTTCTTATGTGGAAAGACTTTAATTGTGAATT
>NW_004524712.1:7347735-7374729 GCF_000260255.1 Octodon degus | reverse complement strand
GACTGGCAATGTCAGAAATTGTTGACCTGAGTCCCCTACAGCTCAACATAACACCATGGCTTTACTTCTTATACTTCGTTTTTATACTTTTCTGCTGGATAGTTAAGACCAAGGTAAAGCAAGACCTATGCAACAAAAGTTGTAGCTTTTGGGTCTGATAAGGTCAGTGAAATCCCCTCAGGATTTATCCCGAGATCCTGTACCTCAGATAAGACAAGTAAAAATCTTGAACAAGGAAAAATAATTTCTTCAAAATGAAACCACAGGAAGATTGAAACAGTGGGTGCAATGAAATAATATTCAAAGTGCTCAAAGGAAAAAAAAAAAAAAACTATCAACCAATAATCCTGTATTCAAACATGCTGTTTCTTTTCTGTGAAATATTTTTTGTACAGTGAATCCTTAGAGCAACCAATAGAAATAACAACTCCAAAAAAGTGAAAAAAAGATAAAAACACATTAAAGAAAATGCAGGATTAGAGAACAGATCCATGGTAGAGTGCTTGTCTAGCATTTGTGAAGCCCTGGGTTCCATTCCCAGCATGTAAGAGGGAAGAGAAGGTGTGATGGAGAAATACAATGCTGCATTAGAAAATAATACAAGAAGGCACTAAAGGAAGAGTAAAGGAGCAGAAAGACATGAGGCAGAATCAGAGACTGGCAGGCATAAATCTACACAAATAACATCCTTAAGTGTGTATGTTTACATACATAGAAGGCAGAAGTTGGCTGAAGGTGGTGGCACAGGCCTGTAATCCCAGCAGTCAGGAGGCTGAGGCAGGAGAAGTGCCAGAGTTGAAGGCCAGCCTGGGATACATAGTGAGTTCAAGCCTATTCTAAACAACACAAGACCCTGTCTTAAAAAAAAAAAAAAAAAGATAGAGTTGTCACATTGGGCCTCTAGCTGTATACATGAAAACATTTTAGAATCAAAGAAATAGATTGAAAATAGGGAATAGATTTGTTATATGACCAGCAACCTAAGGAAGCTGAAATAATTGTACCAGAATGCTTCAAAGCCATAGATGTTACTAGGTTTTTTGTTTTATAATGAAAAAGGTCAGTTCATGAGGAAAATATTCAAATTATAAGGCATATGCACAGTACTTCGCAACAAAGTACCAAAGGACGTGAAGCAAACCTAATAGAAACAAAAGAGAAAATAGGGAACCCTGGAACTGGGGATTGAACTCAGGCCCTTGTGCTTGCCAGGCAAAAGCTTATTCTACTGAGCCATCTCCCTGGTCCTTACACTACATTTTTGTCTTTCTTTTTTTTTTTTTTGTATTTAGTAGTCTACAGGATCTCACTATATAGCTCCAACTCATAGATCCAACTTGTAGTGATTCTCCTGATTTTAGCCCCCCAAGTGCTAGGCTTATAGGTGCATACCACCATGGCCAGTCTCAATCACTGGTTCAGCCATGCAGTAGGAGTGGGGCCAGCATGGCATGCTGGGGATCAAACCCTGGCTGCTGCACTCTGTCTAAGCAGGCGCTTTAGTCCACTGAGCTATCTGGCCAGCCTCTTGTCTGTTTTTTGAGACAGGGTCTTGCTATGTAGTTCAGCCTGGCCTTGAATTTATGCTGATCCTCTGTCTCAGCCTAAGCCTCCCAAATGCTAGGATTATAGGTGTGTACTACCACATCTGACTTCAATATACTGCTGTTACTGATGTATAGAAATAATTAGCTGATCAACAGGGTAATCTATTATAAACCATGCAGACCTACCGCAAACTTACATAGAACATGTTGTTCAGTGATAGATTATTCATTCTTCTCAGATGCACATGGAACACTTCAGTGCAGACCATATTCTATTTCATAAACCTCAGTAAATTGTAGTAGAACTTAAAATGTAGAGTATTGATAGGAAAATGTTTGGAAAACTCACAAGTTTGTGGAAATTAATGAAATCCTAAATATAAAATGAGACCAAGAATAGGGACTCCAAATTTGTTATTATATTCAGTTTATTACTTTATATGTAAGAAGTTTTTTGTTTGTTTGTTTTTTGTTTAGGCAGAACTGGGGATTGAACTCTGACCCTTGCGCTTGCCAGGGAAGCGCTTATTTTACTGAGCCATCTCCCCAGCCCCAATCTAAGTTTACACTTTATGCTTAACTAGTTTTAATGCTTACCATAAATCTTTCACACAGTTGCCTCCCTACTTTATTTTTAATTCATGTTTTCTTAGATTCTTTGTTTTTCCTGTGGTACTGGGGATCAGACTCAGAGCTATTTCCCCGGCCCTAATTCATGTTTTCTGTTGACTACCCTACATCATTCGGGATGTTTCTCAGAAAAGGCTCTTTATTGATACATTTTCTTTACTCCTAGATATCTGGGAATGTCTTATAGTTGCCTTTATATAGAAATGACAGTTTGGCATGTATATAATTCTTGCTTCAAAGTTATTTTGTTGGGGCTGATGAGATGGCCCAGTGGTCTAAAGCACCTACTTAGAACAAGCTTAGCAAAGCACAGGGACTACGGTTCAATCTCCCAGCACCACATGCCAGCCAGCCCCGCCCCCTGGTGGGCTGAGCTGGCCACACACACACAAATAAATAAAATTTTTTTAAAAAGTTATTTTGTTAAACAGTAGAAGATAGTAGAATAGAATTGTAAGATAAAAATTATTCTCTTACTTTGCCCCTTAATGGGTAAACTTACTCTGGTTTGATAATGTCTAGGTGCTGCTTTTCACTTGAGCCCATTTATAGACCTACTTTTGTTTTTCAGTTCTGAAAACTTTTCTTCAGTTAGTTTCTTTTTTATTTATTTATTTATTTATTTTTATTTTTCAACAAATAATACACTGCATATATTCTTCTTAGTGGTTAATTGCTGTACAAGATGCGGACTTGTGATCCTATTTACAAACTCCATTAGAACAAATCATTCTATTCATTAACAGAATGTAACTATATAACTATCAGTTAGTTTCTTAATTATTGCAAAGTTTTGCTTTGTCGTCTGTTCTAGATACTCTTTTTTTTTAAAGCAAGCATTAATATTTAATTATTTTAAATTAAATAATAAATATCCAACCTTACATTAATTTGCTATTCTTGCTATTCTTGTTTTGAAAGTCTGTAACATACACATTACTGTATGTTACCCAGTTTAGATATTCTTATTATCATAGATTGTATCTCTTGGCCAGGCATCTACATCTGTCTTTTTTTTTTTTTTTTTTTTTTTTTTTTTTTTTTTTTTTATGTATTTGGTACAGGGTCTCACTATGCAGCTCAGACTCAAGTGATCCTCTTGTTTTCAGCCTCCAGCACTGGAGTTACAGGCATGCATCTCCATGCCCAGTCTTGGTAGCTCAGCATGCCTGGGGGTGGGGCCAGCAGGGCATGGGGTGCCAGGGATTGAACCCTGGTCCCTGCACTTGCAGGCACTTAGTCTATTGAGCTATCTCGCCAACCCTACATCTCTTTTTCTTATCTTCTTTCCCCCCTTGGTATTTTTAAGACACATCTCACTTTGTTGTTCAGGCAGGCTTTGAATTCACTGTGTAGCCCAAACTAACCTCAAACATCATCAAAATTGGGGGGAGACCCCCCAGAATAAGAGAAAATATTTGCAAATTTGTATCTAAATAAGCAGTTTGTATCTAGAATTTATAAAGAACTCTATAGCTTAGTTAAAAAAAAAAAAGACATATCGGGGCCTGCCTCTTTAGCTCAGTTGTTTAAGTGGCTGCTTCAACAAAGCAGTCAGCCTCAGGTTGCTGTGGTTCGATCCCCACAGCTCCAGCCAGCCAAACATGCCCTGAAGGCATTCTGAGCCAGCCAAAAAAAATCCTTCTAGGGCCAGGGAGATGGCTCGGTGGAGTAAGTGCTTCCCTGGCAAGCACAAGCGCCTGAGTTCAATCCCTGGTTCCGCAAAAAAAAAAAAAAAGACATATAAATAACACAGTTAAACACGTGGAAAACAAAAACTTCAATATCCTTAGTTATCAGGTAAATACAAATAAAAATCACATTGAGAATGGCTAGAATAAAAGAGTTGGATAATAAAAAGTTTGCAAGGATATGGAGGAATTAGAACTTTCATGTACTTTTTGTAGGAGTACAGAGATGCAGTCATTGTGGGAAACAGACTGGCCAGAGTTGCCATAAACATTTTTACAAACATACATACCTAAGGAGACTTAAAAGCATGTGTCTATGCAGAAACATGAGCAATTGTTTACAGCATCATTAAACATAATTACAATAAGGTGAAAACAATCCCACTGTCTGCCAATTAACCAGTGATAAAAATGTGGTACATCCGTATTCTGCTGTACTTTGCCAAGTGAATAAATAGCCCCCCAAGGTCCATATAATACATGATTCCAAGGAAAGTTGAATAGGAAAATTTATGGAGACATAAAATAATGGTTGCTTAGAAGTCACAGGAAGATTGAGAGTGTTTGAGGGAAGTGATAACCAAAGTGTACAGGATTTCTTTTTTGTTTTTTTGGAACAGGTTCTCCATATGCAGTTCAGGCTGGCCTTGTGCTTACCTTGTAGCCCAGGCTGGTCTTGAACTTCCAACAATCCGTCCTCAGCTTCCCCAGTGCTAGGATTATAGGCATGTACCACCACACCCAGCTAGGATTTCTTTTGCTACAGGGAAGTTATCTAAGGATGATTACTGGATAGCTGGACATACCTGTTACCATTTTTTCAATTTGCTTTAGAAGGGTGAATTATATTATAATTCAGCTATATTTAATAGTCATATTATTGTCACCTGAGAACATAATTTCTTGATATCATTGGGCAGTGTGGCACATGCCCAGCTATTAGGGAGCCTTGGGACACCTCAGGAATTTATCTAAGCCCTGTTTTAAAGTAATTTTTTGGAAAAGGGTAGAGATGTAGCTCTGTGGTAGAGTATTTGCTCACATGAACAAGGTCCTGAGTTCAATCTGCATACCACTACCACCCCCAAAAAGGGATAATCAAATATTTAAGAACATACTTTTTATATTAGTTCAAATTTATGTTTTACCCATTAGCTTCAAGTAAGATACAGAGTTTGGGTTATAAAATCTTTTAAATATCTTTAAATGTATAAGTTCTCCATTTTAGTTTCCCCCTTCTGTTGTAAAAACATCTTTTGTCCTGTAGAGCTTCTCATAAACTGTATTTTGCTTTTTGCATCCCATTGTGTAGCTTAACATGTTCCTGTTACCTATTTCCTGTGAATTGGCAGTTGGAGCTAGAGGACTTGATCAGATTTTGTCAAGATCAGATTTTGTCTGGTCTTTTTTTTTTTTTTTTTACCATTTCTAGTCAAGTCTCTTCATTAATGAACAGTGCCTTTTTCATGAAGCATGAGAAGTGTCACAGAATGATGTTCTTATAATCCTTCTTTATTATCAAAGTATTTTTTATTGGTATATGATTTCAGTACATAATAATAATGTTCCTTTTGGGGAGTTGATGCACATAGCCTCTCTCCATCATTTTCATTTCCTTCACCCATTCTCCCTTACCTCCTCCTTCTCCCCAGTCTCCCATACCTCCCCGCTTTCCCATCTCCAGAAAAATCTTCCTTCTGATTCCTAAATAAATAAACTTCTAGTTTTAGTCTTTTGAGGACTCTCCATACTGATGTCTGTAGTTTACACTCCCACCAACAGTGTAGTGTCAAATGGGACATTCACTGCCCCATATGTAGAATCAGCCATTTCTCTAAGGGGCCATGGTATCTTTTGGTGGGAGAAGAAATTCAGAAGTCTTTGTATTCTGTTTGACAACTCAGAAATACTATTTGTATTGAAAAGGCAAGATGAATGGTTTATTCTTACGTAGTTTAATAGTTTTGTTTTGTTGTCTTTTTCAGACATAGTTTTACTATGCTGTTCAGGATGACCTTGAACTCATTTTGTAGCCCCAGCTAGCAAGTTTTCAGACACATACTTAATGTTTTTACACGTTTGCCGCCTGTTGTGTGATCGTAGAAAGAGTGTACACTTTATGTAAAATACTAGACAGGATCAAAATATAAATGAAGGTGCCATAGAATGTTTCCGTGGGTCTCGCTGCTTTGCCTCCCTGAGGCTCCTTTAGCTCGCCATTCAGCGCCTTTCCTCACGCAATGTTCATATGTCTTCAGCTGTAACAAGTTTAGGAGAATGAATTTTAATAGTGACTTATGTAAAATCAGTATTTAGGTTGTGCTCTTAAGTTCTTGCGTAAACCCCAAACCACACTGAGAAATGTCGTATGCAAATCCAAACATGGATATTCTTTCCAGAGGTATTCCACACTCAGTATGTCCCAAACAAAAATAACTTTTCTACCATCATTAACCCCTGTTGAAATCAATTCTTCTTTTATTCCATGTTTTTGATGAAAACACCAAAGTCAGACCCCTTTAGTTATATATTCTTGTAGTTCTTTCCTCCCCTACCATTAATACAAAATCATGCCCAGATGTTTTTCCTCCTATTTTTTTTTTTTTTATTTTCTGTGTCCTTATTGCTACTGATTTGATTTGGTTTTAGTTTATCATGCACTTGTACAATCATAATAATTACTCTGAATCCTACCTTCTCTATTACCACCAGAATATCTTTAAACTGCAGATATGACTATATTCTTTTTGGCTACCTATATTTATTGAGGTATACCTATATTACATGAGACTCTGGGTCTAAACTGAGTGTAGTGGGACAGCCTAAAATGGTAGCACTCTGGAAAGCTGAGGCAGAAAGATTACATGTTTAAGCCCAGACTAAGCGACTTAGAAAGACCTTGTTTCAAAGTTTTAAAACAGGGCTAGAGATAGGGCTCAATGGGAAGGCCCTAGGTTCTGCCCCAGTACTTACGCCGGGGGAGGGGGGGTCCTATGTCTTCAGCATGGCGTAGTTGTCAGTAGCCTCAAAATGATTTGTCTAAGCCTGTTTGTCATCTGTAGGGTATTATCATCTTAACACCCGCCACACACATACACACACAGACACACACACACTGACAAGATAGTGTATATAAACTTCCTGATACTACATCTGGTACATTACAGCTAGTACAAAATTCATACATTAATTCTTACCTAGATATTCCTCTTAGAGGCATCTTAAACCATCTTTCTCTCCTTAACCTTGATGTCTTTGATTAGGTTTAATAAAACATAGGGTGCAAGTGAGATATCTGATCTCAGTTCAGCTTTAGCATAAGTAAAACCTAGTTGCCTGCCCCACTGTATTGTGTAGTAAGCTATTTTATTTGAATCTCAAGTCCCCTGATAATCTTTAACCAGCTGATCTTTATAACAAAATAGACATTCAGACTGTCTAGTATCATATAAGAAATACAATAGACATTCTGAATTTTGATATCTAATTTTGTCTAGTTTCATTTTCTGTAAATGTACAGAAAATGGGGGTCAAAAAGAGGGCCTCATCCATGCTAGGCAAATGCTCTACTGCTAAGCTGTACCTCTCACCCCTATGAATTTTCATCTACATTCTTCTAGTGTGAATGTATAATGAACATTGTGGAATACTTGTTTTATGCCAGGAATTGTGCAAATTTAATCTTCTTGGGTTGTCTTGAAAGTAAGTCTATAATTCTCATTTTTCAGATGAGAAAACTGAAATATTTGAAAAGAAAAATAACTTGACAGAGACATAGTACCTAACTGGTATGTGTTAGAATTACAATTCAAAACCTAAAATTTGTCTAATATAAATAATTCTTTCAGTTAAGCTATATATTGTACTTGTCTAAAACTTTTCAGGCTGAAACAAAATCATAGTTTTCAGGCCATCTGAAACAGAATCATCACTACCACTTTCGTAAGCATGGATGAATACTGTCGCATCAACTAGTTACTTGAAATCTTAGCTAGTCTTCTCTCGTTGCTGGGACAAATACCTGACACCCAAAAGAAGGAAGGAAGGGTTTATTTAGAGTTACTGGAGGTTTCAGTCCATTCTCAGCTGGCTCCAAGGCAGAGCAGCACAGCACCGCAGAGGGCAACATTTCATGGTGGCGGCAAAGAGCAAGAGCGCAAGGGAGTAGCAGCAGCTCAAGCAGCTAGCTTGACTTTCTCCTTACATTGTAGTGTACACTACCTGCCCCAGGGCAGGTGCAGCATCCACACCCACAGTAATCAATCACAAACTGCAGAAGCCACCCCAAGACTGCATGAGGCTTTGGGGGACAACTATACACAAACCATAACAGAAGGGTGAGAAAGAAACTATTTGTTATTACTGAATAGTTCACATTCTAACTTTTTATACTAATTTGGTTTGGCTTTTATTTGTTTGACATAAGGTCATGCTATGTAGCCCAAACTGGCTTCAAACTCATGGCAAATTCTTGTGACTCAGACTCCTAAATTCTGGGATTATAGGCATGGGGACCAAGCCTAGTATTATTATATTCTTATTATTTATTGAAAGCTACGCAGATTCTCGATTATAGCTAAGTAATACATTTAAATTTTAAAACATATTCAAGTTAAGTATATATACAAATTCATATACACACAAATAGCATCAAATTAGCAATATCAACTTCATCAATTTCAGGTTATGTTCCCTGGCTTCTGAACTATGTTATTTATGATTTTTTTCCATTACTGTAGTTTTATCCCTTTTTTCCAAATTTTGCCTCAGGAATGATATTGCATTATGTCCAAAGTATCTGTCTATTACTTTTCAATTATGGAGTATATCAGAGTTTCTCTATGCACTTGGGAAAGGCATGCAATAAATATGTGGCTTAGAGGGCTTTTCCCGGGCTGTCTTTCATTTTCCTCTCATCCCGTACCTCCAGCTGTACTAGACCTTACACCGTATGTGTAAACATAGTGTAACTGTGTGCTAATGAAAATAAATTTTAAAAGAAGGCTTTAGAGGAGGTACTCGTGACTAACTTTGGGTTTGTCTCCCACCGAGAAATTAATATGTTTGAGACAGGGCTTCCCTTTGTAGTTCAGACCAGCCTTAACTCACTGTGAAGAGCGGCTGGCCTCACACTTGAAGTGCTCCTGCCTCAGACTCCCAAGTGCTTTCATCACAGGGTGCGTCACCATGCCCAGCTTTAAGCTTGTACTGAAAGCTTTGTTCTGTAACCAGCTTCCTGCAGGACAAGACTTGGGAACTTTTCTGATCACTTTTTAGGAAGTAAAAGTACTATTTTCAAGAACTCATAAACTTGATTCAGAGCTTAAAACGGTCCTCCTTTCCCAACTGAGGCCCACAACAGAAGTGCAGGGTTTGATTCGCTGCCTTCATCTGTGTCTTCTCACACTTTTGCCCAGATGTGCTGACTCTGGCCCTGCCGGGATTAGGAGAGGCAGAAACTGGTGCAGAAGCTGCTGGTGCTTATATTGGCAGTTACTCCCTATTCCCAGCACCATGGCGTATGCCATTGAGGCCTCATTCCTATTTTACTAAAGGAATTAAGATACAGAAAGTTACTTGCTTAAATTCACATAGCTATAAATGACTCAACCACATTTTTGTGCTCTTAGAAGATAGTAAGCATATTTTCTGGTCTTGGCCAGTGTTTTAAACAGACTCATGGCCTTGTTTTTTTAAGTGTGACACGTTTTTCATAGACCTGAAATAAACACATACTTCTGTATCTTTCCTTTGTGAAAGAGTAAGGAGTGGGCTAGAACTCATGGCACACTTGCTCATGTCAGCAGAACTCCTTTTCTAATCTTTAACTCTGTAGTCATTAACAGTACATGGACCTCACTTTGAAAAAGTTTTCCACTCCCTCCTTTGCATAGGTAGCCTCGTACTTCACTTGGAAATGTAGTTCAGTGTTTATTATTTGGAGCTTCTAAATAACTAAGATTGAAGTGGTTTCATTTTAATACCCTGTTGCACACTTTCCAAATATGTTGTTTAATTTCTTGCATTTATACCTTTGTTCATGCAGATGGTCCCTGGATTATGACTGTCACTTGCTCTAAAGGCATGTTTCCTCCCTGAACCACATGATCCCAATCAAAGTAAGCACCTTTGGTGGCCCAGCTTTAAAAGCAGAAGCCTGTTTCCTGAAATGTAGCAAATGAACAAAATACTTCATATAGCCCTCCCATTTTCTTCCTTCTCCTCTTCTTACTAATGTAAGCAAAAGATTATCATATACATTAAGTGATGTTCTGCTTAGACTAGTCCTAGCAGAGTAGTCTTCTGATTGTCTTTAGGAAGAATATGGGGTGCAGAATTTTGCTTTGAGCCTAGTCATCTTAATTTTTGCTTTTTTTCCATTCTAGAGTTAGACAATACTTCAATCCATGAAAAAGAGTAATGAACCTAGAACAGGTTTATATTTGAAGATCTCCATTGCTTATTATTGCCAAGATTATTTCAGGAACCGTACCGCTGTCTTGCCACAGGATTTATGCCTTTTATCATGATATCAAACAAGGCACAGTCCAAGATTAATGATTTTTGTCTTCTTATTAGGATATCAGTGACCTTTTTTTTTAATCTGGAGTTTTCATTTCCTTTTCCCTGTTGCTTCTCTTTTCTCTACACATATATGGACCTGAGTAGAACACTCAAGGGAATTATTATATAATAAATTATTTAATATTTGAACTGGCATTACCTACTGCATGTTCACATTTAGAAACAGGAATAATAATATACCTTCTGGCAGAGATAGCTTGATAGCCAACTATAAAGCATTTAAAATAGTACATATTGGGCATGTAGCAAGTACAGCATTGTTTATAGACTATTGTTTAAAACTCTCCACCCAGGCCTGCTGTGCCAGCCCTGCCTCCGGGGTGTACTGAGACAGCAATTGAGACTGGGCGTGGTGGCACGCGCGTGTAATCCCACCTCTTGGGAGGCTGTAAACAGGCAGATCACTACTAGTCCAATCTAGTAATGAGACCCTGAACACCCTGTAGACCCTTCCCTAAGAATACAAAAAAAAATAAATAAAGGGCTGGGGAGATGGCTCAGTGGAATAAGCACTTCCCTGGCAAACGCAAGGGTCTGAGTTCAATCCCTGATTCTGCCCCCCCCCCAAAAAAAATCTCTCCAGCTGACTAAAACAGTAGTTTACAGATCCACTGGTTGAATGATTGGAATAATTTGTTTTAATTAGTCCATATCTGAAGTCTCTCTCACTACCATCTTTTAGCCTTTTGATTTGGCATGTTGGCCTCATGAAGCTGTGTAAATTGCCTATTTCAACTACCAAACCATTATTTAATGCTTTATTTTATGTATTTTTTTAAGGACATTTCTGATTCATTTACATCCTTGAAGAGCATCTATAGAAGAAGAAGGAAAAGATGGGTGTGAAAACATTTACTCATAGCTCCTCCTCCCACAGTCAGGAAATGCTTGGAAAACTAAATATGCTGCGAAATGATGGACATTTCTGTGATGTCACTATTCGTGTCCAGGATAAAATCTTCCGGGCACATAAGGTGGTACTAGCAGCTTGCAGCGATTTCTTTCGCACCAAACTTGTAGGCCAAGCAGAGGATGAGAACAAGAGTGTGTTGGATCTGCATCACGTTACGGTGACTGGCTTTATACCTCTTTTAGAATACGCTTACACAGCCACTCTATCGATTAACACAGAAAATATTATCGATGTTCTAGCTGCAGCCAGCTACATGCAGATGTTTAGTGTTGCTAGCACCTGCTCAGAGTTCATGAAATCAAGTATTTTATGGAATACACCCAATAACCAGCCTGAAAAGAGTGTAGAGGCTGGACAAGAAAATAATTCTAACTGCAATTTTACTTCTCATGATGGAAGCATTTCTCCAGTATCTTCAGAGTGCAGTGTGGTGGAAAGAACCATTCCCGTCTGCCGAGAATCCCGGAGAAAACGCAAAAGCTACATTGTTATGTCTCCTGAGAGTCCTGTAAAGTGTAGCACACAAACAAGCTCTCCCCAGGTACTGAATTCTTCAGCTTCCTACACAGAAAATAGAAATCAACCAGTGGACTCTTCTTTAGCGTTTCCTTGGACTTTTCCTTTTGGAATTGATCGAAGGATTCAGCCTGAGAAAGCTAAGCAGGCAGAAAACACTCGGACTTTAGAATTACCTGGCCCTTCTGAGACAGGTAGAAGAGTGACTGATTGTGTGGCTTGCGAGAGCACAAAAGCTGCCCTGCCTCTGGGTACCGAAGAAGATGTCCGAGTCAAAGTAGAAAGGTTAAGTGATGAGGAGGCCCACGAGGAAGTGTCGCAGCCTGTCAGCGCATCTCAGAGTTCCCTGAGTGACCAGCAGACAGTCCCAGGAAGTGAGCAAGTCCAGGAAGACCTTCTCATTAGTCCACAGTCTTCCTCTATAGGTACAATGCTGCCTTCTGTGGTTTTTATGGTGCCATAGTCAATTCTCATATTTTAAGTTCTCATTAGATTTTTTTAAATTGCTCATTGTTTTATAGAAAATATAAAAAAGAGTAAAACGTTACACAACTAGATTTTAAAATAATTTACGTTTTTTTAACAACTTGCACATTGGGGAGAAATAACTGAACAGTATGTAATGGGACAAAGGAAAGATATAAGTTGTGAATTAATTCCAGTGAGAAGTTTTAAATCCAGTCAGTGTTTTACTCTATATTAAAATATTTATTGAAAGCTTGCCGTATTGCAAACACTGATGATACATAAAGAAAAAAACAGTAGGGTATGATGAGGCACACCTCTAATCCCAGCACTTGGAGAGTTGAGACGGGAGAATTGCTGCAAGTTCAAGGCCTACCTGGGCTACACAGTGAAACTCTGTCTCAAAAAACACACACAAAAAGTGCTGCATGACTGTAATCCCAGCACTCAGGAGGCTGAGGCAGGAGAATTGCCTCAAGTTTAAAGCTAATCTGGACTACCCGTCAATCAAGGCCAGCCTGGACTACATGGCAAACCCTATCTCAAAAAAAAAGGCCCAGGGAGATAGCTCAGTAGAATAAGAGGTTGCCTGGCAAGCGCGGGGTCCTGAGTTCAATCCTTGGTACCGCAAAAAAAGAAAAAACGTAGTTCCTACAATAGAAAACTTAATAGTCTAATGGGAAAAACAGTATGTAAATAAACGATTACAGTGAACTTTAAGAAATAAAAATAAAACATACAGATATTTTTAAGAAAATGAGCTTAGAATGGATACATAATAGATACGACTACACAGAGACAGGCTCAGAAACCAGTTATACCCGCTAGACATAGCCAACTTGCAGCTTATGGGTTAGACATGTCTGTTTGAATTTTTTTTTTTAACTTAGTAAAGGAATTTTGTCATTTAAATAAATTAGTGTGTATTATATGTGCAACCTAAGACAATTCCTGTTCACTAAATGCAGCCTAGGCCAACCAGGCATGTCCCATTTGTTTTTGTCTTTTTGAGATAGGGTTTCATTATGCAGTTCAGATTGGCCTTGAACTCACTTCATAGCCCAGGCTGACCGTGAACTCCATAGCAGTCCTGCCTCAGCCTCTCGAGTGTTGGGATTACAGGTATGTACTACCATGCCTAGCAGACATGTCCAGTATACAGCCACACATTGGGTATACCTAAGAAAATAGGTATTACTAGACTTTGTAAAGCAAGAATCAGTACCACTTAATAATATTGAATGTGTACATTGAGGGAATGGGAGAAATCAAAGTAGTCAAAATGAAGTAGTCATACCTTTGTTACATTCATTGATTCTCACAATCTTTCTTTTTTTTTTTTTTTTTTTTTTTTTTGCGGAACTGGAGATTGAACTGCAGTCCTTGCGCTTGCCAGGCAAGTGCTTATTCTCCTGAGCCATCTCCCTGGCCCCAGTTCTCACAATTTTTCATAACATCTCTGAATCCAGTTGAGTCATATATTTGGTATTAATTTCCAGTTTTCTTCCTTACTGGTACCAAGAAAATGTAACAGTAACTTTTTTTTTTTTTTTTGGTATCAGGAACCAAGCCCTATGCTTTCCAGGCAGGTGCTACACCACTGAGCTAAGTCCCCAGCCCTTAGTTAATAGTAATCTTGGGCTAGCCAAATAGCTCAGCGGATTAAAGCACTTGCAAGCAGGCACAAGGGCCGGTTCGACCCCAGGCTTGCTATGCCAGCCCGCCCCTGGGGCCCACTGAGATAGCCATGGTGGTGCGTACCTGATTATCCCAGCTCTTGGGAGGCTGTAAACAGGAGCAGCAGGAGTCCGAGCTAGTAGTGAGACCTTGAACACCCTGTAGGCCCTTCCCTAAAATACAAGAGGAAAAAGTAACCTTAATGGATGGCATTTTAGCCTGCATTAAATGCAGTAACTGCAATATGAAAATCAGTGGAAGGAATTAGGAACCCACATTTAAGCAAGGTTACGTCTGTGTAAATTATACTTAGGTGACAGCCATGCAGCGTCATACCACAAAGCAGTTGAAAAGGTAAGATGGGTAAATTTGAGATTAGCTGTGGCAAATTCAGTCTTGGTAGGAAAATATAGCCAGAACCAAAGGACTGATCCTTGAGAAATATCTGCAGTAAGAATTGATAACAGAAAAGCCAGTAATGAATAAAATAATAAAATTTGTCCAAAAGATTAAAAAGCAAAAAAAAATTGCTTTATTCTGCATGTGGTGGTACACACTGTAATTCTAGCAATCAGGAGATTGAAACAGTAGGACTGCCACAAATTTAAGGCCAGCCTGTGCTGTGTAGTGAGTTCAGTGCCAGTGGAAACCACACAGGGAGACCCTGTCTCCAAAAAGAAAAAACAAACCTGCCTTTTTATGGGCATCCTGACTCACTGAGTTTCCCAAGGCTACTGCAACAAAGTACAACCAATTAGTTGAAAACAGAAAAAGTATATTTTCTCACAGCCCAGGAATCCAAAATCGAGGTATCAGCAGTGCCTTCTTTCTTTTAAAAATTGACAGGAAAAAATACTGTCATTGCCTTTTCCAACTCTAGCAGTTACTTTCTCAGATATTACAGGATTGTAATTCCATTATACTCTTGTTTCTACTTCCATCTTCACATAAACTTCCTTGTACATCTTTGTATACCAGTCTCTCCTCATAAAGACATCAATCATTTGGTATAGGGCCACCCTAGTCCTGTGTTACTTCTTAACTTGATTACATGCACAAAGACCCCACTTACAAACAAGGTGTCATTCATAGGTAACCATCTTTTTAGGGAGGACAGTTTCACTCAAAACACTAAAGTAGATATTTCTGAATTTGAATGAGGATATTATTGAAGAATTTGAATGAGTGCAC
Organism: Octodon degus; assembly: GCF_000260255.1. Classification (NCBI taxonomy): domain Eukaryota; kingdom Metazoa; phylum Chordata; class Mammalia; order Rodentia; family Octodontidae; genus Octodon; species Octodon degus. Next base: position 7,359,514 of record NW_004524712.1, on the reverse strand, counting down.
ATAAAATGTTTAGTGGCAGGAGATAATGGCTATTTGTTAATATGAGCAAGTTTTTGTTTAATTATCAGAATTTTCCTTTTTTTTTTTTTTTTTTTTGGCAGAACCAGGGATTGAACTTGGGCCCTTGCGCTTGCCAGGCAAGTGCTTATTCTACTGAGCCACCTCCCTTGCCCACTAGAATCTGCAATTTTGAAAATAACCTGGTATTGCTATGTGGTCCTGGCTTGAATAATACCATTTTAATTATTTACCTGAGAATTTAGAAACCAAAAATTAACTAAAAATAATGTTAACTAAACATAAAATTTTTATCACTCAAGTAATATCTATTCGATTCACATCTTGCCTTTATGATCTTACTAAATTATTATAGAGAAGTTGTGAGCATAAGTAGCATAAACCTTTCAGGCATATAAGACTTATTACCTAACTTATTACCTAAATATTATAATTGTGGATGCTATTAAAATAAACATAGGAATAACATGGACCTGACTATCATGTAATCAGATAATCTTTGCCTTCATAGCAAAGGCACTAACTACTGAACAAAGCTATCTTAATTCTAATTGTATTCAATAAAAAAACATACAGAAAAGAAAGTAAATTCCTAGAGTTTGTAGGCAATAAACATGCAAGGAAAAAATATTTTTTTTTTGTTCTGTCTTCCATAATACTAATGAGCAGTTAATTTTTCATACTAATTCATGAAATTAATACAAGTGAAATTTTACCCATTTTAAATTCCCTTTTCTAACAGTGGTCTGGGCAAAAGATTATAAAATTTAAGGGACCGGGGAGATGGCTCAGTGGAATAAGCGCTTCCCTGTGGCAAGTGCAAGGGCCTGAGTTCAATCCCCGGTTCCACCAAAAAAATAAGATAAAATTTAGTATCTTCAATAAATGAAAGAAATTTATATAGCAGTTTTATTTTATATTATTTATTTCAGGTACTGGGAATCAAACTCAGCACCTTGCATTTGCTAGGTGGGCACTTGTGCTGCCGAGCTATCTCCCTGGCCCCCCTTTATTTGTAATATACCAAATTTAACAGAGAAAAAAACTTGAGTATAGATTGGTTTGTGTAACTAAAAAAAGAAGGCTGTCAGCTTTTAGTACAGTTGAGGAAAATAATTGTGGGAGAACTTTGGGTTAAAATTTTATCTTGAAATATTCAGTTATCTATATATCCCAAAGACAAATGTAAATAATTCTAGAGAAGCTGCAGTTTGCTGTAGTTGCAAACAATTTTGCACTCTAAAAATTTCTCCCATGAAAAGTAAAGTCAGCCAGACAGTGGCACACGCCTGTAATCCCAGGATTCAACTCCAGAAGCTGAGGCAGGAAGGAAAGTCACTGGGACTGGGGATGTAACCCAGGAATGGAGTGCTTATCTAGAATGTTTAGGGCCCTGGATTTAGTCCCTAGCCACAAAATAATAAAAATAAAGTGAAAAATATGGTGGTCAGTTAAAGTACTAAAAATAATTTTACAGTTTTCTTATTAGTAGCACTGACTACGAACTTGAGATGGGCAGCTAGAATAGCACTAGAACTGATCATATGCAAAAGCAGTACACCATGATTAAAAGTTCAGACCATGGACTGAAACCTAGATTCTGTTACTAATTTCTACCACTTAATAGACTATGACTTTGAGCAGGTTGCATTTTTCATAGCCATAAAAAAAAAAAAAAAAGATAAGGATTTAACCCATGTTTTCACTTTCCATGACTTTAAGTTAACTTGCTCCAAAAATATAAATAGAAAATTCCAGAAATAGAACAGTTTTTAAGTGTTAAATTTGATCTGCTCCTGAGTAACATGATGAACTCTTGCATTGCACCTTCCCACGAAGCCTGAGGTACAAATCATTCCTTGTCCAGTGTGTCTAGGCTACATGAACCTCTGAGTTGGTAGCCGTCATGGTCATCAGACAGACCATCCTTGTTACCACAGTGCTAGGGTTCAAGTAACGCTTTTTGAGAGAGATTTAAGAGACGTCATCCATATAACCTTACACATTGCTTACAGTGTTGTACTTTATTAATTACTAGTCTGTTGTGCCTAATTTATAAATTAAACCTTAGCTGGGAGTGGTGCCACACACCTATAATCCAGTACTCTTGAGAGCCTAAGGCAAAAGGATTACAATTCTGAATCTAGCCTGTTTGACTTAGGGAGACACTACCTCATAATTAAGAAAAGTATAAGAGACTGGAGATGTGTCACTCAGTGCAAATGCCCTGGGTTACATCCTCAGTACCACAAATAATAAAATATAGTAAAAAGCTAGAGACTACCAGAAACATACGTGTAATTAAACAATGTAAGGTGGTAGTTTTTGAGAATCAGTAACACATGCCCCAAGCACACAGGATAAGTTAATGTCCACATAGGTAGGCCTGTTCCAGATGTATTGCAGAAGTGAGCCAGGTTTTGTGTTCCTTAAAGTGGACATAGTCCTTGAGTGTAAACAAGTCCTGAAAAGCAAGCTAAAGTGTCTCTGAGTCAAAGGTCTAATCTGATAGCCCCTTTACAAGTCTTTGATTGTATCCACTTTGCTAACACCTGTAATGACCAGAAGCATTTTGATGATATGAGATACCAAAGTCCAATTTTTGTAAGATTGAGAATTGAGATTAATGTAAAGGAAACTTGAATACCAGAAGGGTTGTAAAAGTGAATCTACTTTCTGAAGTGTTCAAGGAACAGCTATTAAATTTTTGTCAGATGGGCAATAATAGATTTAGTAGTCTGTTAAATTCAGAACAGTAGCAGTAATAAATTGGGTAAGAAAATGTAAGTTTTGTTTTTCATTCACAGACAAAAGGAGATCTTTTTTTTTGTTTGTTTTTTCGATCCTGGGGATTAAACTCATGACCTCTTGCTTGCCAGGCAAGCACTTACTCTACTGAGCTATCTCCTTGGCCCTCTGACAAAAGGAGATCTTAAGCAGTCAAAAACAGTAAGGTGGTGCTGAAAGATCATAACTAATAGTTGGTAGAGCAAAGAGACAGAAAGGAATATTGAAGAATCAAATATTGTATCTGGTTTTATCATCTTGAGTAAAACGAATATTGAAGAATCAAATATTGTATCTGGTTTTATCATCTTGAGTAAAGTTTTGAGTTTAGCTTCTACTTGAGAATCCCTAGAGTCCTTAGGTTAAGTTCCCCCTGTGGAGTGGGTGTACACCAATGAGGAGGATGTAATGTATGACTTAAAAGTTGGGAACAGTGAAGCAAAAGACTAGCACCTTGGAGGCTATTCTTGGTAAGTTCCTTTCCTTTCTTTGCCCTTACGGACAAGGGCAGGTTTTCCCTAGTGTCTTTTCCAGAAAACCAAAACTACATTTTAAACCATTCAGAAGCTGCTCAGATGAATGTTTTTGAAATCCAGGTCTTAACCTATTTGTGATAAAGTTTAAGACATTGTAAATCTCTTGAAGTATTCAGTTATGTCAGCCTATTATTACTACTAAGGAATTAACTTGTGGGTCCAACAAAAGATTAATTACCATCAAGGCTCTTGGCATGGGCTGGTGAGATGGCTCAGTGGTCTGGAGCACCTACTTAGAACAAGCTAAGCTGAGCAAAGCACAGGGACCACGGTTCAATCCCCAGCACCACATGCCACCCAGCCCCGCCCCCTGGTGGGCTGAGCTGGCCACACGTGCGCACACACACACACACACACACACACACAAAATAAATTTTTTTAAAAAAAGGCTCTTGGCAGTAGTTGAGGCTGTAGAAGTTTGTGAATTCTTTTAAGGGCTTTGATAATCATAGTTTTATTGTTTGTCATTTTTCTGAAAGTTTTTAAGTGATAAGGATGGAGTATATGAATCACAGATCCAGCTTAAGGATTTCTTAATAGGAATATGTATGTATGTATATTTGTAATATGTTATTCTGTTGCTAAAGAAAAAAGTTGGAATTTCTCTATCAAATAGAGAATCAAGTAATTTTCTCCCACCATTTACAGCAAGTGGCCTGTCTACCTCAACAGTAATAACCAAAACAAACTCAAGAGCTCATTAGGAGATGCTGAAGGAGGCTTCAGTGCTTGACTTGCATACTTTACCAGTAGTCCATCACTGACAGGGAAAGCTGTATCTTAGAATGTCCACAGAAGTGCCCCTTGAGCTTAGCATTCCAGTGTTGGCATGGTGTTGACGTATCTCAGATGAGCAATCTTTTTCATATCAAAATGTCCCTCCACGGTGGCACATTGTCCTTGGTAAGATTGTATCAGTTGAAGGATAAGTGTACAGGTCAGTCTTACGTTAAGAAAAAATATGAAAGGAGTAGATATTTGACCTGGAAGAGGTACAGTTTTTGATTGAGACAATCCATGAAAGCCACACAGGTCTATGGGAGGAATGCTTTGTGTTTTTGTGTTTCTAGAGTGTAGCTCATAGCCAGTTCTCATGGATCAGGGGCCACACTAGGAAATCTCATTCTCAGTGTTTTTGTTGAAATGTAGCACACATACCATAAAAAATTCACTTCTTTGAAGTTTAGAATTCACAGCGATGGATGTGCAACCATCCCACAACCTACATTTATACCTTTTTATCACCCCAAATCTAATATACCTTGGAGTGTTTTATTTTAGCTTCTGGAACACTTAGTAGCTATGGGTGAAAAGAGAGTAATTTTGTTTTGCTTTATACATGCACTCTGTGCACTGAACTGGGGATCTCATTGCCACAGTGGAGACGATGCCTTAACATGTTGGGGTGCATTTTATTTGTATTTGTTTGTTTGTTTAATGTATTTAGTACAAGGTCTGCAGTGTTTCACTACACAGATCGGACTCGTAGTGATCCTCCTGTTTTCAGCCTCCCAATCGCTGGGATTACAGGCGTGCACCACCATGCCCAGTCTCATTCACCTCAGCACTCCCCCTGGGGCAGGGCCCGCATGGCTTGTGCCGGGGATTGAGCCCCCATCCCTGCACTCTGCTTAAGCAGGTGCTTTAGTCCACTGAGCTATCTGGCTGACCCTTTTGTTTGTATTTAGATGTATTTTATGGTGTTTTTTGCTTTTTGTTTTCCAGTACCAGGAATGGAACTCGGACCTTGTGCTTGCCAGGCAGGCATGTATGCCACTGAGCTATTTCCCCAGCCCCTTTTATTTTAGGTTTTGACTAGTTTTGCTTGTTTATTTTTTTTGTTCTGCAAGCCTCTGTGCTTCACTATGTGCTGTACTCTGAGTAAATTCACGATGCTATAGTTTTTTGTGTCCATGGAAGCTGAATCCAAATATTAGGATTTTTTTCCTTTTTTTTTTTTTTTTTAATCCTGAAACAGACTGAACTGTTAAGTGTTCAGTGTCCCATCTCCTTTTTTTCTATAAGAAAAAAGTGAAAGTGGAGAGATCATGGCATGGGAGCAAGCAGTTCTGTCTTCAGCACAATACAACATTAACTCTTCCCTACATTTGTATGAAAAACGAATCAGAAAGATCGAGGATAAGTTGGATAGACTTAGGGAAAAAACTTAAATATGGTTTGATAACAGAGGAACGAAAAAGGCCTGCACAGAAATGCTACCTGTACACCAGTGGGTCGCATGTGGTACAGTTGAGAGTGAGAATAAAAGCACCCTGTCCTGTCTATTTTCAAAACCCTCTGAATGTTTAATTATATTAAAACATAGTATAATAACTGGTATCCTTGATGATTGTCATGAATCATCAAGAGACAGAAAATAAGTTGTACTCAGTCTTTATATTAAAAGTTAAGGTAGGGGCCAGGGAGATGGCTCAGTGGAATAAGTGCTTCCATGGCAAGCGCAAGGGCCTGAGTTCAATCCCCGGTTCCACCAAAAAATAAAAAATAAAAAATAAAAATAAATAAAAGTTAAGGTAAAATGTAACTCACAAATTTTCCACCACAAATGATTAAGTAATTTTGGATGCTTTATGAGAAACTGAGTTTTGGGAAACCTTCTGTACTATTTCCTAATATCCGTGAATTGAAGTATTTCAAAAGGGAAAATGAAGTATTGGGTTCCAAAGTTTCATCAGCAGGAAATTTGATCCTGTATGATAGCAGGCGTTTATTAAATGCTTACATGTGTATAGTGTTCTATAAACTGTTGCAGTTAGTACATTTTAAATTTCATTAAAGTATTCCAACCAAAATCTTGTTTTCTGTTAAAGAAAGGGACTTGTAGAGGCTCAGAGCTGTTCCTTTAGGGTAACATAGATGCCCTTAATGCATTTTGCAAATTGTGAAGAATTTGACAGAGTTCATTACTAGGTGAGGTTAGGTTGTTTGAATTTACTGTCCTACTATAAGCAACAAATTCTAGATTTGAAGAAGTCACCTTAAAGTACTGGGGGGCCACCCCAGGGAAGTAAGGAGATTGTCAGAGTTTTGCTTTTAAACCATTTGCTAAACACTCATAGGTACTGGCTCATAAAAGGAAGGGAGAGAGGGAGGGACGGAGGGAGAGAAAGGAAGAAAGAGGAATGTAACAATTATGAAGTCTTAAGAGAAGTTACAGTATACATTGTTAAGGTGGTTTTTAATTTATTTTTATGTATCTGTTACCACGGTCTCACTACCCAGCTTGAACTCATAGTGATCTTCCTGTTCTCAGCCTCCCCATCGCTGCCATTACAGGGGTGCACCACCACATCCAGTCTTGGTGGCCAGCTCAGCTTGTCCACAGCTGGTGCCAGTGCAGCTTACGGTGCTGGGATCAAATCCCGCTCCCTGCGTTTGCTTAAGCAGGGGCAGCTGTCCACTGAGCTATCTCCCCAACCCTTAACTTCAGGTTTTTGAAGGACCGTATAACTGGAACCAAACCTGCTCCCCATCCTTCAGACTCCAGGGTGCTGTGTAGAAGTTGCCTTGGCAGTAGGCATACTGGAAGAGAGAAAAAGAAGGAATTGCATCCCTACAAAGTCTGACTGGCTCCCTTGCACATTTGCATCCTGAGTACCTCTCGCGTGAGCGAGCCAGGAACTCTCAGACACCACATTTGAGTCAGGTCCTGCTCCCTAAGAAGCAGAACCAGACAGAGCTTCACTGGTAGTCATCACAGCCTCAGCAAAATCAGTTCGCTAGAAATTATCTTAAAAGGCAGGAACATCTGCCAGAAGTCACCAAGATACATGGGGATAAAAGACTGAGGGAGAACCACTAACAGGAAATTTTTACAAATACTCAAAAACAATTACAAGGGCCAGCCAAATAGCTCAGCAGACTAAAGCACCTGCTTAGGCGGTCGCAGGCCTTACCAGCCCTGCCCTGGGGCGCGTTGAGACTTCGATTGAGACTGGGTGGTGGCACACACCTATAATCCCAGTTCTTGGGAGGCTAAACACAGGTGGATTACTACACGTCTGATCTATGTAGGTAGACCCTGTACTAAAACACCAAAAAAATATATATACGTATGTGTGTGTGTGTATACGTACTCAAAAACAATTAGTGTAGTTATGAGACACAGATATCCTTTGTTTAGCAAAATAAATGAAGAAACTGCAAAAGTAAAAGTCAAATTAAGGGGGGAAAATACAGTAGTCCCTCACTTATCTCAGAGGTTTTGTTCCAGACACCCCATGATAAGTGAAAATCAGGGAAGTAGTGACATATTTATTTTGTTATATATATATATATGCTTTATAAACCCCACACTTTTAAAAACTCTTCTAATGTACTCAACCATTTTCTAAACTCGTAAACCTATATAATTTTATTATTATGTATTTGGTACAGGTTCTCACTACGCAGCTCAGATTTGTACTGGTTCTCCTGTTTTTTCAGCCTCCCCAGCACCACGCCTGGACTCGGTCACTGGCTCTGCACACCCAAGGGACGGGGCTGGCGCAGCATGTGGAATTGGGGATCAAACCTGGGTCCCTGCACTTGCCAAAGCAGGTGCTTAGTCCATTAGCTATCTCACTGGCCCAAACCTACATAATTTTAACAAATGTTTATACTATATGGTACTGCAAAATCTCACAATATAGCAAAATAAATAATTTAAATTAATATTTTTTGAAAACCCACGAAACAGTGTGAAAGTCGAACTGCAAAATAGTGAGGAACTACTGTACTTGAAGAAAAGAAAAAGTAACCAAAATTAAAATCTCAGTGAACATTTTATCATCAGATTGAATTTAGCAGACTTGGGATGCAGAAATAAATTAGAATATCATTTGAAAGCTGCAAAGAGAGACACTATATAGACAGAAGAAAAAGTATGGAAAATGCAAATGTCGTTTTAATAGTGATCCTAAAAGGAGTAAAAAGAATGTCGTAGGATTTTCAGAAATTAATGAAAGACACCAGTCCAGTAGAGGCTAGCAAATCTCAAACAAGAATAATAAAAAAGCACACACCATAGGCAAAAGGCATTTTCAAACAAAAAAACATTTCATCAGTAAATCATTACTATAGAAAATTCTTGAGATTGGGCTTCAGGGAAAAGCAGAAATGGAATGTCATACAGGAATAAATGAAGAGAGAAGTAAAACTGAACAAACATAAGAAATATTGCTTATATAAAGGCGACTGTGTCTTGTAGAACCTAGTCATGAAGAAGTAAAATAGCAGATAACAGTTTTTAAGTTGCAGGATAGAAATACAAAATTCAAGTTGAAGCTGCCGAAATTTTCATATTATCCAGGAAAAATAATGTTATTATCTGTAGATTTGAATAAGTTAAACTTGCATCTAAGGTAGCCAGTAAACGGAATAAGAAAACATTGTATAATTTCTGTAGTAATAGAAGGAGTGAAATAGAATGATTATTAAGACTTATACTCAGGCTGGGGATATAGCTTAGCAGCATAGGCGCCTGCCTGGCAAGTGCAGGGTCCTGAGTTTGATCCCCAGTACCACAAAATAAATAAATAAAAATGACTTAACACTCAACAAACTGAGGCTAAAATGTGTATTGAAATGCAAAGGGCTAAGCATAGCCAAAAATATTAGGAATCATGCTGACAGAATGTGAGGACCAGCTCTACTTGAGATGAAAATTTATTGTAAAGCTACAGTAATTAAAGATTCACATTATTGCAGGGAGGGAAGAGAACCTAGAAACAGACCCGTGCACTTACGTATGCTTGATATATGACAGATGGAACTGCAGAAGAAAGGAAAGGAGACTTCAATACATATATTTGGTCTCAAAACTCCAGGTGAATTAACGACTCTCAAAGAGAAAACGTAAGTCATAAAAGTTTGAGATAGGGAAAGATTGTTTTAAGGCAAGACCAAAAAGCCGTAATCATAAAAAGATTAAAATTTAAAACTTTGGCTATCAAAAGAAACCATAAAAGGACAAGCCATGAAAGGGGCAAGATATAGCATATCATTGACAAAGGGCCTGTATCTGAATATGAGAAGAATTCTTAGAATGCAAAGGGAAAGGACTCATTAGCAAGACTTGACAAAGCAGTTCACAAGAGGTTCAATAAAAACATGAAATAAACTCAGTCACTGCCAGGCATAGTGGTGTACACCTGTAATCCTAGCATTCAGGAAGCTGAGGTAGGAAGTGCAAGCCCTTCCTCACAATGTGGTGAGACACTGTCTCTGAAGGTGGAGCTTGGGCCAGGGAGCTCAGCTGCATAAGTGCCTGCTTGAAAAGCACAAGGTCCTGAGTTCAGTCCCCAGTACCAAAAGTAGAGCTGGTGATGTAGCTCAGAAGAACCCTTGCGTTGAATCCCTCGTTCTGGAAAGAACAAAATCTCAAATACAGTTGAAATACTTTGAGTATATTGATCAAACACAACAATACTAAGTGTTGGTGCGCTTGTTTAGCAACATAACGAGCAGTGCTGGTGGTAATTACATTTGGTACAGTCATTGAAATAGGTTAGCATTTTTAATAAGGGTAAAGAGAGCAAGTAGGGCTGGGGAGGTGACTAGGCAGTCTAAGCACCTGCCTGGCAAGCACAAGGACTGGAGTTCAGTCCCCAGTACTGTATGCCGTGCCTGCTCTGCACCATATGAGCCCTGAAAGCAAGGTGACACATCACTGTAATCCCAGACCTGGGGAGGCTGAGACAGGAAGATCACTTTGAGTCTGAACTGTGTAGAAAGACCTTGTATCAAATAAAATATTTTTTTAAGAAAGATAACATGTAATTTGTGACCGAACAATTCTGTTCCTAAATTTATACTCCAGAGGAAAATATGCATGTGTACATTGTTAATTGTGTAAGAATATTCGCAGTAGCATTGTTTATAAGGGCCTGAAACAGTCCATCAGGAGTAAAGTGAATAAGTTTCTAATATTGTACAACAATTAAAAGTTTTAGTTACATATATAAAATGAATGAATTTACAATGTTGAAATTAACAAAAAAAACCGCGTTATTGGGGCCAGGGAGATGGCTCAGTGGAATAAGCGCTTCCCTTGCAAGCGCAGGGGTCTGAGTTCAATCCCTGGTTCCACAAAAAAAAAAAAAAAAAAGATGCGTTATGAGATTCAATTTACATAAAGTTTACAACCATACCCAACTTGAACTATGTTAATCGTGATTGGAAAACTTCCCTAAAGGCCAGTCAGTTAATAATTTAGACTTGTATTTTCTACTGAAGCCACAGCTACTCAGCTCTGCCACCATACATGGTGTGAAAGCTGTCCTGTACACCCCATTGCTCCATTCTGGCAAGATCTAGCCTCTAGCTTATGGGTGTATACAACTGTGTGTAGAGGAAACAAGGCTGGGAGAGGGATGGTAACGTTAGCAGGTTCTTGGAAGAAGACAGGCGTGTGGTCAGGGAAGTGTGAATGAGCACTTCTGGAAGTCAGCTGAAGTTTGTGTCAGAGTTGCTGGAGAGGTGTTCACTTTGTCTTTTTTTGTATTTTATGTAAAAGTTGTATAATAAGTTATATATTCCAGTAAAGCAAGTTCTAAAAATAAGACTTGTTCATATTTCCTTAACTGGTGGTTATTTATTTTAACATGGATCTTAGTTTGTATTTGAATTCTGCTTGTTTGCCTAAATTTTATATCAAATATTTCTAAAAGAACTTAAATTGTAATATAAAGCTTGTCTTACGTGTGATTTCTTTTCAAATCATAGACATTTCACTTCAAAGAAAATGTAGAGCACTGTATATTTTTGGTTAATCAGAATATGGACACTACGTAAGAGGCTAGAGGCTTAGATACATAACTTGTGGTTAATATCTTGGCTTAGTTTTGCACAAAACCACTGACAGGTGTCCTTTTCGTTCTTCTCTTCGCAGGCTCAGTAGATGAAGGTGTTACCGAGGGGTTGCCTACACTTCAGAGCACTTCGAGTACCAACACTCATGTGGATGACGATGATCGGTTAGTACTAATGTCGGGTGTACTTTTCCTTTTAAGACTGCACTTAAAACCCTAAATTCAAGTATTTTATCTTAGAGCTGAGACATCTACACTACATTATACTTTTCAAAGTAGTGAAGTAGCATGCCGGGCTCCGTGGCACGTGCCTTAACTACAGCAGTAGGGTGGCGGAAGCAGATGGAGCCCTGTAATTTTGAGACTACCCTGGGCTATGTATGGAGTTCAAAGCCAATAAATAAAATGAAGTAGCATCATCACATTAGACCACCCATGCCAGATTTTTTTTTTAATTTTTTATTTATTATTATTTTTTAAAGTCAACAGAATGGAAATACACTTTTTAAAGTTTCTAATACTGGGGCTGGTGAGATGGCTCAGTGGTCTAAAGCACCTACTTAGAACAAGCTTAGTAAAGCACAGGGACTGCGGTTCAACCCCCCAGCACCACATGCCAGCCAGCCC
>NW_004524712.1:7345797-7346462 GCF_000260255.1 Octodon degus | reverse complement strand
TTCTCATTGATGCCTATTAGTCTCACATTGTTCATCTTTGCATCGTCTTGCAGGTATTGAATTATTTTTTTCCAGCATCCTAATTGTTTTTAAGAGATCTTTTCTTACTTTTTCACTAGTTGCAATGGTGTCCTTAAGGTCAGAAAGTATTTTCACTTTCACATGAACGGTTTTGCCAGCTTGTGATTGAGGCTTTAATTTCCTGTATATCACTCTGAATCTGTTTCATACACTTTATTTCTTTCCTAATTTGCTTATTCAGGGGTTCCATCAATTTTATATTCTAGGGGGCTGGGGAGATAGCTCAGTAGAATAAGCACTTGCCTGGGAAGCACAAGGGCCTGAGTTCAATCCCCAGTTACCCAAAAAAAAAAAAAAAAAAATTTATATTCTCAATTTTTTTATCAGTGTACTCTTTAGAAGCACTTAGTACTTTCATTATAGTTATCACAGTTTTTAGTTCCAAAATTATTTCTGATCTGATTTCTTCTATACCTTTCTGCAGTTGTTTCTTTACTTCCAATGCTGTTATTTCAGCGATTTCAGGGGTGTGATTTCCGGTTTCCTCAATGCTAGTGTCTTCTGCATTTGTACTGGGTGGACTTGAGGCCTGAGACTGCATTTTGTTCCTTCTCTTTGTCATTTTGTATACCTGTCTTCTGACC
>NW_004524712.1:7299170-7339190 GCF_000260255.1 Octodon degus | reverse complement strand
TCATTTTGTGTAGCACTGTCCTCTGCCCTTTGTTGTAGATCTTTGCTGCAGTTATAACCTTCACAGGTACTGAAGTTCAGGTGGAGCTCTACAGAGTTTGGACTTATCCAGCTGTGTCTGGCTCAGGTCTGGCTGCTGTGCTCAGCTCCTTCCCGCTGCGGACCTGGGCTAGGACTGGGCCTGGGGGTTCCCGGAAATCGGCAGAAATTCCTACTCGGCGGGCGGGGTTGGGGATGTGCCGCGGAGTGATGGGGGGCGGCCCGAGGGGGTGGGAGAGGGTCCGGCCCACGCTGTGCCTGGGCTGGGACTGGTCGCGCCGGCGCAGGGTAGCAGGAAGCTCTCCACACACTCACCGGACCTCGGCTAGGACTGGGTCTGGGGGTTTCTGGAAGTCGGCAGAAATTCCTACTGGGTGGGAGGGGTCGGGGAGGTACGGCGGAGTGGTGGGGGGGCGGCCTGAGGGGGTGGGAGAGGGTCCGGCCCACGCTCCGCCTGGGCTGGGACTGGTCCCGCCGGCGCAGGGCAGCAGGAAGCTCTCCACACACTCACTGGACCTGGGCTAGGACTGGGTCTCTTTATGCTCTTTATCTCAATAAATATATTCTGCTTATAAAAAAAACACAGACAATCTGGTGTATAAAATATGTATTCATTTATCATATTTAGTACAGGGTCTCACTGCACAGATCGGACTCAGTGATCCGCCTGTTTTCAGCCTCCCAAGCACTGCTGGGATTATAGGCATATGCCACTAAGATGTATAAAAATATTTGTGATGTGGCCAGCTACAAATAAATGTTGCCTTGGATGGGTGTGATGGTGCACTCCTGCAGTCCCAGCATTGAGGAAGTTGGGTCAGGTGGATCACTACAAATTTAATGCCAACCTGGGCTATGAAGTGAGTTCAGGACTATCCTGAAGGGGCTGGAGAGATGGCTCAGTGGTCTAAAGCACCTACTTGGAACAAGCTCGGCAAAGCACAGGTACCACGGTTCGATCCCCCAGCACCACATGCCAGCCAGCCGCGCCCCCTGGTGGGCTGAGCTGGCCACACACACACACTAAATAAATGTAAAAAAAAAAAAAAAAAAAAAAGTCGACTATCCTGAACTGCATAGAGAAATCCTGACTCAAAAAGACCATCAATAAATAGTTATCTTGCTTGGCTTGGTAGCTGTAATTTCTAGCACTCAGGAGGCTGAGGCAAGAATCAGTACAAGTTCAAAGCCTGACATAGCAAGAGCCTGTCTAAAAAAAAAAAAATAGTATCACCTAGTCCTAGTATCCATTGTTCCGAAATCATGTTCATTCAACCCTTCCTGCTTGATATTTTCACCTAGCAGGATGACAGGCCTTTCACAATTAAGGCCAAGACAAAATTCTTTTTCTAATTTGCTATCGAAGTCCTGTTCCTCCAGTCTTTTTTCCAAATTTTTCTCATTTTCCAAATTTTTTAATCTCTGAGAGTTCATGATACAGTCATTATTTCTCTCATCACTCCCATATTTTTTTTCCTTGAATTTCATCCTAAAATAGACCTTATCAAGTCTTCCTCTAGAATACTCTTTCCTCTGTCTGTACTTAACCAGCCTAGTTTGTCAACACCATATTTTGCTTTGACTACTGCAGTGATCTTCAAAGTAGCCCATAATTTTATTTCATACTCAAGTCTGTTCTTCATATAATGGCCAGAGTCATCATTTTTCTAAGTCAGGTGTTCACTGGTTTAAGTTGTAGATAATTAACATTGTCTGTTCATACTTAAAAACTAGACTCTGTACAGGGACACTACAGGATAGAACTTATGCCTGGGCTCCCATCAGACCATTCTTCCCCTTGCATTCTACATTCTAGCTACACTGACCTTCTGTCAGGGTTTTTTTGTTTTTGTTTTTTGCAGTACTGGGGATTGAATTCAGAAGCCTGCGCTTGGCAGGCAAGCGCTTATTCTACTGAGCTCTCTCCCCAGCCCCTGTCAGTTTTTGAAGTACTTGGATTGTTCGTGCCTTTTAGGCCTTCCTGCTCCTACTTCATGGTCTGTGCCTGACATGTGTTCTCCTCTGACTTCCATTCAAATTACTGGCTTCCCCTTAACCTGTAGATCACTATTTGGTCTTAGTTCTAAGTCCTTTCCTGATCACCAGCCTGTACCAGCATTCAAGTATGTATGTTGTCCTGCTCTGTCTTCTCTGATCCTTTGCTTGATAATAGATTCCTTCTCATCATTGAGTATTGGCTTCATGAATAAACTTTTTTTTAAAAAAATAAACTTTTCGTACAGATTGTAGGACATCTTAAAAACTATACTTGATAGGCCTGGGGTATAATTTAGCGGTACAAGTGCCTGGCTGGCAAGCACAGGGTCCTGAGTTTGATTCCCAGTACCAAAAAAAAAAAAGATAAAAACTTGAAGAATTCAAGGATCTCAGCAAGGTTATTATTGAATAGCTAACCCTGTGTGAGCAGATTAGGAATCAGAATTATTTCTATGCCTAGATTTCTTAATTCCAAATACTAATCCAATCTTGTACTGTGTATTAAATGCTGTGTGAATGATGGGGGTATACAGGTGAAGTACAGAGCCCTTTTCCTCGAGGAGCTCAATTTAGGAGAGAGGTTGAAGACAGACAAGTAGTAAGCAAGGCATTTTGAGTGACGGCAGATTTGGCTGCTGTACATTGGGAAGCACCTGCCTGAGCACTGATAAATCAGGTCTTCCAGAAGCAGGGTGCGGCAGCTCAGCTACTTACTTTCCCCTGAGACGGCCTCTTCCTGTATAGTGTAGTTTAGGCTAGCCTTGAAATCACTGTGTATCCCAGGCTCTTCCCAAACCTGTAGCAGTCCTACTTGCCTTCGCTTCCCAAGTACAGAGATTATAGGCACATATCACTATGCCTGGTGCATTTTCTAAAATGAATAGAAGTTAGGTAGCAAAGAAGGTAGTCTAGTAGAGAAAGTTAGTGTGCAAAAGTAGAGTGTTGAGAGGGATTTTGGTACTTCAGAGGAATTACTTGATACGGGATATGTGGAGTATGAGAAGTGAGACTCAGGGCCAGCAAGATAGCTCGGCGGGCTGAGGGCCTGCTTAGGCAAGCACAGGGACTGGGGTCATCATCCCACATGCCTTGCTGGCCCCACATGCTTCGTTGGGCCCGCCTCCTGTGCATGCTGAGCTGGCCACCCAGACCCAGCATGGCAGCCCACACCTTAATCCCAGTGCTGGGGAGGCTGAGAACAGGAGGAGCACTATGAGTCTGAGCTGCTTAGTGAGACGCTGGACCAAATACAAGGGGCGGGGAGAGAAAGAGAGAGCGTGCAAGCAAGCAAGCAGTGAGGCTCTTTTCTCCTTCCTTGCTTGCTTTTGCTGTGTTCTGCTTACATAAACTGCTTCCTCTCTGCATTACCCCTGTGCCAAGCCACACTGCCTTGGAACCAGCTGATTACGGACTGAAATGTCTACAAACTAATATAAATAAACTTTCCTCCCTTGAAAGAAAAGGAAAGAGGCTGTTGAAGGTAGATTTCAAATATGAGAAGTCTTAGATAACTTATAGAGGGGTTAAGATTTCATTTAGGCTAGTGATACAGCTCAGCGGCATAAGCACCTGCCTAGCAGGTGCAAGGTCCTGAGTTTGATCCATGGTACTAAAAAAAAAAAAAAAAGATTTCATTTAGGAGGATAATGCTTCTAGGATTTTAATGAGGGAGGCTGGTTTAGCCATAAAAAGTAACTGTGATTTGGTGAGAAAGGTGATTTAGAGGGGTGTGGAGATAGAATTATTAATTCAGGTCTGCATTCAAGCAGGCCTAAGTTAAAGCAGTAGCAAGAAGGAAGGGATTAGAGAGGTGGAAAATATGTAACATATGCCGGGTGTGGTGGCTCAGCCTGTGACCCTAGTACTTGGGAGGCTAAGGCTGCTGGATCATTGCAGATATCGAGACCAGCCTGGGCTACAGAGTGAGCTCAAGCCAGCCTGAACTACAGAGTGAGACCCTGTCTCGAAAAGACCCCCCAAAATTATTTAAGTTAAAACAGTATGTGACATTTGTAGTTGTGTTTCCATTCTTGCTTTTTATGATTGTTCTAAGTGAAACTCATGGGGCTGGTGAGATGGCTCAGTGGTCTAAAGCACCTACTTAGAACAAGCTTAGCAAAGCACAGGGACCGCAGTTCAATCCCCCAGCACCACATGCCAGCCAGCCCCGCCCCCTGGTGGGCTGAGCTGGCCACACACACACACACACACACATAAATAAATAAAATTTTCTAAGTGAAACTCATGATCTAGTGGCTAAACTATTCTAAAAAGTCTCGAAGTGTTTTTCATTTAGAGTTGACCTGCAGAAATGTTTATTCAACTTTAAAATCAGAGCCTGGTTGCCTTTTTTGGTTTATTTTTTTAGACTGGAAAATGTTCAGTATCCCTACCAACTCTACATTGCTCCTTCTACCAGCAGTACAGAACGACCAAGTCCAAATGGTCCAGACAGACCTTTTCAGTGTCCGACCTGTGGGGTGCGATTCACCCGTATTCAGAACCTAAAGCAGCACATGCTCATCCACTCAGGTAATGGCATCTTCCCTGTTGTGTAAGTGAACAGTCTCAAACATTTTATTTTGGAACCCAGTTAAAATAAAAAGCATGTACCTTGGAGAAAAGAATAAAAATTCTGGGAAGTCAGATGAAAAACGGATTAGCTTAGGCCTTTTGCTGAAATGGTGCAGTTATGAGAAAGTTGTTCTTTAATGCACTTAGCACAGGTACTAAGTACTGTATCTGATTAAAACTTACAGGCAGCGTGCAATGTGTAAGGTATAAACTAAAAGGTACGTTTCAGGGGTGTGTGTATCTGTACATGAAACAAAAACACAAATGGTAAAATAAGTGGTTATTAAAGCAGATAGTGCTCCTTTCAGAAGCAGCAGTTTGAAAGCCATTACTGCTTAAAATTGCTTTTTTTAAAAAATTCTTTTTTTTTTAAATTTCTTATAAGTTTTTTGTTATTGTTCTGTTCTCTTTTTTAAACCAGTTATGTAGGTTTATATCTGGTAACCTAAACAACTAATTTGAAGATAACATCATGCAACACAGCACCCACTGTTAATTTCTACTACCTTGTTTAGTGAAATTTTGCTTTGTTTCTAATGCTATTTTTGTTTATTACAATTTTGTTTTATTTAAAAAATAATTTTCTTTTTAATGTATTTGGTCCAGGGTCTCACTACGCAGCTCGGACTCATAGTGATCCTACTGTTTACATCCTCCCCAGTGCTGGGATTACAGACATGCACCACCACACCCAGTCTCTGTGGTGGCTCAGTGTGCCGGGGGCAGGGCTGGCATGTCATGTGATGCCAGGGATCAAACCTGGGCCCTGCGCTCACCTAAGCAGGCAGTTAGCCCACTGAGCTATCTTGCCAGCCCAAGTTTTTTTTAAAGTAGATAATGGTTGTTCCTTGTATCATTCTTTTAACTTTTCTGTTTAAAATTATTTCCAAATAAAAAGTGCTTTAAAAAATTTAATATGAGTAGGTGTGGTGGGTGGTGCATACCTGTAATCCCAGTGCTTGGGAGGCTGAAAACAGGAGGATCACTGTGAGTCTGATCTGTGTAATAAGACACTATAGACTCTGTACTAAATTTAAAAAAAAAAAAATATATATATATATATATATATGTATATGTATGTATATTTTACTGTTATGTTTCATAGATCCTGAATTTTTCTGTGCTTTGATTAGTCAGCTCTGTAGTTTCTTTCTAGTGTTCAAGAGATTTTGGATGAATGTGTAGATGAGATTTTATTGAAACTTGAGCTCAGTGGTCACATAAAGGTGACCACTCTTAACGTCCATTCTTTCCCCCAGACAGTCCTTGTAGTCCCTGTCCTAACACGTTTCCTGCAGTGTTGTTAAGTGTACAGTTTGTGTTTTACAGGCTTTAAATTTTCTTTTTTAGGTTTTAAAATTTATTTGCTCTGAACTATGATGTGTTAAGGATACCACAGTTAGTGTGCCTTGTACTTCATTTATTAATTTCCATCAGTGTGAACCACTGAGAGAGCCACTTCATCAAACAATGATCCTGTCGTGGTCATTACATACGGAAATGTTAAAATTTTCCTTTTCTTTTCTCATTTTCTTCTCAGATAAGGAACATGAAATTATGAATGCTAGTATATGAGAATTTCAGTTCTGTCTAAATACTGTGGTTAAAATAAATTGTGAAGTCTGTAAAGTAGATGATTTAAAATTTTCAGAAGTCAAATTTATCATCTGTTACCTCCTCCCCACCCTACCTTAACCTTTAAATATTGGTAATTTTTACATATTATTTGCCTTCTGTGATGTATCAAAATAAAATAATTTTTGATGATAGTTTTTAAGTTCTTGAAACAAAACTTGATTTAGAAACTTTTTAGGTTTATGACCTTTTGGTTTATTGTTTTCATGTTATTTTCTTTTACTTTTTTAGGAATTAAACCATTTCAGTGCGACCGCTGTGGGAAAAAGTTCACCAGGGCTTATTCGCTAAAGATGCATCGCCTAAAGCATGAAGGTAAACGCTGTTTCCGGTGCCAGATATGTAGTGCCACTTTCACTTCCTTCGGGGAATATAAACACCATATGAGGGTTTCCCGGCACATTATCCGCAAGCCTCGGATTTACGAGTGCAAAACATGTGGCGCCATGTTCACCAACTCTGGAAATTTAATCGTGCACCTGAGGAGTCTGAACCATGAAGCATCAGAGCTAGCAAACTACTTCCAGAGCAGGTGAGGTGCACAACAAGACGCGCCAGGAAAACTGCTTTCTGAACTCTCTTTTCCTGCTTTCAGGGCAGCCTGCTGTGTTATTTTATGAGGTTGCCAACTAATCATTATATTTACTTTTAAATTCCCAGTATCCGTTCTATGATCTTTTGATCTAATAAAAAGTTTTCTGGATCTCCTAAGTATATAAAGTTATAAATACTTCATACTTGGTATTCAAAATATTTTCCTACAAAATAAAAATTTTAAATCTGTATGTATATATATAGATATATACATATATTCCTATAGAAGTAGTCCACTTATCCTTGATTTAAAAATAGTAATAATAATAATAATATGAAGTTCAAGTAATCCTGTAGTAGGCCTTAAGTAGATCTTTTTAGAAAGTATACTGTGTCAGATGATACTTAATATCAGGTTACATCACACTGTGGATGTTAGTAAAATATTTTAACTGCTTTTCTCTCCTGCCCTCCCCCCTTCTTTGTCACCCTCCCGGCATCTCTCTCTCTCTCTCTCTGTCCCCTGCCATCCTATGTAAATGAATACCCACTTTTCAATAAAAAAAGGTACTCTGACAGTAACCATAATGGATGAGATGACTTAGGTTCACTGAAGTCTTTCCTGTTTCAGTTCAGAGCTCCAGCTTAGAACCCTGATTGTGTGTAACAGAGTTGCTTTTCTGGCTCAGGGCTCCCACGGAGATCAGGTTCTAGCTCTGTCTCCACTCTGTGATTACACTTGGTACCTCACAGGTGAAACAGCTGGAAGTTCAGCAAGAGAGGACATGTAAGCTTTGAACGAAAGTTTCTTTTTTTTTTTTTCTAATTAGATTTTATTCGTACATTTTAGATATGCATAATGATCACATTCTGAACAGCATAGTTTCTAAGGCCTCCTCCAGATAGATACTTCTATTGTATGTTTTAAAATACTTTATGAGAATTTCACTACTGTAAGAAACCTTTATTATAAAATAAATTTTTACATTTTAAATCACTTTTATTTTTGAAAATATTTTTCAGTAAATTCCAAATTACTCCAGTGTAGACTTTTTCCCTTCACACTGTACTCCAGCGTAGACTTTTTCCCTTTACACTATTTGATTTGTTTCTAATTCTGCACAATTGTCACAAACTTAGATTATACATACCACATTAAAATAGTTGTTTTGAACTAAAACAAGTTAACAGACAACTTCTGTGTCTTATGCAGAATCCTTATCCTTTATTCTTTTTTTCTAACCCCCTCAAAAGTCTAAAATTTTCTAGAGTTCAATTTAGAACATTTGAAATTGCTTTGCAGATGAGCAGAGTTGAGTTTTCCTATGAATGCTAAACAATTATAAAATGGCTGTATCAAGTGTATTAGTTTTTTATTTTTATTTTTTTTGTGGTACCAGTGATCAAACTTAGTACCTTGCGATTGCCAGGCAGGTGCTTATGCCACTGAGCTCTATCCCCAGCCCGAGTGTATTAATAATGATAGTCCTAGTATAATGAGCCTTTTTGGTAATGAAGATTTAGATAGAGCATTTATGATAAGACTTATTTCATGTTTGTTGTTTAAATACCCCAGAATGGTTAGAAAATACACACTATTAAAATTTCAGTATATTTTACTGTTCATATTTCCTGTGCAAACCAGTAATTTAGTGCTTTTTTAGGACAAACATAAATAATCCAAGGTATTCATTTCCAAATTCTGATTCAGACATAATTTATTACCATGTTCAGATCTAATAGCAAGATGCACATAAATTGTCTTTCTATATTTCTCATCTTTACACATTATTTTTAAGTCATTTATGTATTCATGATTTAATTTCTTAATCAGTAGAATGGGTTTGTATGCCTTTTATTGTGTAATCCTAGAAAAGTTAGAACATTTAAATTATTCAGATAGCCTCTGCATAAGTGAACAGTCTACTTAGATTTGTTTTGTCAATAAACATAGACCAAGAAAGGCTATTGAGGCTTCTTGAGGATCCTCAAGGACTGATGCATTTTTGTTCTGATGGGTGACTTTGGTTCATATTTAGGAATGTTTATAAGTTGAAAGTTCTGAGCCCTAACATTTTTTGAGAATTCATGAAATAAAAGGCCCCAGTCTTGATTTGCAGCTTGTGTCTTTTATTGTATTCTGTTACTGATTTCAAGTTAACTCATGTTTCACCCTTTGCCTCTCACCTAGTGATTTCCTAGTACCGGACTACTTAAACCAAGACCAAGAAGAGACCCTTGTTCAGTACGATCTTGGAGAACACGGTTTTGAAAGCAACTCTTCTGTTCAAATGCCTGTAATTTCACAGGTCTCCTCCACCCAGAATTGTGAAAGCACCTTCCCCTTGGGATCCCTTGCTGGGCTGGCAGAAAAGGAAGAGGAGGTGCCAGAGCAGCCGAAGCCCGGCGTGCATGCTGATGCTGCCAGCGAGGATCCCCCCAGTCAGAGCTGTCTTTTATAACTATCCAGTAGTTTTGTGGTTTGGCTTCATTTTTTGGAAAGTGCCTGTGCTTGGTCTTGTACATTTAAATTTAATCTAATTTTTTAAGCAAGAAAAGGTTTGGGAAAGAATCTCCCTTTTCATTTTGTAAGTCCTACAACTGATGTTTTATTTTCTTAACTGAGAAATTGCTTCTGTCAGGACATAATAACACGATGTTGAAATTTAGTAGAACTCATGAAACCCAGGAGAACCAGTTGACTTCAGACATGTACCAGGTTATTTTTCATTTAATTATTAAAGATAGGCTAACAACAGATCATTAGGTAAAAAATAAATCAGGTGATTATTGGTTTGATTATCCTAAGATAAAAAGGTACGTGAGAAACAAATTACTAAGCAGAATTTAACTAATGGCTTGAGTAGATGTTTACTCTTCTGCATAGGACATTGTAAAGCCAGCTGATTTTGGAAGTGTTCATGGTGAACTTTCTTAAAAATTACTAAATACTTCTGAAATCCAGCATACTTTTTTTAAGCTTTGTCATTTCTATTACGATTTTTTTAGATGAAGATTTGGTTTGGATCGGCATCCTCCATGCCTTTTAGTTCCACTCCAAAGGCAAAGACCATGCCTGAGAAGTCAGACTGTGGATGACACTACCAGGAACACAGAACGAAATACACAAAGCTCAGCTTCATAGAAATTCTTCTACTTTTCTGGCTAAAATTGACATTTACCTGTTGTTTGGAGGTTAATGTCTTGTAATTATTAGGTCATTGCTCCAGTCACTCTTCTCTGTGGCCCGTCAACAGTACTTTTTCTTGTATTTACCAGTGTGCTACCATATAAAGTAAAGCTATTAGAGATACTCTATATTTTATATATAGGTTTATGTATTGTTGGAGATGTTTTTACTGTGCTGTTTTGGACAAAATAAAGAATTCTGTGTTAAGGTTAAGTTCTTAACTAAGATTGTTTACAAAATCCCATATGACAGTGATATTATCCGTATTCCAAAATAGTTTAAGACATTGCCAAATTTATTATAGCAGTTTCTATAGTTTTTGCACAGTGTAAGCAATAATTTAAAAATTAGGCTATAAAATGGATCATCTACTACTCTGGAAGAAGAGAGAAAATTGTTAAGACTTAAAAAACCCTAAAAACCTTAAAGTAATGAGTATCACCTTTTCTGCTGCTAAAAAGATGAAATTTATACGATGCTCAAAACTGGGATAGCCAGGTGCGGTGATGTACAACTGCAATCCCAGTACTCGAGAGTCTGAGGCAAAAGGGTCACTGCAAGTTCAAGGCAGCCTAGGCTACGTGTTGAATTCTAGTCCAGTCTGAATTACAGAGCAATATCCTCTTGAGAAACCAAAAAATAAGAGAAGACTGGGATGTATATTTTGTCTAGTGTCATTAAAGCATCTTTGACTTTGTTCAAAAATACGACTCCACGAATAATGAACTTTTAGCATCTTTTATGTATATAAAAGACCCGAAGTTCAGTAATTATAAAACTGATTAGAAAATTATGAAATAGGTTAGAGAAAAGTTATACAGAGATTTGAAGTTTATTCAGGTGCCAGGCCTTACTAAATACATTTAATTATAGCAATTTGTTTGTTTTTGTATAATTTATTCCTCCCATCCCATTAATGTCAAGAAAGAAAAAGTCAAGTCACTAGAACTTTTTTCGGTTAATATTCTTTCTATCTCTGCTTACACTCTGCTGTCCTTAACTCCAGCTTGGGCTGGGTGCTGGAGATGGAGCCCGGGGTCTTGCCCATGCTAGACGTGAGCATGACCATAAGCTACATCACCCCCTTCCAGTTTTGATGCCTCACTCATGAACCTATTTTTTACTCATTCTGCCTTTAGCCCTCATTTCCATTAGTGTGTTTCACTTACAAACTTGTGTGGTTTTTTTGTTTTTTTGTTTTTTTTTTTTTTTTTTTCATTTTAATCCATATGCTCCCAAACATAAGTGTATCCTTCAGGAAAATCAATGTTTATAAGTTAAGGGTTTCTACAATTTATGATTCTTCACTAGGATTAAATTACTTAGTGCAAAAGACTGCTGTGTCTCCATTACAACTATAAATTAATCTCAAAATCCTATGTTAATAAGACAAAGAATAGGAAGCACTATTGCTCCTCATTCCAAGTTACTTTTTTTAAAAGGAGAAAAGAAACTTTAAAAATGCCTAAGTCATTGATAGTCCTCCCAGTTGAAAGTGTTGTAGTGTATCCCTTCTCCTGAGAATTCTACAGTAGGAGAGCCCTTGGCAGCTGCGGCTCTAAGGTATTCTGACTATATTTCTACAATGAAGAATTCATTGGATATTCTTTTTTCCAGGCAGAAACTAGGTTTTCATTGGTAATTATGGATTTCTAGGTTTTATAGGAAATTTGAATAGACTGTGAAAGCTCTTATCTAGTGACTCCCCAAATCGTATCAATATAGGTAACTGTTCGATATTTAACGTGAAATGATAAGAGACCTTTTCCTATTTCAGAGAGGCTCTGCATTTTTCTTAACACATGATTTGAGGATGTTTTGTTTATAAATCTGTTTAAAAAAACAAAACTGCGAGAGGGTAACTGTATATATAGTAGTATTTAGATTTATTTAAGGTTCATGTAAGAGAAGGATGCCTGGATGTATAATTTTTACCAGAACATGTGGAAAACATTGCAAACTTTGCAAAGCTAGTTTAGGATATGTAAGCATAGCTAGCTGTCTTAAGACATAAGGGGGGGGGGTACCTTTGTGATATTTAAAGGGCTTAAAGTTTAGAATGCAAAAAAAAATTACCTTTTTATTTATTTTTTTTTAAATTACCTTTTTAAAACCAAGCATTTTATATTAGAAAAGTTTTATTTCCAGTTTTTTAACTACCAACTACATACCCCCTAGAAGTAAGCAAGTATATTCACCATGATGCTGGAAGTTACTGTTTCTCCATTCTTTTCATTTCTAGGGGTATATTCTAATGCTGGAAGCAAGTTAGCATGTCAGATATACTACTAATTCTAAAAAAAATTGCCAATTTTTATTTTAAGTAATTACACAGTTACATTGGCAGGTTTTTGTTTTTTTTTTTTTAAGTTTGCAGTTGTTTTAGTAAAACAAAGTTAAGGCTAAAATGTTTAAATATCCTTATTGTCTTCTATTTTAAAACTTACATAACCATTCTGCTTTATGGCAACTAGATTCCTTGTTAGGACACATGGCCTTTGGTTTGAAAACAAATTCCACTCGTTAAAATATTTTACTAAGTGGGATGAGCTTGTCAACACATCTGAGAGCCCTAGTCACTGGAGACCAAGTGACTTAGCGTGTGCTTCCTGGGTGGGAGGGGCCCCAGCTGCAGGCCTTCCCTCAGAGCCTTTGGGAGTGGCCTGCTTCTCTCTTTCAAGGTTCTGATTTTGTTCTCTAAATGTACATGGAGGCTAGTTAGACAGTCCAGTGTTTTGTTGAGTTTTCTTTAGCTTTTAGTACTGGGGATCAACCCTGGCCTCACATATGCTAGACAGGTACTCCTCGCCGAGCTACATCCCTACTCTTTTTTATTTTTTTTTTCCTTACTCCTTAATGGCTTTTATTTAGAAGATTCTTAGGTCATGGTTTACAATCTTTGTAGTCCCTGAAAAATACATTATTATGCAGTGTAATGGTAATTCTATTCTAGTATAGCACCCAGAGAAAATTATATTTGATGAGTGGCATGAAATCCCAACATTGAGGAGGCTGAAGCAGGCGGATCACTGCAATTGACTTTTGATGTAATAGTTACTATTTCCCTCAGCTACAAAATAGAAAGTTAGAAATGTAAATATATATCCAAGAGAAAGAATCATTTTCCAGTTATTAAGATTATCTGGGAAAAAGAAACTAGTTAAGTTCACATGTGGAAAGAACAGGCCCAGAGTTACTAAAGGATATCACTATGGTTTTCACTGTAAGTTATTGATATAAGATGCTTTATAATATATTTACACTTCGAAAGTTATTGAGAGAAGCTGGGCATGGTGGCACATGCCTATAATCCCAGCACTCGGGAGACTGAGGCAGGAGGATCGCTCTGAGTTTGCAGCCAGCTTGCGCTACAAAATGAGTTTGAGGTCAGCCTGAACTGCATAGTGAAACCCTGTCTCAAAAAAGACAAAAAGAAAAAAAAAAAAAAAACTATTGAGAGAAGAATATATAGAATCTAGATTTTATTGAAAAGTCCTAAGAAGAATACATCCAAAAACAATAGTGAGTCAGCTTAACACAGTGAAGTGGAATTGTGCCACTTCTCAGATTGGACTGTGGAATGCTCTGTGGATGTTTCACTTTAGATTACAGATGTTGAGCTTTGTGTCAGTGTATTTATAGGAAGTTAAACCCTATCTCAGAAGTATTGACAACATAGTACTAGTTATCATCAGGAGTTACAGTTCTATTTTATTACCAAAAGAAAATTCATGTTTTTAAAAATAATCCTCAGAAATTCCAAGCACTGTCAAAAGAACCTGAGTTTGGTAGTGCAGTGTCTAGCATGAGATTGCCCTGACATGGCCAGAAGGCCTCAGTGGAAGCCCAGGGTCCAGGCCAGTTCATACTACCAAGGCTCCTGTGTACGTGCTGGTTTACAAAGAGCTTACCTGTTGAGACCATGGGTTGGAAATCCAAGCTTCAGTAAGAAGAATTTTTAAAATGGTTTTAGTTTGGAGTTGCTGGTTTATAAAATCAGTCTATTTATTTCCTCTCAAGTTGACAAATTTTGCTGATTAAGCCTGAAGTCCCAAGCTCACTCTTGATGATCTCTTGATGGATAAAATTGCTGCTTAATTGTCAGAGGAGCTGCAGTATCATGACTGTTATTAAATTGTCTTGTTTTCCCAAATGCCAGCCTGACCATCTAGATTTTATTTGATTAAGTCAGTTGGAAAGCATTCTGTAAGTGAATGTTCAGTTTACCAAAGTGCACCCTGCTGAGGAAGAACGCGTCCTCCCTGCGCTAAGAGTAGCTGCCGTCGCCTGGATCCGTCACGCTTCCTCGGCGTTAGCAGAAGCTGCGTTCAGGAGCCGGACGCCTTTCAGCAGTTCTTAGAAACACCTGCTTTCTAGGGAGAGCCTTTCCTGTGAGCAGGTTGTAGGTGTTTCTCCTAGATTCTCTTTTTATTTCAGTACCAATTTAACTTTCAAATTGACAGATGCTGTGTAAAGCCTCTCATACTGAGAGTAGTCCGTTAAATTTTTGAAAGTTGCACTGTTTTTCATCTTTCAAGCACCTGCAATGACATTGGGTATTTGGAAGGAAAAAGATCATAGACTTTTTTCATTATCTTCCTTGTACAAAATGATGGCTTCTAATGCTTGTATTTCAAGGTATTTTTTAAAAACCAACAATCCCTGATAAGGGTGGCATTTTGTTTAGATCCAAATTCCAAACAGTGTACTTCTGTTCCTCGTGACTCCGGTCGCATCAGATAGTGATTGCTTGCCTCTTTGCAGGGCACCCTTACGGCACCTTATGTCCAATTTGGAGGGTAGTATATGGCTTCTTCATGCCTCTGCTATCTTCAAAAGCCATTTTATAAAAATCCTAGGTAGCCTATTTTAATATTTAAAAATATATATTTGTGAAAGATACTTTTAGAACAGACTTGTTTTTTTACTTTATAATTCCTGTATCCCATTTTTAAGAGTAAATTTAAGCTTTTCCAGGATTAGGAAGTATTCTTTTTCCAGAACAGCATAATAAGAAAGTCATATTGGGAT
Source organism: Octodon degus (assembly GCF_000260255.1). Lineage (NCBI taxonomy): Eukaryota > Metazoa > Chordata > Mammalia > Rodentia > Octodontidae > Octodon > Octodon degus. Next base: position 7,324,190 of record NW_004524712.1, on the reverse strand, counting down.
AAAAGACCAGAATTCAGTGATAAAAGAAATTAATATCAGCTAAGGGAGATAGAATTGAAAGGCAAAAGTTGTTTTTGGTGTAACAGATATGAATTTTTAAATAAAGTGTTTCTGTAATTTCGTATTTGCTGCTATAAGTGGCTCAATACTTTACAGGACTAACAAATCTGGCTCCATTTCAAAGAGTCCGTTCTGGTGCAGGCCACCGAGGTGGAGGCTGCACCACCGTCTCCCCAGGCGCTGCTGCTCCGTGTAGCTCCCGCATGCTCTAATAGTCGTCTGCAGGCCGGCAGCAGGCAGGTGTGGGGCAGCTTCCCTCTGCCAGCTGTAGCATCACGAGTCCTCCGGGGCGCTGGCCGCTTCCTAGCCCGCACGGGAGGTGATGCTGAGGAGGAAAGGTGAACTACGCTACGTGGGTGTCTGTCCACCCGTCTCCCAGAACCAGGAAAGCTGTGCCAGTCCCCAGTTCACCAGCTTTGTACCTGATCATCTCATTCAAGTATGGCTTTACTTGGTGACAGTGACCATAGCTAAGTTACTTGGCATGTTTGACTTTCGACAGTAACAAAAATGGTTTTGGATTTTGTTTTATTTCTTAAAAATATATACAGTGTCAGAACTTTGCATTTTATATACTAGTATCTAGATATTAGTATTTTACAGGAAACAGTTCTTGGTCACACACACATATTTTTGTGACTTTTTTGTAAACTAAGTGCCGTTTCAACGTTACAATCATTTTTAGAGTTATTGTAATCAGTGTGAATATCATGTTTTTTCAAATCTGTTCTGAGCCTACATAGTGTTTGCTTTGTGAACATGTGTATTGTATATAACCTGTATAGTTACATTGTATTGAAATAGTAGCTTGTTTGATATAAGGAAAGTATGTATTGAGTATCTTTTTGCTAGTTTGATTGTTTAATCTTTTTTAAAAAGGCTTAAACTTTTTAAAAAAAAATCTTTAAACTGGCCTTTATTACATGGTCGCAACGTTGCAGTTGGAAGAGAAGGGCAGGGAAAACTAGTCTTGAGTGTTTTGGGATAGAAACATGAGACTAAGACTTGTTTTTATTTTGTTTTCTCCTTATTAAAATACCTTATTAATGCTTTATGGAATAAAACTTCCTGCTACTGTTATTTGTTACTGGCTGGAAGAAAAAAAAAATGGTGGTGTTGGTTGAGGTCCAATGAACAAGTTATCAGAATAATTAAACAACATGTTCAGACTAGGAGAACAGCTATAAGTGCAGAGGTTCTGCAAGCCTGTACCCCGCCAGGGAGGAAGCTGTCAGGGAGCTCAGCAGCGGAGGTCATCAAGCCTGAGAGCTGTTCAGCAGTCCTGCGTGGAGCAGGAAAAGCTCCTTACTGGTTGACAGGTTACTTCCTGAAGTTCCTGGGGTGGTTTTTTGTTTTTTGGGTTTTTTAAAAGTTGTATCATATTGGCTGGACAGCCATTGCTGCCATTTCAGTGATAAAATCTGACTGAAAGCAGTTTCTTTGTAGGGGTCAACCAATTACATAGGTAACAAGCCGTGGAGGGTCGGGAAGAGCTCTTGATGTGGATTTTGACAATGGTTGTCTTAAACAAAAAAAAAAAAAGAAAGAAATTATTGACCTCAAGCAACCAGGAACATTTCAGTTTAAGTTCAGAGAGGAAGATCATAAATGTTTGAAGAAGTCCTTTCATTCAGTGGATGTGTTAAATATTTTTAACAAGTTTGTGAAATCATTCAAGCTCAGCAAACTATTAGGTTTTTCAGTAGCTAAATTTTAGCCACAGAGGGTTGTGTACATTGTAGAATGTAAAATAATTTTATCTTAACATTTGCATATGAATTGTATCCCAGAAAGCTTCCTTTCAGAGAGTGATACTAACAATAATAACTAAAAGATGTGTATCTCAATCACTAGAGTTGAAATTAATAATTTGGGCTTTTTATCTTTTTTGCGGGGGGGGGTGCTTTTTATCTTTTGAGCTGAAGTTTGTTCTAAGTACTAAACTAAGACAATTAGCAAAATAAAATCCATAAACATACCAAGAATTTAAAGGGGAAAACCTGTGTATAAAAGTCAAATTACAAAGTGTAATGTGGAAGTGTTGTATGAGGAAGCTTTCTACTCATGGAAAAACTAACCAAGGTAGGGTGTATGCCTTCAAGAGAATTCTCAGCTAACAGATCAGTTAAAAAAAGTAATAAATAAAATAGATCAGTAAATGGGGCTGGAACTCCCTGGTGGACAAACAGATGTTTTGTTCTTGTTTCTACTATTGTAGTTTTCTTAAATTTGGTTGGTTTATTTGAATTCACCTACCAAAAATATTGAAGTCCCCTACTTCATAGGACAATAGCTCATCCGAACAGCATCTCCCAAACGCGGTTGTGGAAGAGGAGCCAGGAGCTTGGCCCGGCCAGGTCTAGTGTGGTGACACTCTCTGTGAACCCTCGAGGGAGAGAAAAGTGAACTGAATTCTGCAGGCGTGTGTTTTTCTGTCTCTTAAACCAGAATTAGGTCTTTTCCTTGAGGGACAGTCATTGCACCTTTTTCTTAAAGTGAAAACAACTGCTCGTAAGCACTCAATTTCTGTCACGTTTCCTTTCACTTGCTCTCTGTGGCGCAGGAAGTGTGAACAGGCAGAGCCTCACGCTGAGCTCCATCCTGGGCTGGGTTGGTTTGGCGTGGTTCTGAGGCAGAGTCCCACTGGGTCACTCACTGCAGCTGCTCGGGCCGGGCTCCGGGGTGCTGGGGTAACAGACGCGCGCCACCACGCCCAGCTGCCCAGGCCTGCATTTTTTTTCCACAGGTGGGCGCTGGTTAACTCCAGGCTGTCCACTAGGCGATCTTCCCAGTACCTATTCGTAACATTTCCCATTATTTTCTTCATCCCTGCTGTTGTAAACATCGCTAGTTGTTGGTGTTTCGGTCCAGATAACATCAGTAGTCTCCTGTTGTCCCTCTTGGGTTCTGCCCCCTTCTGATCAGGTCCTGTTTCTCCTGGGATCATCTGTCTCATTAGGACATTGTCCTGCCTCTGCTGTGCAGCTCCTGCTGTCCCTCAGAACGCCTTCCAAGCCTGTGTTGCCTGCCTTCAGGAGAGCTCGGGCTCCACTCCTCAGGAGCGCCCGGGACCTCCTCCCTGCTCCTCCCCTCCACTTCGGGGCTGAAAGCACTGCTGTGCATTGCTTGGTAGATGAAACCGCCAAACCGCCCCTCAGTCACACTGTTTTAAGTTTCTCTCACCAGCAGTGCGAGGACTAAGTTATACATGCAGCGCTTGCTGCAGGGCCTCGTATACAGGAACCAGTCTAAATCTCACACGTGCGCTGAGTTCAGGGAGTGTGCCTTGTGCTGGCGTACCACGTTTGTAGTACCTGGCCCAGAACTGCACGCTGCTCAGTGGATAACAGTTGCTGCAAGTAGTGCTTAGAAGTGCAGTTTACCACAGATCCTAAAGGTGCCTGGCAGGAAAGCGAAACAGAAGACCTGAGGTACTTTCATCCTGTTACTTGACTTGCCCCAAGCTCTTCAGCATATACAGCAGTCTTGAGTTTATGAGAGTCTAAACCTACAGGGCTTTGGAAACTGGTGAGACGCCACCTTCAGTCCTCAGGACGGCTGCTTGGCACACTCCTGTGAACCGCTTGTGTCCGCCGCCCCGCCCCCTCCTGGCTCTGTCCCTGCGGGGTTACAGTGAGCGTCACCCCCCAAGGACACCTTCCCAGGGCCTGCTACACGGGGCTGGGCTTCCTCTTGCACCCCGAGCACCTCTTTATCTCGGGCCTCTGGCCGTAACAGAGAACAGGTCCAGGTCGATGGCGTGAATGGAGTCCAACCTGACAGAACCTAACAGTTTGTGAAGTAAAGAAGTCCAGGGGGGCGGGGAGCTGGCTCAGTGGAATAAGCGCTTGCCTGGCAAGCACAAGAGCCTGAGTTCCATCCCTTCTGCCAAAAAAGTTCAGAGATTTTTTAAAAATCTAATAAAAATGATGGCCACAAGACACCAAAAGGGATCCGTTGGACCCTTGATGGGGCCACAGCCTGGGGGAGGAATGAGGAAGTGCCCAACCCTGAGCCTCCAGGGTAGACTGTTGAGGGCAGAGCAGCAGTGTAATTTGCCAAGCATTACGGTGTCTCTGAAGGGCAAAAATGGGCAAAGAACGTAACTATGGACTGGACCTACTATAACAGGGAAATGTCACACATGTCTGGACAAAGTGACATGAGCCGATCTCGCTCGAGAAGGGGTAAGAACAAGTATCAAGTAGATCAAGAGCGCTCAGAGCCCGAACGCACGTTGGTAGGGCGCAGAGGAGTGCGGTGAGAGCAGCGCCGCCCCGCGGTGCAGAGCACCTGCGTGCTGAGCTGTTGGGCGCAGCCGCCCGCCCGGGCCAGGAGCCAGGGCCCGGTTCTGGCCAGGCGGAGCTGCGGGCTGGGTCGGCGAAGCACCTCCTTAGCCCGGGCCAGACCTGGGGCTGTCTCCAGCACTGGCAAGGGGCGTTCCAGAGGCACACCCAGGAGAAGCCTACTACAGGACGGTTGCGCAAATGAAGTGCTTTAGCTGGTTGCTTAGTTACTGAGTTACTAAACTTTCTAGCAGAACTTAACTTTTACTAAAAAGTTGGTAGGACTGAAAATTCCTAAGAACATTCTAATGTCCAAAGTACTCTTCTTCCGTAAGCACTGACTCTCCCATCTCAGGAACACAACACATCTTGCGGACGTGCTGAGACGGCTACCGGGACAGCAGAGGGCCTGGTAGTGTGGGAGGCAGGCCAGCGTGGAGTGACGAGCCCAGGTCCAGAGGGGGAGCAGAGCGAGGCAGGGGTGCGGGCAGGACAGCTCGGCGTGAGGCAAAGCGTAATGGAGCACCAGCTGCCAGAGATCAGAGGGCAGAGGCTGGCCACGAGTTGGCTTCCAGGCAGTGTCTTCTAGAGCAAGGCAGAGAAGCCCAGGAGGGCCTGCAAGTTAGAGCAGGCGCTAGCAGCAGTTGTGAACCTGTCTTTGTTTCAGAGCTCAGCACACTTGCTATATCTAGAATTTTGGCTCTTCTGCGAGCTTAAAATGCCACAGAAAAGACCCCTGTATGTCAGGCCCGGGCTCAGGCACGCAGCTGGGCCTCAGGCTCAGGTTCTCTGTTCACCCAGGACACGACGGGGACGTGCCTCTTACCCAGAACCCTGCCAGTGGAGGAGGTGGGTGTCTGCTTGGGTGCAGCCTGTGATGAAGAGGGGACTCAGCCCGGCAAGGCGAGGAGCCGGCACGCTTGTGCCCTTCTCTTCGAGGCGCCCTGTGTATGATATGTAGGCAAACTCCAGCCCACGGTGTGCAAAGGCTCTACTGTGGGCTGAGGACACCGCCTCGCTGCGGTGTGCAAAGGGACACAGCACACACACATGGGGTCCCTGTCTGCCCTACGAGTCAGAGGCCCACAGAGCCAAGCGCCCCATCAGCCCGGTGCTGACAGTGTGCCCCACACTGAGCCTGCCACCCCTTCATTCCCTCCGGGCTGTAGTCAGCGACCACCCCAGAGCCAGCGTTCCAGCCTTGGGTGTGGACAAGCTTCACCTTCCACTTCCTGATGTCTTGGCTTCAGCAGGCTCCTCTTTTATCAGCAGGAGTAAGCTGGGAGTGGGATGGAGAAGCGAGCAGGGATGAGGCTGGGGAGCGCTGAGCCCTAGTGTGGAGTAGGAGCCAGTCCCAACACACACACACACACACACACACACACACACACACAGAGAGTCCTGAGCCAGCCTTAGGGGAGCCCACTTCTAAATGCATTAAAAGGGGCTGGGGAGATGGCTCAATGGAAGAAGCGCTTCCCTGGCAAGTGCAAGGGCCTAAGTTCAATCCCTGGTTCTGCTAAATAAATAAATAAATAAATAAATGCATTAAAAAGCTGTACAGCCTGTGTTCATTGCAGACCCCAAGACTGGCCCTCACTTCTCAGAAGTTACCAGTGACGTCATCCCATAAAACAGGAAAAAGTTCACTATCCCCAAGGGAGGAGAAAGTACCTGAAAAGGTCAAGAGGGAGCAGGACTCAGACTCCAGGAGGCACTGTCTTCAGGAAACCGTTGTGCTCCCTCCCTCTCTGACAGCCCCAGTCCCAGCAGTGCACAGCAGGGGAGTGCAAGAGGCCAGCTTGGGCAAGAGACCTGTCTGCACAACAGAAGGGCATGCTATGAGCGAGCGCTGCACATGTCCTGCCTCCCTGGCATTTCCTTCCTGACTGATGAAGGAAAACCTGGAGCAGCCAAGCTCTTGACAGCTCTGATGCTCTTTGGGGCTCGCGAGGTGCTGGGCAGGCCTTCAGCAGTGCTGGCACCAAATTGCAGTCTTTCTAGGGTCTGAGGTAAGCTAGCTGACACAGAAGGTTGGAGAGATTGGTGCAGCTTCATCTCAGAGAGGTTTCAGAGATGTGTCTGGAAGAGACACGTGCAATAAGGGGGAGCGATAACTCTGGCAAAGGGGATCTGAGGAGTGCGCTGGAGCCCACTGCCACCAGGAGGGAGAGGGAGAACAATGTCTCTCCCTCTCCCTCCTGAGCAGCGACCATGGCCCAGGCTCCCATGGCCTCTGCAAACCCACGCCAGCGTCGGAAGCTGCCAAGTGAGCCTGTCTTCCAACCTTTAGCTCACCAGCTCCGTCCCGAGGCTCACTCGACAGCGAGAGCTGGCCACCCTGCTCACGCGCTCAGGAAACACTTGCTCAGGCTGGGAGAGCCTGCCTGCGATTCCACCTTGTGCGGAAATCAATCATCCGTTGCCCTTGAACAGCCAGCTCAACCAGCTGTGGGATGGGCGCCTTGACCGCGTTGTTTCCACGCGTGAGAGTGTAGGCGCTTGACATCTGTGTTTTGCCAGGACGCAGCATAAGTTGTGTGGGAGGTGGAGAGAGGTGGCTACCCCAAGCTTCCTTTGGACCGCACAGGACTTGTGGCCTGTTAACTCTGGCCAAGGACCGCACTGAAATGTGGTATGGGGGCGCCCCCTAGTGCTCCCTCCTGTAAAGAGCTGTGGAGCAAGGACTAAAGCCAAAACGTTCTTTACTTACTCTTAATCCAAACTTTAAAAATATTTAAATTCAAAAAGTATCCAATACAAGTACCCAATAAAACAGTTCAAACTGCTAACACTTTGTTTGTCTTTCAAAGCTTTTAAACCAGGACAAAATGGAAATCTGTTTTCAGCTCAGTTTTTGCTCCATTCTCCTAGGTCCATGGAAGTCCTTGTCACTGGTGAAACAGAATCATTTCTGTCCCCAGGCACAGATTCAACTTGTGAGTCTCAGACAGGGAAGTCTGGGCTCAGCGGTGCCCCTTTCACCCAACAGAATTTCCTTTTCCATGCAAGGCTCCAGGCCAAGGTGCCCATCACTTCCGGCCTCTCCCCAAGCCAAGCTTTGCCTTCAAACCACACAACACTCAGAAACAAGGGCTCAGGGCAGGAAGGTGGTGGGCAGGGGCTGGCTCCTCAGAAGGCCAGAACGCCATGTTCTGCTGCCCAGGCCCAAGAACTCAAGGAAACACTTCTGCTTCCAGCCCACACTGCCCCAGGCAAAGGAGTAAGAAAGCAGATGGCCTGGCTGGGAGAAAGGGAAATGCCCGGCGGCTTGGCGGCTGCAGCAGGGCCCAGGAAATGGAACAGGAAAGATTTGACAATTCTGAAGGAACCTTTTCAGAGCCCAGCTCTGGAGGTTTCTTTTGACCTTTCTACATGTGCCTCAGCCAGTGAATTTATTATCTGGCAAGAGTTCTGATCCTGCACCTCAGAGCCCCCAGGGAAGAAGGCCTTGGCTCCAGAAAGCCACAGACTGTGGATGTGGAGTCTGGTACCTTCTTCAGACCCACTTCCTGCGGTCCTGTCTCCTCCCACGTGCACCTGGAAAGGTGAGGAGAAGGAGAGCCCGAGTCCTGCTGAGGCCGCTGTCCTTACGGCTGCTCGCCCTCCACTGATGAGTGAGCGCACCCAGCTGGGGAGACACAAGACCAGGGCATCCAGTGCCCTGCGGCAAGGACAAGGCGAGTGCACCTCCTCCACTGTCCGAGACGCTCATCTGCACCCTAATGATGAGAGTCCTGCCTGGAGGCCGGCTGGGCGGCCATAGGAGCTTCCCCTCGGAGCTGGAAGGCTGTTCTCCTGCAGCAGGCCGCTGAGGCACCTGCAGGGCCACCTGTCCTCAGTCGGGGCCCTCAGGCGCAGCGCCGCCGCCGCACCCACCCAGCGCTGCGGACTAGCATCTGCCTTCTCCTGGCCCTGGGGGTGCCGGCACCGAGCCTCCCAGCTGCTGGCTCATCTGGGGTCCTGCTGCGCCCGATGCGGCCACAGTCACGTCACATGACAAGCTAGATTAAAGGATGGCTTCTTTCCTCTTGTCCCCTCATTTACACAAATAACTTTTTTTGCTTTTTCAGGAGCCACATGCTTTTAACATAATCTTTATTCCCCTCAATCTGGACTTTTTTCCTGTGCTGCCTTCCTTAGCTGGGCATGTGGTGCTGGCACTGTGACCTCGAAGAGTGTCCTCTGGTCGCACCCCCGACCGCTTCACGGCTGCCCCCAACCCACACACGGTGTTCCTGAGCCTGGTGGAAAGAGCTGGGCCGAGAATGGCAGAATTCCCCCGGAATTTCCCCGTCGAGTTAAACAAGACCATATGAGGCTCCAGAGAGGCCTGGCTGGAGCCGGCAGTCGGGATTCCAGGGTTTGGGCAGGGAAACTGCGATAAGCTCCAAGGTGCGCAAGCCCGGCGCCGCCGCGAGGAAAGTTGGGTTCGCAGCCCAGGAAAATCCACTCTCCTCCTGGAAGAGGCTGAGACAATGGAACTGACCCCACCTGGGCCGGGAACACGCAGCCTCCCAGCTGCGGGCTGAGAAGGCTTGAAGGGGCTGCGAGGAGAAGGACGGCGGTGGGGTAGGGCTCGCGGGCGTGGGGAGCCGAGAGCCGGCTCCTTCACTCCGCGCCCTCGCCCTGGACGCGCCACACCGCGGAGCCACTCGCTGAGGGACGGTGCGCAGGGCCGGAGCCTGGCCCAGACCCAGGGCCGCGCTGCGTGCGCCGCCTCGGCCCGCTTGCCGTCCGCGCTCCGGCTGCCCTTTCTACTCTCGGCCGGGAGCTCAGCAAGGTTCACCCAGCGCAGAGCCAGAGCCGCAAGCACGCACACGCACGCGTGCGCACACGCACGCACACATGCGCACACGCACGCGGTGGTCCAGGAGCCAGGCCACAGCGCCTGCCGTCGACACGGGGCCCCTCACCTTGTGAAGAGCAGCGCAACTGCGTCTGCACAACTCCAGCACCTTAAACCCAGACGGAAATGGCCCGGTTCCTGCCTTCCTCATCCTCTGTGCTGTGTAGGGTCTTCCACTTGCTCCAGGTCACCCTGAGGGACCCACACAGCAGCACACCCTGTGACAGTGTTCCCCCTGCCGCCTTCCAACCTGCGTTCTCTTCCCTGCCCTCCCCAGCCCACCATCCTTCTGTGCAACTCTAGGCAAACGACAACAAGTCCTTCCCATGGAGAGTCCTGAGGGACCTAAGAAGCAGCAACACCCTCCTCCACCTGGACCAACAAGCAGGTGGCAGGCAAGCACAGGACCAGCTTAGAGCCAAAAATACACCTAAACTGAAGCGCTGAAATGACTGACTTCTGAGGTACAAGCATGACTGCCTTCAGCACATGTGGGAACACGTCCTTAGGAGATGGAGGCAGAGTGTGAAGAGCGCATAGCCCTGGTGAGGCGCACAGGAATCCTCCGCAGTGCCCGAGTGAGTGTGGCTCTGGAGTCAGACTGTCAGCATCAAAGCCCAGGCCCAGTGTTCGTAGGTGTCTGTCCCCTGCTTCCTAGCCTTTGTGTCAGAAAGTCAAGCCTAGAGGATTGTTGTGAGATTTAAATAATCCTGCCGCTAGGGAGGCTGACACAGGGTCCAAGTTCAAGGCCAGCCTGGGCAACTTAAGACCCTGTATTTATTTATTTATCTAGGGCGGAACCGGGGATTGAACTCAGACCCTTGCACTTGCTAGGGAAGTGCTTACTCCACTGAGCCATCTCCCAGGCCCCAAGACCCTGTATTTAAAACAAAAATCAAATTCACCCATTAGGAGATGCCGTTCTTCGTTAAACACTGGGGGGTTCTATCATTTCACAGCCCCCAGAAATTCACGTTTGAGAATCGTGGGCCAGAAGATCCAGTTTCCCTTAAAATGGTTGTAAGTGGGCACCGCGCACACACGTGAACACGCACATGCACACACTGTGACCCCAAGCCTGGAAAAGTACAAGTTTTCAGCTGAGATACCTTGGATGCCTCTGGGGGAGGGAGAGGGTGTCCCGGCTTCAGCCAGGACAAGCCACACACACACCCTTACCCTACACGCTCCAATGCCTGTGTGTGTGCACGCGCGTGTGGTGTGTTCAGATATGCCATTGTCCGAGGTGCCCATCAGGGGTGTCTCATGGGATACAGCTTCGTCCTTGTGGCTGACAGAGCTACACCACCGCAGCCACAACCCTGAGAGCCACGTTTGAGCTTACCTGGCAACTTGGGGTCCTCCAGGAAACAATGCTGAGCTCAGAGCGCCTGGCAGGTGAGACCCGCACTAAAAGGGCAAAAGGTCTGGGAAAGTCTTCGCACTGAAGGCCTCTGGCTCACCTTGCTGCAGGAACATGCAGCGCAGGGAGCTGGCAAAACCGAGAGGCAGAGTCTCCGGTCACTGGGCCACAGCGCCCCCCCTCCCAGGAGCGACTGCCTGCTGTAACGGCTCAACATCGCCACCAGGTGGCCAGACACCTAAATGCCAGCTTCCCGGACCCTTGCTGGGAGCCCAGGATTTAAAACCTGACCCCCTCTATAAGGCCCACCCTTCTTAACCCCAATTTCACTGTGGTTCTTGCAGCTTGTAAGCCTGAGTTTGACTTCCCATGGCTGCAACACGCAGGACTCTGAGTTCAACGCTCATTAAATGTGAAATGGTTTGGTTAGTGGCTGCAACGACTGAGATACAAGGCAGTCTGAGAGGACCAGAAAATGCTGTCTCCAGCTCCCAGCCAGGACTAAGATTCCCTGGTTCCCTTCGGGTGGGCCCTAAGTTCGAGAGACCAGCACAGCACTGCACAGCCCCCCAAGCCCAAGGCTGCGCCCCCACCCTACCCAGACAGACCCTACGACACCTGTGTGGCTGTGAAGCACAGGCGCCTAGGGTCTCCTCCTCCCATGCGAAGGGCAGCAGCTAGGAAGCTGGCCAAAGTCCACTTCTCCTCCCCGACGACACCATGCCACACTCCCTGGTTGCCACCTCCTGCAGCCTCTCAGGCCTGTCCATATCTCCCAGCTCTCCTTGGACAGCAGAGAATGGCCAGGTGTATGAGGCTGCAGTGCCAGCTACATGGTTTGGGACCAGTGCAAAATAATGAAGGGTGAAGACTTGAAAGGCAACAAAAGACAGCTAAGCAAGTCCAAGAGCCTGTGGGGATGGAACTTGTGCTGCACAGTGCCCAGCCCACCTTCCCCAGCAAAGGGCTGCACAGCGGCACCCTCCACAGCCCCGTGCCACCCCCTCAATGCCTGTTCGTACCAATGACTTCAGTCTTCATGAGAGCCTCAGAGTGGTACGCTTGAGCTCTGGCTATGGATGCGCGGCCCATCCTACTCACTGGCCAGGAGTAATTCTGCACCTCGGGGCACTCTTTTGGAGAATGCTTTATTGATTCCCCAGGGCTCAACTAAGTCTGTGAATCCCAGCAGGCTCCCAGAACCATGCCAGGACAGTGGGATCCAAGGCACCATTGCAGACTTTGTCTTGGAGTGGCAGGACACAGTTAAACTGCTGCTCCAACTGCAGCATGCTTTGGAACCCTCTGGGGCCTCTCAGAGCATAGACTGCTGCCCTCCTGCCCAGAGCTACTAGCTCCAGAGGGCCTAGTGCAACATGGGAAGTCACGCCTGTGTGTGCCCTGGGGACCCGGATGTTCCTGCCAGTCACACATGATAACCTGCTTCCTCCAGGCTTCCTGCTGAGGGCACTGGACAGAGCAGGGTTGGCCCCTCTGAGGGGAACTTAAGACCAGTTTCTTACAAAACAAGTTCTATCACGTACAATCACCTATGATGAATGTGATCATTATGTATAACTAAAATGTACCAATAAAATCTGATTTGGGGAGTGAAAGACTAGTTCTTGCAAATGCAGCTAGAAGGAGAGCCTGTCAACTTCAGAAGAAAAAACGTAGTTAAAAACACACAATGGTTTACTCTCAGACACAAATGCACACACTGAAGCCACCCTCGGAGCTGGTGATACAGATCCATTTTTAGACTCCTGTTTCCCAGAGTCCTGCAGGCTGGGGTTTCCTGAAGAGGGTAACCTAGGACTCCACAGCCCTGAGCCTGCACCCCCACTCGCATGGAGAGGGTCCCCAACAGCTTCTCTGGAGCCGGAGAAGAGAGCCCGCGGCTCTGGGCCGCAGTGAGGGAGCTGTGTCTTTGAGCCTTCTCCTCGGCCAGCAGTCGGCGCCTCCTCCCCAACTCTGGGCCACACGTGGAGGCTGAGGGAGGCCACGCTTCCAGGCAACTCTGAGGCTCACAGGCAAGTGTGCAGTCTGGGTTCTGGGGGAGCAGGGGCCCAAGGAGGACAGTGGCCAGGGATCCTGCTCTCAGCCTGCAGCCGGCCTGCGGGGTGGCCACACAGGCATGCACGTTGAGTCATGTGGGGAGCGCCATCTTTACACCCCAGTCTGCTCTTTGATCCAGGTCCGAAATACAGGGAGCCTCGTGTATACGCCGGGCTTGTTCTTCTGCGCACAGCCTTCACCCCAGCTCACTACGCCTGCCTGGAAGATTCGGCCATCGGCCTCCACGCTGGACAGGGGGCCCCCAGAGTCACCCTGAGAGGAGACAAGACCAAGTATGAGGGCCCCGCCCCGCCCACCCATCCCACCCCTCCCAGCCCACCCGCCTCAGCCCACACACCTGGCAGGCGTCCACACCCCCACTGAGGAAGCCCACACACATCATCCGGGGGGTGATCTGCTGAGGCAGCAGGTCCTCACAGGTCGTCTGGTTGATGACTCGGATCTCACCCTTCTGCAGGATCAGGGCCCCCGTGCCTGGGGAGAGGGCACAAGACAGGCAGGCAGCACCTCAGAGAGCTGTGCACATGGGCCAGAGCTCCTGGAATATGCTCCCCGTGGCCATCAGGTTACCAGCAAAATCCTGAAACCACTCAACACCCAGGACCGACAAGCCTAACCAGGCAGCACACCTGCCTGTCACCCAGGAGAAAAGCTGGAGATCTGCCGGCCCTGCAGCAAGGCAAGCTGGGGTGCGTTCAGGGGCACACCCGGCCTACCATGCCGAGAGCCTGAGCACCCCAAACGAAAAAGCACTAAGTGCAGGAAAACAGGAGGAAGACTGAAAGTGCAGCACACCACAGAGATCTGGTCCAACAGCCAGGCTTTGCTGTTTCCTCCTTGTCTGCTCCACAAGCTTCAGCAATGAGCGTCACTATGGTTCTCCCAGTACCTCCCACAGGTGGGACCCTGGCCCGATGGAAAGCTCACCTCCCTGCTCCGTGTGCCCCCAGCCTGTGACCCAGATGGCCTTGCCGGCCGGGAACACATGAGAAGTATCAGGCAGGCAGATGGGCCGCACCACAGCGCTGTATTCCGCAGGCTTCTTCAGTTCCAGCAGGGCAATGTCATAGTCAAAGGTGAAGTCGTTGAAGGAGGGGTGCCGGATGATGCGTTTGAGCTCATGCTCCTGCACCCCGCTGGCTGTGCGCTGGCCCTGGTCCAGCAGGCCCAGGAAGGCCGTCCACTTGGTGGGGTCTGAGTACCTGGGAGGGGAGAGGGCGGCTGCTGTGCACGGACCCCTCAGCGCAGGACGCGGGCACCTCGCACCGGCCACGCTCTCCGCTTCTGCCAACCGGCACCCACAGCGGCCTGAAAGCAGGGGTGCACCTGACCAGACTGCAGCCTTGCAAACCACGAGCTAACACAACCCTTCTCTTTATTACTATCTCAGGGACGTGTCAGAGCAACAGAAAGCTCTGACATGGTTCAGAACCCACATGGTTCTTTAGGTCTGTGTGGCCACAGGCAACAGAGATTCCACGTGAGAGGTCGTGGCCACTGAGAGCCCCACAGTGCCCAGTGGGCAGAAGACTGCATCCCCCTCAGGGCTGACACGTGGGATCCTTTATTCTCCACACGGCCCTGCCAGGCTGGCCAGCCCATTCTGAGCTGAGGCCTTGGACACAGAGCAATGAGCTCCTTTGCCCACACCCCACAGCCTACACATGTCGGCCACAGTCCACCTTGGCTCTACCTGACTCCATTGCCCAAGGAAGCTGACCCTGGGCCACTGCACACTTCACAGGCTCCCTCAGGCAGGGTGGTTGAGGCACTGTTGACCTCGGGTACCCTGACCTACAGGGTGTTCCCAGGAACTGCCTTCCCCACCCTTGGGCAGAATGCTGAACACTGCACCGTGGGACCAAGGATGTGTGCAGGTAGTTCTGGCATAGTGCTTACTGTGCGCACAAGAGTGTGCCCACACGCACATGTGTACCACAGATTTCGTCCCCACCCTGGTGAGTCTGCAAAGCGCAGAGATCACGTTTTATTCATACATGTCTCCTGGTGCTAGCAGCAAGACGCACGGCAAATGCATTAATTGCACTTTTTTTTTTTTTTTTCAGTGTTGAGGAAAGAACCCAAGGCCTTGAGCATGCGAGGCAAATAGTTCTGCCACTGAGCTACACCCCCAGCTCTAGCTGCACTATTAACTGGCAGGAGTAAGACTGATTAACAGATGAAAAATAAAATAAGGAGAGAGGCGTGAGGAAACAAGGGCCTGGAGTGAATCCCTGCCCCCCAGCCAGGCCCGCCAAGAGCCAGGAAACAGTGACACTGCAGTGACAGGGGGCACCGAGGTTCTAGTCTTGGCTTATAAACACCATCCCTGGGCTAGAGATATAGCTCAGTGGAATAAGCGCCTGCCTGGCAAGCACAAAGTCCAGAGTTCGATCCCCAGTACCAAAAATAAAATAAGAGGAGCCGAGGAGATGGTTCAGTTGACTAAGTACTTCCCTGGCAAGCTCAGGGGCCTGAGTTCAATTCCTAGTTCTGCCAAAAGAAAAAAATAATAATAATTAAAAATTAAAAAATAAAAAATAGAAAATGAAATAAACTATAGTAAGAGCAGATCTTATGTTGTGTTCTAACCACAAAAAAAATAAATAAATAAATAAACACCATCCCTGATAATGGTGGCGCTCACCTACAATCCCAGCACCCAGGAGGCTGAGGCCGGAGGATGGCCAGGAGTCCAAGGCCAGCCTCAAGTGCACATGCAAACTATCCTGGCTGATCCTAGGACTGGGACAGAGAAGGTACAAGGGAGGCCTAGCAGGCCTGGTGGTGCTATAAAGCAAGGAAATGCCTCAAATTAAAAAATTTTGAAAGAGCATGTGACACAGAAGCCGACCTCAAAGCAACTTGAGCAACCAAGCACGCGGCACGCTGCTGGATTGCAGCCCCAAGCATAAAGCCTATGCCACCAACGTATGACTAACAAATAAGAAAAGGGCCACCCTCCCTACAGAAAACTCATCAGCTGGCTCACAGCCGAAGACAGGCATACAGAGAGGACAAAAACTCCAGCATGGTCCTAACCCAGGGAAACCGAGCAGCGTCTCTGCAGGGGCCATGCGGTGCCGATACTGTGATGGGAGTCCTTCCAAACACCCCTGGCCTCCGTCCAGAAGAACCTCAGACCCTGAATAGGCTTCTCACTCACAGCTTCACACACTGGCCTTCCAGGCCTTCTTCTGAAATCTAGGTGGAAGCCTTCTTAACCTCAGAACTCCTGCATTCTGAATGCACCTAAAACCAGTGCCACGTGGATGACGCCAAGGTCTGCTGCCAGCTGGAGCAGTACCCAGGCTTCCTTCTCTCTTGGCTATAGGGGTTGAGTGCCTGAACTGCTGAGCACTCTGACCCTCATTCCGAGGAATAAATTCTCCACACCAGCGCCATTCTGGAACCTGGTGAAACTGCTTCCGTCATTCTGGAACATGAGGCTCTTTGGGTTTTTACCCAAGGCAAAGTCTCTCTCCCTTGCAATTCTTAGGCTGCAAAGAGTAGAGATATTCTGCCTTCAGTGATGCCCCCAGCCATCCTTTCCATTCTCTTGTTCCTTCTTGGCAATCCTCTCAGCTCAATCTTTGCATTTCACAGCTTTATTGGAGCTTCCTTTCTGGTCAAACTCACAACATTTTAATTTTTTTTTTGAATTTATTTGTGTGTGTGTGTGTGTGTGTGTGTGTGTGTGTGGCCAGCTCAGCCCACCAGGGGGCGGGCTGGCTGGCATGTGGTGCTGGGGAATTGAACCGCGGTCCCCACGCTTTGCTAAGCTTGTTCTAAGTAGGCGCTTTAGACCACTGAGCCATCTCACCAGCCCCACTCACAACATTTTAAATCATCCTGCTAGGTTCTTTGCTCTTCATTCTTAACAAAAATCTGGCTAAAAGCCCCCAACAACAGCCATTCCACTCCCTCAATATTTGGCTGCTTTAAAATAGTTTTTGCCAGATTAATCAGTCCACTATGCTTAATCTCATTCTCAGGCAAAGTCTCTGGACATGAACAAAAATGCAGACAAACTGTCTGCCAAGCAAAAACACACACTGTCTGGAGTCCAACAGCCAATGCAGTCCTTCTTCTCAGCAAAAAGCTCCTGGCCTGGTCTTCACAGGCCAGCTTTCTATCAGCCTTCTGGTCTGAGCTCTCACCAGAATCTTCCCTACAGAATAGCTGAAGCTGTTCCAGCACTTCTCTTGTAGGCAACCTCTCCAAACCTTTCTTATCTCTTCCTATAAGCCATTCCCAAAAGCTTGTAATCCACATGGTCAGGTTTAGCCACAGCAATGGCCCCACTCCTGGTACCAAATTCTGTCTTAGCTACTCTTCTCTCATTACTGGGACAAACACCCGACATTCAAAATGAAGGAAGAGCCTAAGGAGAGTCACATGGAGGGAAAACTTTCTCTCAGGCTTTTACAGAGAGCAAATTGGTCAAGCACTGGCTGTGACTCATCCACATGGCTGACCCTGACAAAGAATCTACAAAGTACAATACAGGGTTACAGGATAAATCCTGAGGGGACTTGACTGACCTTATCAGATACAAAAGTTACATTTCTTGTTATATAGGTCTTGCTTTATCTTGCTCTTAACCATCCAGCAGAAAAGTATAAAAACGAGGTATATAAAGTAATGCCATATTAATATGATGAGTTGTAAAAGGCTCTAGTCAACAACTTCTGCAGACAACCCCTTACTATTGTGGACTACTGGACTGTGTTGGATTGTTTTGCTGATTCAAGCACCTATGATATTTAGATGCCAATAGAATCCCCATCTCTGACAGGACTGAACTGGAGGGGGGGATACAGAGGCAGGGCCATTTTGTATTTGTATATACAGAATAGTTAGGATAGATATATGGCTGCTTTTGCTTGGTTCAGTGAGAGGAAGGATTTTTGTAGTAGTGTTTGGACAGGATGTCCTGGCTGCTTCTTGTGCTATGGATGACCACTGAGAAGATAACAATGTGCAATGTATTAATTATTGAAAATGTCCTATTAATCAGCTTAGAAAGTATCTCATTGATATTTGTTTCTCAATAAAATTAAAAAAAAAAAAGAAGAAGAAGAAGAAGGAAGGAAGGAAAGGTGTATTTAGCTCACAGTTAGTGGAGGTTTCAGTCCATACTCAGCTGGCTCCAAGGCAGAGCAGCACATGGCAGAGGGCAACAGTTCATAGTGGTAGCAGAGAATAAGAGAGCAAATAGAAGAAGAGCAGAAGCTCAGGCAGCTAGCTAGCCTCTCTCCCCTCCTTACACTGTAATGCAAATTGCCTGCCCCAGAGCAAGTGCTGCATCCACACCCACAGTAATCAATCACAAACTCAAGAAGCTGTACCATGACTGCATGAGACTTTGGGGGGACAACTAGACACAAACCATAACAGGACATGATGGGAGTTCTTTCAAGCACCCCTGCCTCAGTCCAGAAAAACCTCAGAGCCCACAAAAGATGTTCTGCAGCACAGTTCGCCTTCGGGCTGACAAGGAGACTTAAAAGGGGTCTTGGACCACAGTGCACTAGAGACAGGCCGGGAGATGCAGCACACGACCCCAGCCTGCATCCTGACCTGGAACAGTGGTGACACTGGCGCGAGATCTGATGATTCCTGGTGAGCCTGGACAGTAGCAAAGGCTGGTACTAGTTTCTTATGTGATCACTGAGGGGCTCTATGTGAAGGGTACAAAGAATCCTCTACCACCTTGGCAATCTGCCTGAGTTCTGGAATTACAATGTATCTTAAAAAGTCTTAAGGAAGCCCCCATCACCCTCAAAAGAAAGGAAAGTCATTCTTGTCCAGGTGGAGACCAGGGAGAAAGGAGAATGTTCTTGGGCTGGGGGAGACTGAATGGCCAAAGCCCCTCGAGGCCTGGGGACAAGCGGGCTGGCTCTGTACCCACCATCACCCCAGCCACAAGCACCTGCCTGACCTCCCCACTCCTGTGCCTCTGCATACTACAAAACGTCACTGTCCCTGAGCTGCCTGCCCTGCAAGAGCCTGCAGCCAGCACAAAGGCCCACTATTGGGGGTGGGGGATGTCTCAGAGAAGACCCCCTCCCCAGTGATGAGAAAGCCTGGCAGACCAGGAGCTGAGACACAAATTGCCCTGGCCCCGTGCCCTATTCCTGCCAATTCTCCCGCCTCTCAGACCCTGTGCCTGCTCTCCTAGTCCCGGGCCACCTGTGACCCCTCTTTCTGAACTGTGCCACCATGTGCAGGGACAGCAAGGCGCATTATCAGATTCAGTTCTCAGCATCACATCACCAGGGACGAGCCCAGCACCTGGGCGTCCAGGTAACTTTCCCAAGGTCACCTGTGTGCTGCTAGGCAGAGCGGAGCCAAGACCCAAAGCTCACCGTGAGCCTACGCCAAGGGGCCACACAGTGCCCTCTGAGCGGCAGACTTCAGAACTGTCACACCTGGCATAGGTCTGACCCTGCCAAAAGCCATTACCTCTCCAAGTTCCCACCTGAGGGGACACAAACAGACCTGTCTAGCATATTGCAGGTGGATGTAGAGTGCCAGACACTGAGCACCCCGTAAAAGGGAGTTTTATTAGTTCTGCTATTAAGCCCCCTTCACAAATATCTGCCACCCTCCACCACCCTGCCCAGGTGCCAGCCCCCCGGCAGGACCCCCACACCTACTTGAAAGTTAATTCATCCATGAAGCAGTGCGCTGCCGAGACCAGCCAGTTGGGAGAGATGAGTGAGGCCCCGCAGACGTGGCCCTGGCCCAGGGCGTGGAGGCTCACCTGCCAGGGCCACTCGCCGCTCTCGGAGTCCGTGCCCCCGACCACCCGAGCTCGTTTGGTGAACGACCGCAGCCCACAGTCTGGAGAGGAGACAGAGCACCGAGGACGGGCGAGTCCAGGTGCTGCTCAGCACCAAGGAGGTGCTCCCGGCATAGGGCACCCTGCGCAGGGCGCTGGTGTCGGACACAGAGTGCTGGAGCAGGAGTGCTCGGGGCCTTCCGGAAGCATTCCCACCTGACTTCCACCCCGCCAACCCCTCCACTGCTCCACGCTCAAAGCCCTCCTCCTCCCCGACCTCTACTGAGCAGGACCAGGCCAGCACCGAGGCCCACGCGCCAGCCACGTGACTGAGGTCTGAGGTGCTGGCTGCCTGGGCCTCTGCTAGGACAGGACGCCAGGCAAAGGCCCCATGCACTCCAAGGCAGGGCCTCTGCAGAGTGATGGGACCCTGACGTGCTGCTCAGAGGTGGGGTCTGGCCATAAGAGGCGGGTACTGGGTTGTGACCAGGAAGGGTCTGTCGCCCCCAGCTCCTCCCTTCTTTGCTTTGAGTCTCCATAACCTGAGCAGGTCTTCCTTCACTATGCCCTCTCCCATGCCATTTTCTGCCTTGAAGCCATCAAGGCCATAGAACTTGAATCCAAATAAACCTCTCCTCCTGGAAGCTGCGGGTGTTGGGCACTGCGTCAGTGATGACAGAGGGAGCTGCACACCCTTGGTCCAGGCCAGAGCTGGGCCACGGCGCAACCTCTGCCCAGTTAGCAGCGTCAGCCTTCCTTTAATGTTATTTATTTATTTATCTACTGGATACAGGGTCTCACTACGCAGTTTGGACTCATAATGATCCTCCTGTCTTAGCCTCCCTAGTGCTGGGATTAGAGTATTTCACCTGGTTTTAGGCCGGTACAGCGTGCTCAGAGCTCTGGGGCCAGCACGGCAGTGATACCGGGGATCGAACTCAGGTCCTTGCACTTGCCAGGCAGGCGCTTGTGCGCCGAGCTGGCTCCCCAGTCCCAGAATCATCCTTTCAGACAGATGGACGCTCTCTCAGGCCCAGAGCCCGGTGAGTAAGGCATCACCCTCAGGAGAGCCCCCACCCGCCCTTAAACCCACACCCGGCTGCTCACCACAGTTCTTTTCATCTGAGCCATCGTTGCAGTCTTTCTTCCCATCACACTCGGGGTTGCCCTTGTTCACACACAGCCCGTTGTCGCAGCGGAAAGTGTGGCTTGTGCAAGTGACCACGCTCACTGCTCAGGGAGGAGGGCAGGAGGAAGGCATCCGTTGCTCGCAGCGTGAGCCCGGAAGCCAGAGGCCACAGGGACGCCGCCATGCCCCAGCCGCTGCCTGCTCCTCCCCAGGGCCGCTGTCCCCCAGCTCTGCCGCAGGCTCACACCGCCGGCCCGAAGCTCCTTCCCCCTGGCCGCTTCTTCTCTCCGCGCTTTAGTGTGCTTATCAACTTCCAGGCATGCTGTGCTCATGCCTACCCATGCAGGGGCGTCCCTGTGCCCCAGGGGGAGGCAGGCAGGGCCAGGCCTCACCAGTGTCACAGGAAGCCTCATCCGAGCCGTCCCCACAGTCGTCCCTCCCATTGCACTTCTGGTTCTTCGGGAGGCACTTCCCACTGGTGCACTTGAAGGTCCCCTCAGGACACTCTGGGGAGGCACAGGTCCTTAGCCCCTTGGGGCCAGGCGGCAGCAGCAGGGCCTCCATGCCCACCCGCCCCGCCTGCCCACTCACTGCACGCCAGCTCATCGCTGTTGTCCCCGCAGTCATTCACTCCATCACAGACCCAGTACAGGGGTTTGCACATCTTGTTCTTGCACGTGAACTGGTGGCTGGGGTTGCAGCCTGGGGACAGCAGGGGAGGGCAGGACTCAACTGCAGGCCAGGCTGCAACTCTAGCCCCTCGGTGGCGGCAGCCTTATGAGGACTTCTCCCTTCCTGGGGCTACCAGGAGGGCAGGAACCCACCCCACTAGCCATGAAGGAGGCAGAAAGACCCTGCGGCTGCCAGAGGAGCCGAGATTCCCCAGGCAGGGGGGGAGCAGGCCGGGCGCATGCCAGGTGTCCCTGCACAAGCAGAACTCACTGCAGTTGCGCTCGTCGCTGTGGTCCGTGCAGTCTGCCCAGCCGTCACAGCGCAGACCCGTCTGGATACACCGGCCCGTGCCACAGGTGAACATCCCTGGGCAGGCTGCAGGAGGGGGTCCGGGGCTCAGGGTTCCACTCCCCCGCCGCCTCCCGCCACCCTGCAGACATGGGGCTCAAGTGCTGAGGCCCAGGCCGAGTGGCTCCCACACCAGCCTCCTGGCAGCAAGGCCTGCCCCCAGCTCCAGCACCCCAGCTGCGTCAGAGCCCTCTGCTGTGTCCTCGCCTCTAGGTGCCAGGCACCCTGGCCGTGACGTGAGCAGCTGGGCACGCCCATGACTGAGGCACCCCGGCCAAGTGAAAGCCCATGCCACAGACTGCCTTCAGGCTAAGATGAGCTCCACATCTCAAGTGCTTGTGAAGCTGGAAGGCGTCTGCCAACGCCGGGCACCGCCGTCACACACACACCTCGGTCACACACACCCCTCCAGTCACACCTTTGGTTAGTCATGAAGTCAAATTTTAACTTAAATGTGGATTCCCAAGTGAATTAAAACGTCCTCCAAAAGGTCATTCTGTGATGCAGGGTTGAAACTCTAAAAAATTAAAGGTTGAGCATCTTTCATACAAAAATCCAAACTCTAGAATGCTCCAAAATCTGAAATTTTTTAACACAAGCCTGATGCCACAGCGGCAAGTCCCACTGACCCGAGGGGATGAATTACACGCAAGCAGATCCCCTCAAAGAAGTGTAGCGCGTTGCCCGCAGCCACGGACGCAGGGCACACAGGAAACGGAAATGAATTCCACGCTTGGATGTGGGTCTTCCCCCCACGATAGCCCACTGTGCATACACAAATATTCCAAAACCCAAAAACATCTGAAATCTGTGACACTTCTGGTCCTGAGCTCTTCAGATAGAGAATCTTCAAACTGCACATAGCCAGCAGAATTACACAGCGCTCCCAGCCCATACCCACTAAAAGAAAAGTGCTAAAAAGCTACAATGAGGGCCAGCAAGATAGCTCAGTGGACTAAGTGCCTGCTTAGGCAAGCTCAGGGACCAGAGTTCGATTCCCAGTACTTCATGTTGCACTGGCCCTGCTCCCTGGGCACACTGAGCTGGCCACCAAGACCAGGCGTGGTGGCACAGGCCTGTGATCCCAGCTCTGGGGAGCCTGAAAACAACAGGATCACTATGAGTCCGAGCTGCATAGTGAGACCCTGTACCAAATACATAAATTAAAATAAATAAACAAAAATAAAAAGCCACAAGGACAAAAATGGATCCAAAAGTCAGTGATGCCAAAAGAAGGTCAGGCTGGCCAGGGCAGGACGGTCCTCAGCCCTAGGCCGCCCCGCCCCCACCTCCCCAGATGCGTCCCTGAAAGTCAAGGTACAAGGGGGTACCAGCACTCGCTATCAGCCTGTTTATTTTACTTTACCTTATTTTCCTTTGTAGTACTAGGGGTTGAGCCCACGGTCTTCACACTGAACAATATCCTCAGCCCTTTTTAAACTTTTTGAGTCTCACTAAACTACCCAAGCTGGGATCAAGCTTACGATACTCCTGCCTCAGCCTCCCAGCGTAAATACAGATACAGGCCCCCAAGCCCAGATACTGTCAGCTGTTTTGTTTTTTGCTTTTTGCTTTCTTTGAGACAGGTTCTCCCTGTGTAGTCCAGGCTGGCTTCAAACTTCTGCCTCAGGCTCCTACATGCTAGGTTTACAAGCATGCACCACCACAATCAGATTTTTAGAATAAAATCAAGATGACACTTTTTTTTCCTCAAAAAGCCACTAGAGTGACACATATCTGCCCCTCCCACACCTGAGAATCTAGAACCACAATGCTAATAAGACACAGAACAGAGGTTCAAGCGCTTGTGGGGCCAGCACCTCACGCCCTCCAGCCACAGGCACTCACGGTCCTTGGAGTCATAGGAGAGGTACTCGGCGAGGAACCCTGTGTCAGTGTACGAGTGGTCCGAGTGGAAGTGCACCGTGATCCTGCTGCTCTTGCTGGTGACCACAAACTGAGGCCTCTCTCCGCAGTACCTGGAGGAGGGCACAAGGGTGAAGGACCGCGCTGGGAGCTTGGGCCTGGGGTGCAGGGGACCCGGTCCTTCCACCTCCAGCACAGTGCCCCACCGCAGGGCTCACTTCTCCCCGCTGATCTCCACGTAGTCCTTGGAGCAGGTGCCCAGGGCCACATTGGGCTCCAGCAGGTAGAAGTACTTGAAGCGCAACTTCACGTTCTTGTTGTTGGGCACCTGGATGGAGAGGGTGGGGTGGCGTGGATGGAGCAGGACAGGCTGTGACAGCCCCATGCCATGGGCGTGTCCCCGGAGCACGAGGACTCTGGCACCAAACCCTGTGCATTCTATGGAGACTTTCCCTATACAGATGGACTTGCGATAAAGCCTTGTTTTGCTTTGCTTTTTTTTTTTTAAGACAGGCCCTCACTGTGTAGTCCAAGCTGTCTTCAAGCTCACAGTGATCCCTGTGCCTCAGCCTCCTGAGTGCTGGGATTATAGACATGCACTACCACGCCTGGCTGAAGGTTTGTTTTTTGGAGGGAATTATTATTTAATTCAAGGTCCTCAGCCCCAGCTCGTGGACCAGTACTACACACTGGTGGGCTCCTGGGAATCAGGTGGCACACCGGGAAGCGGCAGGCAAGCAAGAGGAGGGTCTCGAGTTTACAACCGCTCCCCACCCGAGAGCTGCCCCGTGTCAGATCAACACGGGCTTAAGTTCTGCTAGGAGCTCAGACCCCGAGAGGAATCCAAGCTGGGGGCTCCTCGTGAGAACCCAACACCTGATGACTGGGGAGCTGAGGCAGTGAAGCCAGGGAAGTGACTATTATGTGTCACAAACACACTCAAGAAAACCTACATCTCAGCCATGGAAAACCTCTTCCTCAAAATGGGTCCCTACAGCTATAAAGAATGATAAGCTCGAAGCCTTCATAGTTCAGTGGATGCCACTTGAAGATATACTTATAAGTGAAATAAGCCAGACCCACATGTGTAAATATTGTATTGTCTCCCTAGTATAAGAACTTAAAGGAGGAATTACATATAGAAAGTTACAACACAAATAAAAGGAAAGAGAGAACTTGAGGATTGGACAATGAGGAGTGGGCAAGGAGAGAAGCTGGGAAACATGACAGGGGCAAAGCCGTGCATTTGTACACATGAGGTGGGTGGGGCAGTGAGCCTGGGGGACATCAGCAGGTTTTTGAGACTAGCAGTTGGCTGGTGAGATTCTCACCCTGACTAACTCTATATGCTGGTGCCCGTGAGCCAGGCGGCTGCACCAACGATGGCGATGTGTAATAGAGGGGTCACGCTTGCAGTGCCTGCCATCCCGGTCTTCTAAATATGTACTTCTTGTCATGACATACCATTTATTGCCATAATGTCTCTCAAGTAAAGGGGTTTTTTTTGGAAGAACCGGGGAATGAACTCAGGCCCTTGTGCTTGCCGGGGAAGCACTTATTCCACTGAGCCATCTCCCCGGC
>NW_004524712.1:7286099-7298002 GCF_000260255.1 Octodon degus | reverse complement strand
GCATGTGGTGCTGGGGGATTGAACCGCGGTCCCTGATGCTTTGCCAAGCTTGTTCTAAGTAGGTGCCTTAGACCACTGAGCCATCTCTCCAGCCCCACTAATACTGTTTGGACAGGATATCCTGTCTGCTTCTTGTACTATGGATAACCACTAAGAAGATAACAATGTACAATGTATTAATCATCGAAATTGTCCTATTATTCAGTTTTGAAACTGTTTCATTCATATTTCTCAATAAAATAAAAATTTTTTAAAAGGAAAAAAAAAAAGGATCCTTGAGTACTCAAGGAAGCACTTTGGTGACTCTGGCCTGTCCTGACAGCCAGCATCAGGACCCTTGGCTTGGGGCCACTGCTAAGAAAAACAAAGGCTCCCTGCACACAAGTGCTGCCCCAAACAGAACGGAGCAGGACTTGGGAACAGTTTATTTCTGGAATTTCCCATTACTATTTTTGGAAGCGAAACTATGAATAAGAGAGGGACGGTTGCGTCCTATCGGTGTGGAAGAGGACAGGGATCTCCAGGACGGCACCACGGGCACCAACAGGCACTAGACTCGCTCCCCTCTCACATGTGCTCTGCCAGGCGTGCATGGTGCTGACAGCACCGCCACAGGGCGCCCTTACCTGGCGGCACACAGGAGAGGCTGGGGCGGGGTTAGGGCCAGACTAGTCACAGATGGGGCCTGGGCCTGGGCCTGCGGTACTACAGCGGAAGCTCAGAGGTGCCCGCTTGGGGCTGACAAAGGAGCGCATTATGCCTCCATCTGCCGGGCTCATCTGCCTGCCAGGCCCCTCTCCCTCCCTCACACACCCCTACCTGGATGTCCCACGTGCAGTTGATGTTGGGCGGGTAATGGCCAGGGTAGTAGGGGGTGCTGAATGTCCCCTGGGCATCACGCAGGGAGCCCCCACAGCCTGCAACGGAAGACAGGAGGGGGTGAGGACCAAGCCTTGCTAAGCCAGGAGGGGCCTTGTGCCAAGGCCTCCTGCTGCCCAGGGAACTGGACACCCCTAGGGGGTGCCAGAAGCTCAAAGGTGGGACACACGCTGTGGCTCACACGTCAGCCTCTGCCACTGATCAGGGCCAGCTATCAACTACAGGGTGAGCTGCGATCTCCTGGGCTTGGTCCCCTCTAAGGCCTGTTCCTTCAGGGTGACCACGAGCACTGCCCACCCTGCCCCGCCCCTCCTTACTGCTCATCTTGGGCAGCTGGAAGAAGGCGGCGTCAAAGCCTGGATGGCGCCGCTCCGTGCTGGTGATCAATGTGACAAGCAGCACGTTCTGGGAGGAGAGGAAGGTCAGGTTGTAGGAGGGAGGGTAGGTGCCACACAGCCTGCGGGGCAGAGGGACAGGAGTCAGTGAGGGACACGCTCAGACCGCACGCACCCACTCACCCAGCGAGGGGCCCCTCCCCAGGGTCTGCACCCCACCACGCTCACAACCAGGGACCTGGCCTGGAGCCCAGGCCCACATGTGACGCAACAAAGCCTCAGGGACAAAGGCCTCACTGAGGACTCTGAGGTAAATTTCGAGGTAAATTGAACAACAGTGTGAGCAGCAGTAACAGTAATGCTTCAGAGAGGGCTAGGCGTAGGTCTTGGCAAACTTTTCTTTTACGGGAGGTTCTTTTTTAGTGGGTCAAACCCGGGCCTCATACCTGCGGACCTGCTCTCTGTCACTTAGCTAACCCAGGCCCTCTGCCCGAGTGCTACTACATCTACGCACTCACAATCTTTCAGACAATGCTGCAAAGTAGGTGTCACTATCCCCCCTCCGGACAGGGCATGGAGGCAAAGAGCGGTGCAGGAACCTGCCAGGATTCCACAATTAACAAGTGGCAGGACTTGAGTCAGACTCAGGTGTCCAGGCTCCAGACCTAGTAACCGAGTCATCTGTCACTAAACAATGCCACGTTATAACCATTACAGCCATTGCAAATGGGGTTGATTTGGAAAATGCGGGTACAGATAATCCTGTTTTGGGGGCTGGGGATTTGGCTCAGTGGTAGAATGCTTGCCTAGCAAGCTGGAAGCCCTGGGTTCAGTCCTTGGCACCAAAAACAAAAAAAATTAAATAAACCTCCCCTAAAAAAACAAACCCACACCCACACCCATCCATACCACATACACTCACTCCCACAAAAACAAAAAGAAGAAATACAGATAATCCTGTTTTTAAAGACACACATAAGTACACAGCCAAAAAAGTCTGGAGTATACATAAAAAATGTAACTGTTTGCGGGACATGGTGGGATATGCCAGCCCTCTGGGAGGCAGAAGCTGGAGGGTTGACAGTTCAAACTCAGCCTGAGCAATACAGTGATTCAGTGAGACCCTGTCTCAGAAATTTGCAAAGGGCTGGTATGAAGATCCTGGGTTTAGTCTGCAGTAACACACACACACACACACACACACAGAGCAGTGGTTATTCCTAGGTAGTAAAGTAATGGGTAAAGTTCCCCCCTTCCACTTGTTGGTTGCTACTTCTTTCCTTTGAGGGTTGTGTACTTCTCTGTTATATGCCAGTAAGTTAAAGAGACAGGGAAGGCACCCACCTGGTCAGAGGTCCTGGCTACTAAGTTGTGACAAAAGACAGGTTAGTCTTGGTTTGGGACTGAATCAAGAAACCCCTGCTCAGGTCCACGGAGCACCAGAAGGCTCTGTCCAGCCCCACTGGGGAAAGCCTTCCCTGGGCTGCTCGTCCCAGTACTAGATCAGAGCAGGCGCACTTACATGGCTTCTTATTTTCTGTAACTCTGATGTGCTGACTCTGGCCTCACTGACCCTGGAGAGACCCAGCCCCTACCTACCAATCACCAGAAATGGTGCAGGACTCACCGGCAGGCGCACCTGTCCTACACCTACTGCTCTGATTAGAGCCCAAGTCTCTCCTCTGTCCTCACGTGGTCCGACCACCCAGGTGGCTGCCACTAGGGACCGCCCAGGTGTCAAGCCCACTACAATGCCCCTAGCCACTCCTCTGACTGAACTCCTTCCCCATGTAAACCACAATAAAGGTTCTCTGCTCTCTTGAGTCCCTCCTCAGGCCTGTGTGCCCTCTGCGCCTTCTCTTTGGGGCACTTTTGTTCTTTCCTTTTTCCTTGCAGTACCAGTGATTGAAGCCAGGGCTCCGTCTTCAGCACTTTTACACTTCTGAGGCAGGGTCTGCCCAAGTTGGCAGGCTGATCCTGAACTGACCACCCTCTTGCCTCAGCCCCCACAGGGCTGGGAGCATAGGTGTGTGCCCCCGCGCCCAGCGACAGACAGCTATCTGTCCAACGGCAATCACCTCCAGCAGTGTGGGTCTCGATCTACGGGACTAATAATGAAGCCCAAATTTACACGGGAGCCAGAAGCTTACAGAAGTGCATCCCACTAGGTGGACTCTGCCTCGCTGAGCCAGAGAAGCTGAGGCTTCGCCTCTGAGACCCTGAACTGCACCTCAGCCTACGGCACACTTGGTCCTAGGCCTGACCTTTCAAAGTCAGCTATGGTACCCGAGGCCGTTCGAGGCCACTCACCGAACCACGGTGTGGGGCTCCACGGGGCTCAGACTATTGTACACCGTGACCAGGTCACTGTCCTGCTCATCACAGGGGGCAACATCAAAGCTGCGGAAGGTGAGGCTCAGCACCGAGTTCGCGTCGCCCCTCAGGGTCCACTGGCAGCGGGCGCGAATAGGGTAGGGACTGTCAGGAAAGCCAGGAGTAGTGAAGCGTGTCATTTCCCTGTCCCGGGCATGCAAGGCGAAACTGCAGCTGTCTGTGTAGGAGATATGAACAGCATGTGTGGGGCTGGGGCCAGGAGAGCTGGGGGAGCCAGGCACACCCCAGTCCTGGCCACCCCCAGACACCGCAGGCTTTGCCAGGAGAGGCAGGCAAGTGGCTTCTGAGAGGGGACTGGAAGTAGAGAAGGGATGTGCTGGGCCAGGGAGATGGCTCAGTAGAATGGGCGCTTCCCTGGTAAGCACAAGGGTCTGGGTTCAATCCCCAGTTCCTCCAAAAGAAAAGAAAAGGGACATGCTGCCATTGCCTCATCAGACTTTTAGGGACCCCTGCTTGAATAAACACCTGATATGTCTCTCCTTTCTTCCACCTGGGGTGGGGTCAGGATACTTACTGTCCTGGGGCCTCTGCAATGTCCTGGGGTCAGTGGCTAAACACGAGAAGGAGAATATTCTGTTACGATTTATGCCTGTTTTCCCACTTCTTTAGCAGCCTAAGGAGGCAACGGGCCAAGCCCAGCTCTCCTTCCTGCAGGCCGGTCTTCGTGCGCCCACCCCTGCTTGCCCAACTCACGAAAGGCCACCACGGAGGTCACAACAAAGGAGCTGAGTGCCCGGCCTCGGGGCGGCAGCGTGATGACTCTCTTCACGGCCAGGGCCCGCTCCACCTCCGCCTCCAGGGACTGGGGAATGCTGAACTCTGACCAGTAGTAAGCAATGACGCTGCCCTCACTGGGGAGACAAGGGCAAGCCTGAGGAAGGTGTGCAGCCTGAGGACCCCCGTGCTCCCAGGCCACCCATTCCCCAGGGTCCCTGCGATCCCTCAGCAGGAGCTCTTACCCTCACCTCAAGCTCTGCGTATCTCACCCCCCCCACACATGTCCCAGGGCCAGGTCATGATAAGCAAGCAAGGGACACCTGGTGGGAGTCTGGCCACCAACGTGGGGGCCTAATACCACCCTTTCTGGGACTGTGTTCTAATTAGGGAGAGGAGATTGCTACCTGCAACCCAGGGATTCAGTTGAATCCCCGAGGATCCAATTGACATTTGGAAAGCAGCTGTGGTGGCAATGGCCTATAGTCTCAGTGACTGAAGGAGGAGGCTGAAGCTGGAGGATCACTTGTGAGTAGGAGCGCAAGGTCCGGCTGGACAAACGGAAACACCCAACCCCTTCCACAAACACCTGCGTGTAGCGGGGCCCGCCTGCACTCCATATCCTTGAGGGACTAAAGCATGAGGTTTGCCACGAGTTGGAGCCAGCCTGGGCAATGCAGGGAGATCTCTTAAAGAAAGAGAACAGGACTAGGGATATGATGGAGAGACAGACAGACAGACAGACGGACACAGAGAAAGAGACAGACATAGAGAGACAGACACAGAGAGAGACAGACACACACAGAGAGAGACAGACACACACAGAGAGAGACAGACACACACAGAGAGAGACAGACACTGAGAGAGAGACAGAGAGACAGACACAGAGACAGAGAGACAGAGACAGAGACAAAGAGACAGAGAGAGACAGAGACAGAGAGACAGAGAGAGAGACAGAGAGAGACAGAGAGAGAGAGAGAGAGAGAGAGAGAGAGAGAGAGAGCGAGAGCACATTTGTCTAGCATGTGCAGGACCAAGGGTTCAATTCCCAGCACCACGAAAAACGGTACTGTTTTGGTTTGTGTCTAGTTGTCACCCCAGTGCCTCTTGCAGTTATGGGTTAGACTTCTACAGTTTGTGATTAATTCCTGACCCAATGCTAGGATTATAGGTGTGAATGCTGCTGGGATTATGAGTGTGAATGCTGTTGGGATTCTGGGTGTGAGTGCTGCTGGGATTGTGGGTGAGTGCTACACCCAGCCTGGGGTGGATAGCCTGAATGCAACCTAAGGGAGACAGATTTGCCCCCTGTTGCCACTGTTGCTGCTATTCCTCTCTTTGCTCTTTGCCACCACCATGAACTGCTGCCCTCTGCCACGTGCCACTCTGCCTTGGAGCCAGCCAAGTATGGACTGAAACCTCCACTAACTGAGCTAAATAAAACTTTCTGTCCTTCATCTTGGGTGTCAGATATTTTATCCCAGCAAGGAGTGAAAAGTAAGACAGGTACTTTGAGAACAAAGTTTACTTTTTAAAGAGCATGTTTGCCTGAAGCCCTCCTAGGTGTCCTAACTCCCTCAAACCCAGATTTGGAAGAATCATCATTGTACTTTCTGAACGCGGTGCAGGGGAGGCACCACGCGAGGCCTTCCACAAGCAGTCACACACCTCATCCTAACCACGCGGCCTGGAGACAGAAGAACTAAGCGTGCCAAGTCCCCTGCACGAAGGACAGAGCTGGGCGAGCCCTTCAGCCTCAGCACCCCTGGGGTCCCAAGGCATCTGGCCCATACGCAACGCCATGCAATCCCACTCCCAGCAGGTCAGGGACCATCCCTCCCGTCCCCAGCACCTACCTGAAGGCAGTTATGGCCGAATTCCTGTGGTAGGGGCCCAGGACCGGGACCTCGAGGTATAACAACTTTAGCTGCAGGTAAGAGACAAGACTTGTGACAGGCAAGCATGGCGGCAGCCCCCCAAGCCCAGCTGCTACCTCACTTCCCAGGACGCTGGCCCTTCCTACCTCCCTCCACCCCGACCTTGATGAAACTGTGGTACCAGGGTCCTGAGAGTACACTCACCGCCTCCTTCACCTTCTTGGCCAGGTTTATAAACTCGGCAGAACTCGAGTTCTCATAGGCATCCACAAAGTTCTCATTCGTGATCCTCAGATAGCCATTGAAGACCTTCTGCACCTGCACCTGCACCTTCCGATCTGCACCAGCAGGAGAGCGGTTGGTTGGGGGACAGCTCTGGAGACGGAGCCTTCCTCCCTCCCAAGCCACCCTGTCCACTGCAGGTGTCTCGGGCCACCCACGGTACTCACACTGGAAGTGCCACACCAGCAAGCCCACCGTGAGTGAAAGCAAGAGGAAGCCGAGCAGCAGGGATGTCAGCACCACGCAGCGCCGGGGACCTCGCTTCTCCACCTGTTTGGCGTTGTTCACAGGCAGGAACTCCACGCCCTCCTCCTCGAAGCCTTTCATGCTCTGCACAGAGAGGTGCCGGGACTCAGGAATTGCCCCAGGGCCTCTGCTCCACAGGGAGAACCTGGGGTTTTGCTTGGGGGAGGCTGGGCCAGACGGACCACATACATCCCTGAGCCCATGCTCCACACAGCTCCTGCCCAGAGATGTGAACCACCACAAGGAAGGTGAGGGCAGGCAGAATCCAGGTAGGGACCAATTGCTTAAAAACCATTTCCTTAAATTGCAAAGACCTGTAAGTCCAGCACTTGGGAGGCTGTGGCAGGAGGAATGCCTCCTGGAGGCCAGCCTGGGCTACACTGTGAGTTCAAGGACAGCCTGAGCTACCCAGGGAGACCGTGTCTCCAAAAAAACTAAACAAACAAATAAATAGAAACTAAGGGTCTGGTGAGATGGCTCAGTGGTCTGGAGCACCTACTTAGAGCAAGCTTAGCAAAGCACAGGGATCACGGTTCAATCCCCCAGCACCACATGCCAGCCAGCCCCGCCCCCTGGTGGGCTGAGCTGGCCACACACACACACACACACACACACACACATAAATAAATAAAATTAAAAAAAAAAGAAAGAAAGAAAGAAACTAAGTAACAGCCTACAAACCCAGTCCCTCAGGGTCCTGTTTATGCAGGTAGAAACTCAAAAGTACCAAGCCCACCCCATGCCACTGTGAGGACCGCGGTCTGCCCCACCAGCCCCAGCACTGCCCTGTTAGATTCCATCCCCATGGCCACCTGGACCAGGGGCTGGGGCAACATGGGGCTGCACGCCGAGCCCACTGCCTTGGCCCCTGCCTGGGCAGCTCTGCAGGGACGCTGTGGGACAGGGCACTCTGCTCCTCCCCAAGCCAGCCCCATGCAGTGCACTGAAACCCTCCCCCATGCCCAGGCCTGAATGTAGAAACCAACAAAACATCTGGCAATAGGAGGGCAGTGTCTCCGGCTCCCCCGAGGGCCCGGGCACAGCCTCAGGAGCGGCTGCATCATCCCCGGCCCGGGCAGGTGGGCCAACTCCCCTCGCGTGGCTCCCCCAGCCTCCACCTCTGCCATGGTGGTGCTCTCCGTTTAAGCAGCAGCCCCACCCTGGGGCGCAGGACGCTGCCTCTCAGCTACCTGAACCCATCCTGGCGGTCTCTGCAAGAGCACCTGTGTGCTTGGCTTCCCGACCTGCCCCGTCCTCACTTTGTAGGCTACACCCCTGCTAGGATGGGGTCTCCCCACGCCTACATCCTGAGGTGCTTCTCCACTCCCACCTCCTGACTGGTCACGTTTGTGTCTTCACTGATATCACCCATGGAGGCTGCCACGGTGGCCACATTCCAAAGTGCATTCCAGCTGCCTGCTCTGCACTTGGTTCTGTATCTCTTGGCCGTAAGCCAGCCAAGCACAGGGCGCCGTGGGAGGCCTAAGGCCGGAGAGGAGGACAACTTCGACTCGGCCTGGGTTGTTAAGTGATTTAGCCAGACCTAATCACAAAATGAAAAGGGTTAAGAATGTAGCTCAGTGTGAAGGCCCGAGGTTCAAATCCCAATACTGCAATAATTAATAACAATAATAACTTAAAATTTTAAAAAAATTAAACAGGCTAGGGGATGTAGCTCAGTGCAAAGGACTTGGGCCCAACCTCCAGCACCATAAAAAAATAAAAATAAAAATTTTTAAAAAGCATCTAAAACTTGGCGTGGGGAGTGTAGCTCAGTGTTGAGCCCAGCATACCCAAAGCCCTTGGTTCAATTCCCCATAGTGAGAAAATCAAAACCAGTGCCAATGCCCTCTGCCAACTTATCTATTTAAAATACCAATATTATCTTGATAGAATGGATTTTAAAGTCTTTCCTGCTCTTTCTCTCCCCATCCTCCTAAAAGTTGTAGGATTGAAGTTGAAAAGATTAAATCTCTACCGTGTTTTTTATTGTTAGATTGTGAAAATGCTGTTCACTTTCTATGGTTCACTTTTTATGGTTCCTTTCCTTTTTTTTTTTTAGAAAATGTCCTAAAATGTGCATTTTATTCCATATCATTATACAATGTTTACATATAGTTATAATTCTGAAGAAAATGTTTTTTTCTTCACCAATGTCATGTAGTGCCTCAATCTTTCATGGAGATTTGGAAAGAGTGGAAATCCTTGTGGAGTTCTCCTCTACAGAGTGGTGGTGGGCTGGGAGTGCACCCGACACAAAGGACTTCAGTCTTAAAAGAGCAGCTCGGCTTTTTCGAAGCCTTGGCTTTAGGGGCTACAGCTAGCTGCAATCCAAAGTCTCATCTTGTAGTAAAACTTGAGACAAAATAAATGAGTGGTGGGCAGAATCCTAAATTGTAAAATGTTGAACAAAAGACCACAGGGGACCTTTAGTTTAAAAGTAGCACCGATCACACCCCATTGTGTCTCCGCAGCACCCACCTTCCCATTGCCCCTGGGCTTGGCACTGTGTGTGGAAATCCTTCCTGCTTCAGTGAGGCGTCCTACCTGGATTAAGCAAACTGTGTGGCTAAACTCTATGAAGTGTGGCAACGTCACCCTGGGAAATGGCACACTGAAACCCTTAGCTCCCGACAGAGGCTGGCCTTAAGTGTTTTCCCCGCCCCCTGCTCTAGTTGATACTTCGTTCTGTGACAGTGGTAAAAGTAAAAAGAAAAAAAATGCATTAAAGGAATTTCCCGGTAAGCAGGTGTTAACAACAACAAAAACAAATGAAACAGAATAACAAAACCAAAAGAAAGGCAGCTAAGGAGATTTTCACATGTTGTTTAGCTCCAGTAAAGTCTGATTCAGCATCTGGTGCATGCTAAGGTTTTCTTTTCTTCTTTTCTTTTTTTTTTTTTGCGGAACCGGGGATTGTTCTTCCTTGGCATGAGCCACTTTCTCTTCTACGTCGTCAATGCTTTTCTCCAACTTAGTGACTGACCTCTCTGCAAACTCAGCCCGAGTCTCAGCCTCCTTCAGCTTGTCAGAAAGAACCCCGATCTCCTCCTCCTATTTATCTTCCTTCTGCGAGTACTTATCCTCTGCAGCCATTAAATGCTTTCAAGGTCTGATCCATTATTCTTAATTGTTCTTCCTGCTGTCGAACTTGGCCTTCTGAGAGCTTGGCCCTCTCCTCTGCACGTTCCAGGTCACTCTCGATGATGACCAGCTTGCGGGCCACCTCTTCATACTTGCGGTCGGCATCTTCAGCAGTGTGCTTGGCCTCTTTCAGTTGGATCTCCTGAATTTTCATCTTTTCTTCATCCTTCTGGGCTCAGCTTTCAATGACTTTCATGCCTCTCTCGCTCTTATCTGCTGCCTTCTCAGCCTCTTCCAGCTTCTGCAAAGCTGTGGCCAGCCGCTCCTGAGCGCGATCCAGCTCCTCCTCAACCAGCTGGATGCGTCTGTTCAGAGAAGCTACGTCGGCGTCAGCATCGGTGGCCTTTTTCTCCGCCAGCTCCAGTTTCTCCTGGGCATCTTGGAAAGCCTCGGAGTATTTGTCCAGTTCATCTTCGGTGCCCTTGAGTTTCTTTTGCAGCGACACCAGCTCATCTTCCAGCTGCCTGCTCCGGTCCTCCGCCGCCTTCTTCTCAGCCTCTGCTTGCTCGGCTGAGTCCAGGGCATTCTCCTTGCCGAGCTTCAGCATCTGCATCTTCTTCTTGATGGCGTCCATGGCAGCGGCAGCGAGGGGCCGAGGCGGCGGCGCGGGCGGTGGGAGCAGGCAAGTGAGTGCTGGGGCGGCCGAGCTGGAGTGCCATGGTTCCCTTCCTGTGCGATTTATTTTTCT
This sequence comes from Octodon degus, assembly GCF_000260255.1. NCBI lineage: Eukaryota > Metazoa > Chordata > Mammalia > Rodentia > Octodontidae > Octodon > Octodon degus. Next base: position 7,287,443 of record NW_004524712.1, on the reverse strand, counting down.
AGCTGCAATTTTTCGTTTACTTGGATTCCTTTTTTACACCCCAATCCTGACATACAGCCGAGGGCTCTGTATGTCTCTCCTCAGTCTTCTATGGCAGAGAGGCCTACCGAACAACTTGCTTCATCTTCTCCCCGGGGACCTCCCTCTCTCAGCCTGCCCTCTCTCACGGTGCTTCGCTGGGATCGCCACAGCACCTCCGGGGTCCGCTCCCCTTCGTCTCCGGCTGAAGCCCCTGTTTCCTAGCAGTCCACATCTTTGTCTCCCTTGGTTCGTTTCATTGTGGTAGAAACATATTTTAGTAGCTCTCTAAGAAGGAAAGTTCTCTGACACTTTGCATGCTTCTGGAAATATCTTGGTTCTACAAGCGCATTTTTGATAGTTTGGTTGGGTATAAAACTACAGGTTTAAAACAATTTTCTCTTAAAGTTTGGAAGGCTCCGTGGTTTGCTTCTACTTTGGTTTTGAGAGATATTATAAATCCGTTAGTTCTTACTTAATAGTTTTGTTACCTTTCTCTGAAAAGCTTGAGGAGCTTTGAATTAGATCTTTAAATGCCATTTGCTGCACCTGCACAAGGCACAGCACAGTGGTTGAGGTTCCACCCTCTGCATGCAGTGCTGGCCCTGCCCCCAGGGTGCGCTGCGTTGGCAAGTGAGACTGGGCATGGTGGTGTGCACCTGTAATCCCAGCACTTGGGAGGCTGAAAACAGGAGGAGCACTACAAGTCTGATCTGCGCAGTGAGACCCCCACAGACCCTGTGCTAAATACATAAAAAAATAATAATAATAAATGCCATCTGTTAGGGCCGGTGAGATAGCTCAGTGAACTAAGCACCCACTTAGGCAAGTGCAGGGGCCAGGATTCAATCCCCAGCATCACAGGTGGGCTGAGCTGGCCAGCTGAGTTTGGGCGTAGTGACGCAGGCCTATAATCCCAGCGTTGGTGAGGCTGAAAACAAGAGGATCACTATGAGTTCAAGCTGCATAGTAAGACCCTGCACCAAAAAAATAAAAAAGCCATTTGCTGAACTCTCCGTGTGTCCTCTGAATTTGGAAACTTATCTTGATCTTGCAATCTGGAGAGCTTATCTCATGCCTTACAAAATGGCCGCCCACTCCTTTTCTTGGCCTAACTTCCTCCAATTCTTTTTTTTTTTTTTTTTTTTTTACATTTTAATATTTATTTATTTTTATTTATTACATTTATTTATTGTGTGTGTATGGCCAGCTCAGCCCACCAGGGGGCGGATCTGGCTGGCATGTGGTGCTGGGGATCGAACCGCGGTCCCTGTGCTTTGCCAAGCTTGTTTCAAGTAGGTGCTTTAGACCACTGAGCCATCTCTC
>NW_004524712.1:7263851-7285459 GCF_000260255.1 Octodon degus | reverse complement strand
TTCCCAAGAGCTGAGATTACAGGCGTGCACCACCACGCCCACTCTCAATTGCCATCTCAGCGTGCCCCGGGGGCAGGGCCGGCCCAGGGATCAAACCCCCAGCTCCTGCACCTGCCAGCAGGTGCTTTAATCCACTGAGCTATTCGGCTGCCCCTTCTGCTAGGTACCTTTCTCTTCCTTAGTTGTTCACTCATATTTAGGAACCGGGTCTGAAAGAATGTTAGGGAGTTCTGTGTGCATGGGCTGGGTGCGAGAAAGGGCTCTCCACTTTTTAACTGGACATTCCCAATGGTTAGGCTCCCCAGCTCTTTCGATGGGACAGTTCAACTGTTCCAGAGAAAGTCCAATTTCTAATCTCCTGGCTGGAGAGTCACTAGCGTTGAGAACATGAAGCAAAAGAAATTTGTTCCCCTGCTTTCCACTCCGCCCTCCAGCCTGCCTGACCTTAGTGCAGGAGTCCAGATGTTCTACGATCAGCTTCTCTACGGCCACCACAGAGCTCTCTAGGCACCCGTGGACTGGGGAGGTGAGATGCGGGGACTTCTAGTGGTCTGTCTCCTTCCCGTGCCCTCAGTGACACATGTGTGGGCTGCCGCTGCAGCTCAGCAGTGCAGCGCTCTCGGAGCTTTCCAGAGCCAGGCCGGGTCCCCAGGACCACAAAGATAAACCACAGTGAGACCTAAGTCTGCTGCCTGAGCCTGGCATGGGAAAGGACATTACATAAGAATCAGAAAAACGATACTTCCGATTTTTAAAGAAACATTTCCTGTAATCCCAGCTCTTGGGAGGCTGTAAACAGGAGGATCACAAGTCTGATCTAGTAGTGAGACCCTGAACACCCTGCAGATCCTTCCTTAAAACATACAAAACAAAAAATTTAAATCTTTATGTTAAAGGACTCGCTGAATGATGAAAAAGAAAAATGAGAAAGCATAAATGACTAAATATACCGGCTGGGGAGATGGCTCAGTAGAATAAGCGCTTCTCTGGCAAGCGCAAGGGTCTGAGTTCAATCCCCGGTTCTGCAAAAAAAAAAAAAAAAAAAAAAAAAAAAAATACCACAACGAGGGCAGGGGACATAGTTCATCAGCACAGCACCTGCCTGGCAAGCACAAGATCCTGAGTTTTGATTCCTGATAGTAAAAAAAAAAAAAGTATACTTGGGATAGCAAAGGGGGTCCTCCACAATTCTAACTCTTCACCATGTTTCTTTTTCTTTTTAGGAAGACTCTGAATTCACTATGTAGCCCAAGCTGGCCTCAAACTCAAATTGATCCCCCATCTAGTCTCCCAAGCGCTGAGATCACAGGCATGTGCCATTACAGTGTACCCCATAATTTCACATTTCCTCATCATTTAGTTCTTTTCCCAGAATATTTGTAAACTTGCTCTTACAAACTATGTTATTAAAATGGGTTTGCTGAGATATGTGACATATAATAAACTATATAAAGACAGATATATACACCCATGAAACCAACCATTGCAGTAGGAAAAAAAAAAAAACATATCCATCACCTTTGAAAGCTTCCTTTGGTCAGGTGTAGTACATACCTGTAATCCCAGCACTGGGGAGGCTGAGGCAGGAGGACTGCCATGAGTTTGAGGCCAGCCTGGCTACATAGTGGGTTTAAGCCAACCTGAACTACACAGTAAGACTTCATCCCAGAAAAAATAAAAATCTTGGGCTGGTGAGATGGCTCCGTGGTCTAAAGCACCTACTTAGAACAAGCTTAGCAAAGCACAGGGACCGCGGTTCAATCCCCCAGCACCATATGCCAGCTAGCCCCGCCCCCTGGTGGGCTGAGCTGGTCACACACACACACACACACACACACACAAAATTAAAAAAAAAATAAAAATAAAAATAAAAAAAATAAAAAATAAAAATCTTCCTCTGATCCTCCCCTCAAACTCCCCATGCTGTCATTTTTCTACTTCTTGTCACCAAAGAAAAGTTTTCTTTTTTTTAGAACTTTATTCAAACGGAATTATACAGTACATAGTGCTTTGGGGCAAGCTGGGTGGGGGACTTGTTTCACTCTACATAATCATCTTGAGATCTGTGCAAGTTACTACAGTACACACCCGGAGAGCGCATCCCTGTCTACTGCTGGCTCTACAACAGTATACTCAGGTGCACCGCTGTCAATGCACGAATACACCAACGCAATTGCCGGGCCACCTGTTGCGGATGTGTTGTGGACGTGTGGGTCGCTTAGGGCTTGTACAGATAAAGCTGCTATGGCTTTGTATTGCAAGATGCATCCATTTCTCTTGGGTAAATATTTAGCAGTATAATTGCAAGTTCCTATGATGGGTATATGTTTACCTTCCTTTTTTTTTGTGGAACCGGGGATTGAACTCAGGCCCTTGCACTTGCCAGGGAAGCACTTATTCCACTGAGCCATCTCCCCGGCCCACTATGTTTACCTTTCTAAAGAACTATTGAACTGTTTTTAAAAGTGGTTACATCATTTTACATCCCCACCAACCTTGTATGAGAATTTGTGACATCTGTATCCCACCCAGTACTTGGTGTGGTGGGTCTAGTAGATACACAAGCATTTCTCATCACGGCTTGAAGATTTTCTTTAATGACTAATGATGCCGATCTGTTTGCATGTACTCAACTGCCATCTGTTTAGTTTTCCTTGACAAAGTGTCTTTCACATTTTTTGCCTGTTTCCATTGGCTTGCTGCAGAAAGGGGATTGAATTCAGGCCCTTGCGCTTGCCAGGCAAGGGCTTATTCTACTGTACTATCTCCCTAGCTCATCAATATCTTTGAAAAGTAGAAGCTTTTTACTTTGATAAAGTCCAATTTGTCAATTTTTTTTTTTTTTTTTTTTTTTTTTTTTTTGGACTGTGGTTTGGATGTTTTATCTAAGAAATTCTTACCTAACCTAAAGATTTGGTTACGGGCTCAGGAAGATAGCTCAGCAGTCTAAACTGGCAAGCTCAAGGACCCAGGTTCAATCCCAAAGAACCCGCATGCCTTGCTTGCCCCTCACATGTAGGCCCTGAAACAAAGTGTGGGGGCGCATGCCTGTAATCCCAGCACTGGGGAGGCTGAGACAGGAGGATCACTATGAATCCAAGCTGTACAGGGACACCCTGTACCAAATAAATAAATAAATAATTTTTAAAAATATTTGGTTATAGGCCTGCCAGATAGCTCAGCCAACTAAAGCACCTGCTTAGGCAGAGCTCAGGGGCTGGAGTTCAATCCCTGGTACCACAGCCCTGCTGACCCTAGCCCCAGGGTGTGCTGAGACAGCGATTGTGACTAGGCCTGTTGGCGCACGCCTGTAATCCCAGCACTTGGGAGGCTAAAAACAAGAGGATCACTACGAGTCTGATCTGTGTAGTGAGACCCAGTAGACTCTGTATTAAATATATAAAATTTTTAAAAAACTGAAAAATTTTGGTTATGTTTTCTACTAGCATAGTAGAAAAAAACTATAGTTTTAGGTTTTACATTCAAGACTACAATTTTGAGTTATTTTCTTTCTTTTTTTTTTTTTAAATGGTGCAAAGTCTGGCATAGACAGAAACTCTATTTTCTTTTTATTTCTTCCATATAGAATTCAATTGTTCCACCACCATTTCTTCTTGACCCATTTCTTCTTGAGCTAGCTACCTTTGCACTTGGGGGGGGGGTTCTTTTTTCTTTTTTCTTTTGTTTAATTTTATGTATTTAGTACAGGGACTACAGGGTCTCACTACACAGATCAAATTTGTAGTGATTCTCCGTTTTCAGTCTCCCAAGTACTGGGATTACAGGCGTGCACCACCACGCCCAGTCTCAACTGCTATCTCAGCACACCCCGGGGGTGGGGCTGGCACAGCACGCCGAGGATGGAACCCCAGCCACGGCACTCTGCCTAAGCAGGTACTTTAGTCCACTGAGCTATCTGGCCAGCCCTTTGTACTTTTATTTAGTACCCATTATTAGTCTGTGTCTAGACTGTGTTGTGTTCCATCAATCTACTCATTCATCTTTATGTTAACACTGCATCATCTTCATTATTGCAGCCAGGTAAGTTTTGGGGGGTTTTTTGTTGTTGTTTTTTATTTTTTTGGTGCGGGGTCTACAGGGACTACAGGGTCTCACTACATGGATAGGACTTGTAGTGATCCTCCTGTTTTCAGCTTTCCAAGTGCTGGGATACCAGGCAAAAGGCACATGGCACCACGCCCAGTCTCAATTGCTATCCCAGCACACCCCAGGCAGGGCCAGCACGGCAGGCAGGCCGGGGATCAAACCACGGACCTCTAAGTCTGTCTAAGCAGGCACTGTAATCCACTACGCTATCTTACCAGCCCCCATCCAGATAAGTTTTAAACAGTTATTAAAATAGGAGGGTTGATAAAATTGCAGGACATAACGTCAACACGCAAAAATCACTTTTACTTCTACATTTAGGAAATTATTAGAAACAAAGCCTTGAACATACAGGTTACAAAGTGCTGCTATCAGTTACAACACCCCTAAAATGAAACCCTGAGGGGCAAATCTGACAAAACCTGTACGTAACCTGTACACTGAAAAAATACAAGGGCCGGGGAGATGGCTCAGTGGAGTAAGTGCTTCCCTGGCAGGCGCAAGGGCCTGAGTTCAATCCCCAGTTCTAAAAAAAAACACTACTGAAACTTTAAAAGCCCAAATAAGAGAGCCATGTACCAAGCTCACAGGTTAGAACATTTAACGTTAAGATGTTCGTTCTCAAATTTACCTATGATCTTCTTTTTCTCAATACCAGGATTGAACTCAGGATCCTGCGCCTGCCAGGCAAGGGCTTATTCCACTGAGCTATCCCCCTGGGCCCTATCTGTGATTTTCAACATGATGGTGACATAGTCCTCAGCAGGCTTTTCATAGAAACTAACCAGCTGCTTCCGAGAGGAAAAGCCCTGACAAAGCCTGAGGAATCACACGATGCAGTTTCTGGGCTGATTATAAAGTCAATCATTTTTTTTTCTTGATTTCATGTCACACAGTTGATCTTCTCAAGTGACACTTTGTCCCTCACCGGCTGCCTGTTTGTGTGACCTTTTTGCCTTTTCTTCAATACACTGCCGGGGCCGGGGAAATGGCTCAGTAGGATAAGCACTTGACTGGCAAACTCAAGGATCTGAGTTCAATCCCCGGTTCCGCAAAAAAAAAAAAAAAAAAATACACTGCCTTCTTTCTCTTCTCTTTAGGATGAAACTAATTTTTTCTTTGTTTTCTTTTTGTTGTTTGTTTATTTTTGAAGCAGTCCGGCTGGTCTCACATTTGTGGGCACAAGTGATCCTCTCACTTCAGCTTCCTGTGTACTGGGACCAGAGGTACTGACGTTACACCCGCCTTCAGGGGTGCTTTGGTTGTTTTTTGGTTTGGTTTGGTTTGGTTTTGCTTTTTTTTTTTTTTTTTTTTTTTTTTGGCAGAACCAGGGATTGAACTCAGGCCCTTGCGCTTGCCAGGGAAGCACTTATTCTACTGAGCCATCTCCGCGGCCTCTGTTTTTGTTTTTGAGACTGCGTCCCGCTACGTAGTTCAGGCTGGACTTGAACTCTAGGTAGGCCATGCTGGCCCTGGGCTTGTAGTGATACTCCTGCCTCAGCCTCCCAAGCACTGGGGTTGCAGGTGTGCATATGTGAGTATTCTTTCTGCATTTAGCTTGCCTTCAGAATCTGTTAGACTACAGGCTTCCTTTTGATGTCACATGGCCCTTGGTTGTCTAACTATTTAAGAATGAGAAAACATCTTGAGGGCTGAGGCAGAGGATTGTGAGTTCAAGCCCAGCCGAAGCAACTTAATGGTTTTGTAAGTTTGTTTGTTTTTCAAGACAGGGTCTTGCTTTGCAGTTCGGGCTAGCTTTGTGCTCACTTTGTAGCCCCCAGGCTGGTCTAGAACTCCTAACAATATGCCTGCCTCAACCTCGGGAATTATGAGATTACAGGAGTGCATCACCATGCCAGGTTTAATATTTTTTTTAATTTAATTTAATTTTACATTGGTACCAGGGATCGAACTCTGCATTTGCCAGGTACTTGCTTATGCTCCTGAGCTATTGATGATTCAGCAAAACTCAGTCTCAAAACAAAAAATAAAGCAAGGGTTGGTAATATACTGCCATGCAGAGGCCCTGCATTCAATCCCTGGTATCACCAAAAAAAAAAAAAAAAAAAAAAAGAACAGTAAGTTATTGTATTTTCAATTAACAGTAATTTCTCAACTATTTTCCTCCATCTCACAGTAATACTGCAGATTACTCAAGACAGTCACTATCACCCCAATTTACCAAAAGAGAAAAAAAAAAAAAAAAAATCTCGGCTTCTGCAAAGTTGTTCTCTGGGGTGGCAGACCCAAGACCACACCTCCTTTAGAACACAGGAGCAAGAGTGAGCTCAGCCCAGAAACAACCATTTAATCATTAACTAGCCCACTTCCTTGTATGGCCCTCCCTCCACTTCCAGACTAAAGCAGATCATCTTGTGTAACCTCATCATTTTATTGATAAGAAACTGAAGTTGAGCCATACCAATGTAATAAAGATAGAGAAGTCTGTGGAACGCAAGGCTGGGACAAGAGCCAGGGCTGTTACTGCTGGGCAGGGTTTCACCCACTTGTGCTGGGCCCTAGAGGCCACTGCGGAGGGCAGATGGGGAGGGGCAGGGAGCGGTCCCAGGGATGTGAGATCTTCGACCCCAGTTTAATTGCACACCTAACTGCTCTACACAGCCGTGAACCAGGAGAAGAGAAAGTACACCTGTGCTTGCTTTTCTCTCTCTGGTTCTGTTTCTTACAAGTAAACAAATCTGCAGGTGCACACATAAAACAAAGCTAGGAAGCCAGGTGCCTGCACACTGCAAACAAACAGAGGCTACTTGGGTCCTGGCCAAGGTCCCCAGAAAACACAACAGGGTTCTAGGCCACTGAGACAAAAAGAGCGGGATTTCCAGGAGGATGGACAGGAACAAGGCGTTCAGAATGTGCACTGAGGAAAGACCCCGGAGAGATTCCAGGGTGACCCCTCACCCAGTCTACATGGGGGCAGGGGATCCGGAAACCCAACAAGGGAGAACACAGAAGGACCAACGCTTCTGTTGATCTGAGCACACTAGTGTAAGTGGTATTCATGCTTTTCAGGGCCACTGCTCAATCTAAAACAAAGCAAAAGCTGATTTACAGAAAGTTGAAAAAAAAAAGTGTATTTTATTTGATGATATATAAAAGGCCTTTGGGGACTCCCAGTAAGAAACGAACCAGGGCTGAAAGGTAAATGCTGAATGAAGTTCTATTCTGATCAACCAAAGACACTCCTGCTAAGCAGAAGCCCCTCTTTGCTCCCCACACACTCTGACAGACCTGCAACCAGGGTGTAAACTCCCCCCAGCCTCCTTGGCCTTCTTGGGTCTAGGATATGCAAATACAGACCAAGAGTCTGCTACTGCCTCACAACAGAAAAGAAACCGGAAGTGAATCCACATTTATAAACACCAAAGTAGCACCATCTATCCAGGATCTGCACAAGACTCCGAGCAAAGCAGATGGGGAACAAAATAAATCTTCATGCCTGGACTTTTTTTAGATTGTGGGTGTGGTCTTTTGGGAGGCTTAGGACAGTCCAAGAAACCTGAAGCAGTCACTCAGACTCTCTGGGACTGTGACAAGTGCCAACCTGCTTCTGACACTGAGGATCAAGATCAAGGGGCAGAGGTGACATCACCAGCTGGAAACACAGGTGTGTGGCTCAGACATGAGATTATTAGGACCAGGGTACCTGGACCCATGTCAGTACCAGCTGTCACTTATGCACAGTACACGCTTTTCACTCACAGGGTCAGTGACTCAGTGGTCCGCCCAGCAGGTGGGACAGATCTCAATCTCATGATGTCATGAGCACAACCCAAGCCTGAGAACCACATAGCAACCCTGGGATGGTCCAAGCAAGAGAAGAAAGTATGGACTGGGCATGGCTCTTCAAGGCCGTCTGGGGCACATCAGGGACCTCTCTCCTCACCACTCCAGCATAATCTCACCACTAGTCCTCCACAGACAGCGCCACTGAGGTGCTGGCCAGAGTCTCCAGAAATGCCACCTGACTGAAGGCCACCTCAGACAACAGACGGAAGAATGACTTCCAAAACCACACACTGTATTTGTCATCTGGGCAGTGCTGAGCACCAGACGTGGGTGGCCCCAGATACCAGAAGTGAAGTCAGAGAAAGCCCTCTCCATCACACTGCTGACTAACGACACAGCCTGCCGTATTACACCTGGCTTGAGTGCACTTTGCAGATACTGGGTTATTTACAAACTGAAGGTCGAAGTTATTCACAATCCCCAGACCTTGCAGGGAGCAAATCCACAGGTACCACATTTCTAATAGCTCAGGTGATCACTAGCAGTTCTGGGCCATGGAGCATTCTTTAACATACGCTATTTTTCTTAACTATAATGCTCTTCAACACTCAACTCAGTAGGATAGACATAACTTTTATATTCACTGGGAAAACCTGGATTCAGTCCTCGGCACCAAAACACAAAATAAACCTCCCCTAAAAAAAATTCAACCAAAAAAAAAACCAGTAAAATCAAAAAAGACCAAAAACAAACAAGGCAATTGCAAAAACATGCGTGTGTCCATCCTGCTATTTGTTTGTTGCGGTGGACTGGACAGTATCCCCAGGGCCTGCTGGCATAGAGGTGCCAGTCCCCACTTAGGGCTTTCTCCGGGTACATCGGCCACCACAGGTGAACTCAGGCTGCACCGGGAGCCGCCGGCCACATGCAGGTTCCTGAAGCTCACTGGGGATTCACCCTCCTGCCACCACTAAGGTCAGTGCCCAGCAACATGTGACCTAATGCAGAGGACGTTGGACTGTTCACCATGGGACAGATGAGAAGGGAAACAGCAGCCCATGCGCGCCTCCTCTCACCCACGCACCGACCCTGGGCAGCTATCTCCTGAGAGGCCCAGGAGAGGCCACCACTGCTCCCACGGTCCAACCACCAGCACTCTCAGACTTGCCCAGTCTTGAAGAAGGGGTGAGAAAAAAGTAGACTCAAGTGTTTCTTCAGCACTGATTCCCAGGCCCGTCTCACTGGAGACTCCCCTCAGGGCCACAACCTGGCTCTGGAAGTTCTTAACAAGTGCCCCACATCTTTCTCAGGAACTGAGAGTTTGAGAAGTAGTACTCACCAGTCCAGTTTCTAGGAGGCTCACCCACTTCCCGCAGTGGAAGAGGAGGCTGCCAGGTGCGCACCAGGCCCTGCTGGTCTATTTTAATCTACCACCTGCGATGCAAGGTGCCCAGAGTGTGGCCCCACCTTACTTCCTCGCCCTGGGGACACTCCCTCAGCAGGTCAGCGCAGCATCCCAAAAGTCCCTGAGGCTCTTTCCAGTTTCCTCAGAGTCATGTGCTCCCAGCTCCTCCTCCAGGGACAGAGGCCTGGCCAGCGGGGAACCCAGGAATGTCTGCAGCTGAGCAGCCCCAGCCCCTCAATGAAACAGACAGCTGACCCAGGGCAGGCCTTCCTGCTACATCTACTTCTGATCAGAGCAGGCCAGAAAGTCCCCAGGGACCTGGTCCTGCCGTGACTGCTGCAAGTCTCCTCCCTGGGCCCCACTCCTTGGGGCACCGCTTCTCACAGTGCCTCAGTCTCTGCCTCTCAAAAGTGGGTTAATGACTCTTCATGGTGCTCCTGGGAGGGCAGTTGGAGAACATAATTAGCTGGTCCCTGCTAATGACAGGGCCCCACCTGCTGTCTCCCTTTGATTCTGATTTCTCCACCCACTATCCATTCCTCTGCCTAAACTCAGGCAAGGCCGTTCCTTCCTCTGGCCTAGTGGGAACAGCTGGGGTGCAAAAATTAAAATAAAAAGCCTTCAGAGCAGGAGTCCTGTATAGGCCTCAAATCCAGGGCGGCACCAGGCGTGGCGGCACAAGCCTGTTATCCCAGCACTCCAAGCAGCCGCAGCAGGACAATGGTAAGTTCAAGCCCAGCCTGGGCAACTCAGGGGGAGATCCTCCCTCAAAATAAAACACGAAGCCAGCCTTGGTGGCACACACCTGCGATCCTGGCTCTGGGGAGTCTGAAGCAGAATTCAAGGCCAGCCTGAACTGCATAGTGAGGCCTTATCACTAGCAACACAGAACAGCAGCGACAAAGACCAAGCAGCAGCAGACAGACCTGGCAAATCGTCCAGGGAAGCCAAGTGTGTGGGCTACGGCGGTCAGCGTAAGGCCACGTCCCAGCACCTCCCAGCCTAGGGCACCAGGCACACTGCCTCTCCTGCCCTCAGGAGTTAGTACTTGGCTGATCTTCCTTCATCTTTCTCTCTTGGGGTGTTGCTAGGGTTTTCAGGTACTGGGGACTGAGCCCAGAGCCTACCACATCATAGCTGGCACTCTAGGGCAGGCTGGAAGTGCCCTTCAGGGCAGGCACTGGTTTCTAGGCCATGTGTAACCTTGGGGTAGAGGGAATGCTCTCTCCACGCCTAGGGGTTCCAGTGGCAGCCCCAAGCTGGGGGAGGGGCATTGGGCCTCTTCCTGGTTTGCCCTCTTTTGCTTCCATTTCCAGCGTTCTGTGCCCACTGAGCTTTCATTGGCCCCATCAGGTTTGCCAAAGACCGAGTTCATGGTTCGTCCACCCCACCTATGGAGCCCAAAGTCCCTGCCTGCAGCAGTGTGGGCAGAAAGAGATGTGACCAGCGTCACAAAAGGTCTTTTCACCCATCTCCTTGACATCTAGCTGAGCCCAATTCTGATTTCACAAATTAGTGTGTTTTATTATATTGAAATAAATATTATTGAAACTCTTGAGAAACCTACAGCTGAGGAACCAATCCCAAGTGATTCTCTACACTCTTTGCCCAGGCTCCGCCAGGTCCACCTCCCGCAAGCCAGAGCAAGCCAAGCACTGCACCTCTGCTGGAATCCACAGCCTGCATTCAGATTTCCTCACTCGCTTGTCACTTGTCGCTGTGTGTGAAGCTCCACCCGCTTTCTCTCTCACACAAGTTCCTGGCCCCACGGCCACCATGAAGACCCCTGCACAAGGCTTCTTGTGTCACTTTCTGTAACCTCACCAGCTCCCTCCGGTCCCTATCACCTCTTAAGCCCTATAGCCACTAATCCATCAGCCTCCAGTTCCAACGTGGGTCATTTCTCAAATGTCACATAAATGCAGTCTATAGAATTGGGAGATTGTGTTCTTTTCACCTCACGAAGTCTCCTGGAGAATCACTCAGGTCGTGGCCTCTGTGAATAGCCAGAGAATGTTCTTCCTTTCGGTGACATGTAGGCACCTCAGTTTGTTTCTACCTTGGGGGATCCAGGGACACAGCCCCAAGCCCAGCAGCAGCCTCTGAGCTTAACGCTGAAACACCTGTTTTATGGCCCCCAACCACATTAACTGAGCTACAGATCTAAAAAGCTTTCCGAGTAAAACAACTAAATGTGGCAACACGGAAGCCCAGCCCCGGAGAAGGCCCTATAGGGCTATGGGTCCAAATTACAAACCAAATTCTCTTGAGAGCACAGGAAGTATAAGACAGGGCTGGGGTGAGCACTACCAGAGTCCACCCTTGGACCCTTGATCAGAGCGCCGCCCCTCACCTGCAGGACCACACCTCCCAGGCTGCGGGGCCATCCATTCTGGGGGAAACAGCATGCTCACTGAGCACCCCGATTGCCAAGCTCTGCCTTCCCTGAGGTGTGATCCGGCTTCACTTTGGCACTGGTTAGCATGGCGACAGACCCAGGCTCACTTCTCCTGCTGGGGCAGCCCCGGAAAGACACCACGTGGGCACTCTTGCCCTCTCGTGTTCCACTCTTTCTCCAGCCAAGCTGGAGAAAATGTTCAGTTCCTCCAGTCATTCAACAAAATGTGTTCCCCACTCCTGGCCGACTGACTTAACCTCATCACAAATCATATCCCGGTATAAACGTGCTCTACATGCAGCAGCACGACCCACGTGAAGTCTAATTGAAAATTTACCTCCACTGTCCTCATACCTGCATTTCCATTGGTCATTCAATAATATACTCAAGAGGCACACAGTAGGGGCTAGGAAGATAGCTTGGCAGTCTAAGCAGCCACCTGGCAAGCACAAGGACCCAGGTTCGATCCCTGGCACAGCATGCTGTTTTGGCCATTGACCCTGGGCATGCCCTGCCAACCAGGGAAACCAGGTGTGGTGGTGGCACACACCTGTAATCCCAGCACTGGGGAGGCTGCCAGGAGGATCACTAGGAATCTAAGCTGCATAGTGAGACCCTGTACCAAATAAATAAATAAATATATTAAAGAAAAAGAGGTTCACAGTAGCAATCAAGCAAAAAGAATAAGGATGAATGATACAGCCACTTGGTGAAAGTTTACACAGCAATGAAAGCCTGGGTTTTCAAAGCTAAGTAACTAACATGGAAAGCTATGCAAAAGAAGCTGAAAAAAACTACAAAGAGTACAACCTACCATTGCCTGTAATCCCAGTTACTCAAAAATCAGAGCAGGAGGATCCCAGTCGCAGGCTGGCCTGAGCAGCTTAGCAAGACCACCTCTCAGAATAGAAAAGCCCCAAGAGCATGGCTCAGGAGTAGGGCGCCCCAGTATGGGGGAGGGGAGGTTGATGCATTAATTAGTTACCCCTATGGCTACACTGCACAGTGAAATGGCATTACGCTTCCATGTGGAGAATACATGTACGCATATATGTTAATATTCACAGGGACATCACTAGGTGCACAGAAGGTAAGCAGGAAAAAGTAGGACGAATGACTGTGGACTGAAGGACATACCTACACTAATCCACTTACAAAGAAGAAAGATTTATTTTGCCTCACAGTTCCGGAAGCTGCAGCACTTCCTCTGCTGCTTGGGGCCTGCAGTGGTGCATCATGGGAGGGGCATGGGGAAGAGCAAAGCCTTCACCCAGGGGGCCAGGCAGGAGAGAGCCCAGACTCCACAACCCCTCCACGGACACGCCCCCCCTCAGCCAACCTCTGAAAGCTATGTCCCTTCCCGTAGTGCCCAGATGGGGACTACACATTTAATACATGGGCTTCTGGGGTGACACTTATAGGAGTTAACATGTAGTAGGGAGAATTCCAAAATATTTTCACTTTCTAATCTGACATTACTATATCACTCGATTAAAAAAAAATTCCTAACTTTGTAACCAAAAATAATAGTTTCAAGCAGGGCTGACCAAATAGCTCAGTGGATTAAGGCACCTGGAAGTAGGTGCAGGGGTGTGGGTTTGATCCCCAGGCCTGCAGTGCCAGCTCCAACCCCAGGGCATGATACTGGGTGTGGTGGTACACGCCTGTAATCCCAGGACTTGGGAGGCTGTAAACAGGAGAATCACTGCTGTCCGATCTAGTAGTGAGACCCTGAATACCCTGTAGGCCCTTCCCTAAAAAAATATAAATAAACAGTGTCATTATAAGGCCCTAGGTTTGGTTCCCTGCCTGAAAAAAAGAAAAAAATAAATAAAGCAAATGCATAGGCAGTAAAAAGCTGTGTCTCTGCATGAGTTTTGGGTTTTTTTTTTTCCATCTTAAAAATTCTTATAGCTGCTTCTCCTTTTGCTCTTGTTGTTCTGCTGGTTTTTACTACTATGAATGGCTGTCTTCCACCATGTGCCACTCTGCCTTGGAGCCAGCTGAGTATGGACTTAAACCTCCACAAACTGTGCGCTAAATAAACCTTTCCTTCAAAAAAAAAACCTTATAATTTATCGGTTAGCCAAATTTTCTTTCAAAAAATATTTTTCTATATATCTAAAAACATACAGGGGCTGGTAAGATGGCTCCGTGGTCTAAAGCACCTACTTAGAACAAGCTTAGCAAAGCACAGGGACCGCGGTTCAATCCCCAGCACCACATGCCAGCCAGCCCCGCCCCCTGGTGGGCTGAGCTGGACACACACACACACACACAAATAAATAATTTTTAAAAAATAAAAACATACAGATATATAGATATTAGCCTTTTAATGATAATGATTAATAATGATTAAATGTACAACCAAATCTAAGGGGGGAAACATACTTTAGATTTTAAGCAGCCCACATTACAAACCTGGCCTTTGCTGAGAATGTTGCCAACCCAAAATTCCTGATCTAAGCAGGTGTGGTGGTGCACACCACAGTCCCAGCACTCAGGAAGCTGAGGCAAGAAGATCACCTCAAGTTCAAGGCTAGCCTGGACCACATAATGAATTCAAGGCCACACTGAACTACATAGCAATGCCCTGTCTCAAAAAAAAAGAATAAATTTTAAAATGTATTTTTATATTTTGAAAAATTCCAGCTCTACCAGGGCGAAGGTGTACTCAGAGCTGAGGCGGCTGGGGTTTGCCCAGCTCTCCCTAACGCGGATGGCACGCTCTGCTCAGAGCAGGCTCTCCGCTGGACCATCCAGACTGTGTGACTCATCATGAAGTCACCCAAGGCATCGGCCTTTCCCTCCTAGCTGGGAGTCATCGACAACGCTGCCAGCCATGAGTGACCACGTCCTCATCTGTGTTGTCACTAAGAGGAAAGGGCAAGGAGCCCAGCAGAGCGTCGGGGCAGCCCGAGCCCCCGCCCAGAGGGACCCTCATTGGCACCGCTGCTCAGGCTCAGCACCTCTGGCTCAGCACCTCTGGGCTCCGGGCCTCCACCTCCCCCGGCAGGGCGCGCACAGCACACCCAGCGCGAGGCACACAGTCAAGGGGGACCGAGCCCGACTCGTGGAAACTGACTTGCTCCCTTGGTGAGTGAATTTCATTTCAGGTTAAAACTTTCACCATGGTTTTTAATCTTGTGCATAACAAATAAAACTGTGTTCTGGCTATGCTCCACCAGAAGCTCATCAAAAGGAAAGCCAGACGAGTTGGAGGGCGAGGCCTCTGGCACCTGCGCTGGCGCCTGGTGATGACCGCCTCTTTTTTATGTGCTCCCAACTCTGCCTAATGATGTGTTCTGGGCTTCTTCTGGGGACATGCTTCAATCGCCATTGTCTCCGGAGCACAACTTTATAACAGCACGTGGCTAAGGGCACAGGCTTTGAAGTTGCGAAGATCAAGGTTTGCATTCTCGTCCTGCTTCTTGTGGAGGGCTCTGCGCTGCCGATCCAAACCTTTGAGCCTCAGTATTCTCCCGTGTAAGCAAGGCAATCTTCTCCATGTGGCTCGTGTGACACTGCACTGCCAGGTGCCTCATTAGTGAAGGGCAGAAGTGAACGGCATCACTTCTCACCACTGCCACCACCTCAGCGCCAGGAGCCACTGGGCCTCAGCCCTGTTCAGCACATAGCAGTCCAGGCAGGACAGAGCAGAACCAGTGAGCCACAGAGAAACCACGGAGCCGAGGTGTGGCCAATTAGATGGCTCCCAGCAGGACTCGGGGGCCAGTCCCACAGACCACCGAGCACCCAGAGCAGGCAAAGTTGGAAAGTACGAGTGCCCAAGACAGCATGTTTATTAGGCATGTGCTTCTAGAGCAGTTCTTGACAAAGGGAGAGAGCCCCTCGCTGCCCACAGGCTCTAAGCCAATGCCCACACCCTTCTCGGCCCTGCCAACCAAGGGAAGAAGCCTAGAGCAGTGGTGACGAACCATGGCACACCTGCCACAGTGGGCACACAGGGCCCTCTCTGCCAGCACATGAGCCAAGCCACCCCAGCAGCTGAGTAGCCGATAATGGTTGTTTTTTCTAAAGTAAAACCTCAGTATTCAGGTTAAACTGCAATGTTGGCATTTTGCAATAAGTGGGTGGGTTTGGGGTTGCAGTTTGGGTGCCCAGGCTCTAAAAGGTTTTCTATCACTGGCCTAGAAACATCTATTCTCATTTCCACAGGAGGAAACAACTGTAACAACTCAGGGCCAAGGATAATGGTACACACCTATAATCCCAGCACTTGGGAGGCTGAGGCAGAAACATCCCCACAAGTTCAAGGCCAGTGTGGGCTACATGGCAAGATCTTGTCTCAAAAAACAGTAAAAATATCTCTATATCTATATCTATATCTATCTGTATCTACATCTACATCTACACCTATATCTATGTCTTAGTCCCAGGCATTCGAAACACATCCCAAGAAGTGAAACCCAGTTTCTCACCAAAATCAAATGCATTTCAACTTTCAGAGACCCTCCCCTCCTGAGCCATTGGGCCCACAGCCCTGTCCTGCACATAGCAGTCCCGGTAAACACAGCAGAACCAGGCGCACTGGGCTCCAGCACAGCCCCCAGCAGTTTTGCTCAGTGATCTTGAATAGAATCAGCCTCTCTGTGCTATAAAGTGGCAACTACAACAGCAATCAGCCTGCATATCTGAGGGCTCTGCATCTGAGGATGCCGCCAACGGAGAGCTCAAAAATTAACTTATTAATTGCATCTGCACTGAACAGGCACAATGCTTGTGTCATCGCCCCCTAAACGACACAACAGACAGTGATTCCCACCGCATCTGCATCGTATTAGACAATGTATTTAAAGACGACTTAGGGCCAGCCGGATAGCTCAGGACTAAGCGCCTGCTTAGGCAGGCACAGGGGGTAGGGGTTCGATCCCCAGTGTACCGTGCCAGCCCCAGCCCCAGGACACCCTGAGATGGTGACTGAGACTGGGCGTGGTGGTACACACCTGTAATCCCAGTGCTTGGGAGGCTGAAAACAGGAGGATCACTGCATAGTGAGACCCTATAGACCTTATACTAAAAACATTTAAAACAATTTTTAAAAAAATTAAAGATGAGGGGCTGGTGAGATGGCTCAGTGGTCTAAAGCACCTACTTAGAACAAGATTAGCAAAGCACAGGGACTGCGGTTTGATTCCCCAGCACCACATGCCAGCCAGCCCCGCCCCCTGGTGGGCTGAGCTGGCCACACACACACACACACACACACACACGCACACACGCACACACACACATAAATAAAATTTAAAAAAAATTAAAGATGACTTAGACAGTATGGAGGATGTGCCAACTGAATAGGCCAACAGTTGTGCGCTGCACAGCCCTTCAGTCTAGGATAGACCACTGGCTCCTAGGTGAAGATTTTAGGGCCCAGAGTGGGAGGCTACATGGGGACTCGTGTAAGTCCACTTTGTGAAGTTGACACCCTGAGCAAATCACCTACAAAGGTCTCAAAACATGCCTCTACCACAAAGCAACAGTTCTATACCACGTTATGTGAGGGACTTAAACATCTCATATTTAAATATCCTTGAAGGTCTTGGACCCTTCACCTCCAAGAGGGGTGGAACACAGTACATGATTTCATAAGCCAGAAATGCTTACCAGTATTCCAGATGTTCCAGTAGCCACACGCACAATAACAGAAGTGACAGCTTGGGATCTGGGCTCCTTGGGGATCCTGTTCCATTCTCCCTCCCCTTCCAAGAACAGACTGTCTTAGGACAGACATGAGGCAACCACCTGGGCCAAACCACAGTGCAGAGATGGAGCAGACACCAGAGGAACTCCAGAACCACAGCATTCTGAGGGACAGAGGCCACTGGCCACAGCGGCCAGCGGGGACAGTGAGCCGAGACTGGGTGTCCCACAGCCTGTGATGACAGCACCTGAGCCTCCAGCCAGCTCCAAGCAAACCCACCCTTAGTATCTACAGGCAGTGGGCAGCCTGGGCCACCAGGTGAGAACAGTCTTGTCCTAAGTCTGTATTCCAGACTCCTAAGTGGAGCTGTGGTTTTCCGGACCTTCCCAGGACCTCCACCGAGGGAAAGGGCTCTAGGACACGAAGCAGGCAGGCCGCCCGTTGACTCCTAGCACTGTAAGCCCACACCTGCACGGCCCTCGGGTCCCACGGCTCACTGCCTCTCCAGTCCCTGAGCTGGGCACACAAGCTTACAAGAACAAAGAAGTCCATGACGCTGAGATTCTGTCTGTGGGAAGGCACGGGAGAAGGAGCAGGGCTGAGAGGCCGCCACTCCTCTTCTTTCCATAGCAGGATCTTTCTCCTTGAAAGGCAAAGACATGAAAACCAAAGCAGCACAGGAAGAGGGGCTCCAAGCAGGCATGGCTGCCTGCACTCCTCACGGAGCACACCTTGT
Organism: Octodon degus; assembly: GCF_000260255.1. NCBI lineage: Eukaryota > Metazoa > Chordata > Mammalia > Rodentia > Octodontidae > Octodon > Octodon degus. The sequence continues at coordinate 7,267,404 of NW_004524712.1, read as the reverse complement.
GCCCCGCAGGGTCAGCCAGCACCTGCAGAGGGTCACAGCCCGCTGCAAGTGAGGCTCTCAGGCTCCTGACTTGCACCTGACAATATTATGTGACCTTCTGATTCTTCTCAGAGCCTTCTTCTCAACTCAACTCAAACTGTACAATCTGTAACTCACAAAGGTCTTCCACAAACAATGTCCCTTTGAACCCCTGCAGCAAACCTGCCCACACTCTTCATCCCATCCTTCAGCCACAGAAGCTGAGATGAGGGAACATTCCTGAGACCCAAGACTGCGCATCTACACAGCACGGTGCCCAGCGGCAGGTCCGGGCTGCAAGTTCCTGCCCTACGTCAGACTACTCAACCCTGCGCAGGCGTTCTGGTCTTTCCAGTCCGGGTTGCGTGGATGCCCTCCTCAGTGTCCACCCTGGGCCTATGCAGAATCTACAACTCATGAGGAGGAATGTAACTCCATGTATTCCGTACCACATGAGGCCCTGAAGGCAGACACCGTGCTGGGCTTTTTCTCACTGTCCCCCACTAGGCAGGGCAGGCCTGTGCTCAGCCGGTGGCAGTAAACAACTGCTATGGCAACAAGTGACTAAGTAGACCTGTGAGTGTCTGACCAATCAAGAAGCAAACAGCTTTGAATGGCCAGGGTGTAGACCCAGCCCCCACCCGATTCTCCCTCTCCCTCTCCCTCTCCCTACAGCACCTGATTCCCCAACCTCAGTCGGTCCTCACAGCGAGGGCGGGCGCAGAGTCCTGCCTAAGAAACTCTAGGACCTGATTATATGTGCTCACTCTGAAGCATCTTCGTAGCCATATTCAACAGGGATCCATCTGCTCTGTGAGCCTGGCCTCCCAGTCACCTTTAAGGGCTCTAATAGTCAGCATCCACGCCACCTGCTCACACAATCCCCACATACTATCCCCAAAGGCTGCTACAGACATAAAGCCCAGTGCAGAGGTGCCAATCATGGGCACAATGCAGGTAGGGGCTTGGAAAAACCCAGAGCCAGATACCCAAGTACCACCACACAGAGGTGCCAAAATGGAAGTAGGAAGCCAAGTATGGTGGCACATGCCTCTAATCCCAGTACTCAGGAGGCTGAAGCAGGAGAAGCACCTCAAGTTTGAGGTTAGTCTGGGCTACATACTGAATTCAAGTCCAGTTTGAACTACACAGAGCGATCCTGTCTCAAAAAAGCAAACAAAAAAAGAAAGAAAGGGAAGCAGCTTAAGAACAAGGAATACAAAAGCAACAGCCCCCCTAGAGTATGGTCTGAGCCAGGCGCTTATGACACTGAGCACAAACCTTAGGGGCAGCAGTCAGAGGAGACAAGGCAGTGACTGCAGACCTAGGTTACAAACCACATTGCCGGGTGAGCAGGGAAGGAGTGTTCTGCTGAGGCTTCGGCTGGGGGGCTGTGTGATGACTGCCAGGAGAGGCAGGCATGAGCTTTGGTCACCTCCTCCCCACACTGGCCACACATCTAACTCCTGCACAAGTCTCAGCATTGTCTGAGCACCCGTAAGTTTTGTGAGGGAAACACCTACTCGGTGTGGATCTTTGAGATCACCCTCTCCAGCAGCACCTGGCCCAGAACTACATACAGTTTGGTCATAGTACTCGCGGTGGGAGAAAAGACAAGAATGGATGGCATGAAAGATGACAGCAGAATTGGAAGTGCATGGGGCCACCCCACAATGTGCTCACAGAAGATAAGACGAGTGAGATCAAGGGGGAAGGAAAATAAGGAAGAGATTATTGTGTAGGGGACGGTGAGTCAGCTGGTGGGAGCCATGGAAGGAGCCCAGCCCAGTGGCCCTAGAGGACAGCAGTACTCTGCAGGAGGCAGGTCAGGGCCCAAGAAGGCTCACTGTCCAGTTCAGCAGGAGACTCCCAGAAAGGGAAGTCAGGAAGGGCAGAGAAATAACAAACAGGCTCTGCTAAGAGGCAGAAGTCTAGAAACCCAAGCAGGCAATTACCAAGGATGCGCAAACACCCAATTATAGCAAGCTAGAGAAGGCATCCATGGTGGGGCAACAAGGCCAGCAGCTCTGGCCACTGAGGGTGAAAAGTGAAGAAAACAACAGTGCCAGCCTCAGCTGCTGGGTGGCCGGGAGCCACCACACACAGCCCGTCCATCTGCTCTTGGGACAGTTCCCCAAAGCAAGATACTACTTAAGAAAAAAAGGCATGATTCTGACATAGCTGTCACGGGAACCTGGAACACCAGATGCCGAGTGTGGCACAACGGTGCACACCTAAGTGTGTGGTGCTGTAATCCCAGCATTCTGGGAAGCAGGAGGATCATAAATTCAAATCCAGCCTGGGCAATTCAGAGATTGAGCAGGGACCTTATCTCAAAATAATGTAGAAAGGTCTGGGGAGGGGCCAGGGAGATGGCTCAGTAAAATAAGCGCTTGCCTGGCAAGTGCAAGGATATGAGTTCAAACCCTGGTTCCGCCAAAAAAAAAGTCTAGGGAATGTAGCTAGTGTAAAGCCCTGGTTTTAATTCCCAGTGCCATACAAGAAGAAGAAAGAAGGAAGAAGAAAGAAGAGGCGGGGGGGGGGGGGGGGGGAAGAGGAGGAGAAAAGAAAGGGAGGAGGAGGGGAAAAGAAAAGAAAGAATAGAAGGGAGGGAGCCCGGACAGAGTGGCCCATCTTATGGTCATCCGCAGAGCGCAAACCTCACTCACCAAACACGCTATCTCTGAAGGCCTTCCGGGCAACCTGGGGTCTCACTGCACAGAGAGGGTTCACAGGCTTGGCTGCCACTGCGGCCTGCGAACTACTACCTAAGTTCGCCCCTCAGCAAAGTCCCTCCTCGACTCTACTTGAAGATGTAATGCTTCTGAGATCTTTCAAGCGATGTCTCACTGCTCTCCGGGCCGAAGAAGAGCGAGCTTACCGCCTCGGTGTCTGCAGCAAGCCCAAGACACTTGCTCCTACACCCGCCCACACAGCCACCTTCCCAGCGGGCGCTTTCCCTTCGAGATACGCGGGCAGAACCAGCCCTCGGCGCCCCAGCTCTTGCCCGCGTCAGCCTGGGCGCTGGGCTCCAGCTTTGCCCGCTGCGAGGAACCGGAGAACAGAAAGCAAACTCGTGCGGAGGCGGCGGACAGCCCTCCACCGCCCCAGTAAACACCCTGCTCGGAGCTCGGCGCTCAGTTCCTTCCACACCTGCGCTCATAAGCAGTCCGCGGGGCAGGGCCGGCCCGACACCGAGCCCCTTTCTTCAGACGCGCGAAGGGTCCGCGGGGTCAGGCGGGGCGGGGGGTGGTCGGCCGCCCCCAGGGCCCAGGGGCTCCCCACCTCCGAGGTGCGGAAGGTCCAGCCCGCCACGCCCGGGCCCAGCGGCCAGGCACCGGCCGAACAGGAAATTCCACCTGCGCCGCCGGCCACAGGCAGCGGGGAAGAGCGCCGGAGCCTGCCGCTCAGCCGGGCGCGACCCGGCCCCCCAGCTCCCTCCCGGGCCCCCCCAGCTCCCTCCCGGGCCCCCCAGCTCCCTCCCGGGCCCCCCCAGCTCCCTCCCGGGCCCCCCCAGCTCCCTCCCGGGCCCCCC
>NW_004524712.1:7260881-7263665 GCF_000260255.1 Octodon degus | reverse complement strand
CCCGGGCCCCCCCCAGCTCCCTCCCGGGCCCCCCCCAGCTCCCTCCCGGGCCCCCCCAGGTCCCTCCCGGCCCACCTCGGGTCGTGAGCTGTACTTGAGTCCTGCGCCCAAGTCCCTGGGGCGCCCTCCGGCTTTGCCGGCGCGATCGCTCTTCATGGTCTCGGGGTCGGGGGCCGGGGCCCGGGGTCCGGCGAGGGTCTCAGAGGCCTGGTCCCTGCGGGTAGCCGGCTCCCATGGCCCGCGGAGCGCGGGGGGCGCAGGGGCGCGGGTGCGACCGACTTCCCGGGCAGCCCCAGCGCCCGGCGCGCGGCGGCGGCTCTGTTCTCATCCTTCCCGCCCCGCGCAGGTAGTTTCTGGGCGTGGCCAGGGCTCGACCCCGCCCACGACCCGGCCCTCCGCGCTCCTTCCCGGACGCAGTCCCTCGGCCACGCCCCACAGGTAAGCCACGCCCCCAGTAAGCCACGCCCCCTCCCCCGGTGAGCTGGGGAGGGAACCCGGGGCTCGGCGACTGTCGCCGTAGGAACTCTGCGACAACGGGAGCGTGTTCAGCCGCTTCTGCTTCTCCCGGAGGACAGCCCTTCCCTCGGCTCTTGGTATCAATCTCTTCCTGTGCGGCTCCGGGGCCAGGGAGATAGCTCAGCGGCATAAACGGTCCAATCCCTGATACAAAAAAAAAGTATGCAATAACCCTGTGCGGCTCCAGCCGGCCTGCACTGGATCTGCCGCCTCGGCCACCCTGCCGCGTGACAGTTGTGACAATGCCGAAACCGGAAGAAAGCCGGAGTCTCCAGGCGCAGCCTCCTTGCCTGACCTCCTCTTCTACCTCCTCCTGCGGGGCCCTGCGCAGTGTCCTTTCCTCCCAGGCCATTGAACGCCGACCGTGATGCGCATCTTTTTTTTTTTTTTTTTTTTTTTTGGTGGAACTGGGGATTGAACTCAGGACCCTGAGTTTGCCAGGCAAGCGCTTATTCTACTGAGCTATCTCCCTGGCCCATGGATTCTTGTTCCCCTCCCCTTCGGGATGTCAGGCTCCAAAGCTCTCGCTTCAGACTTCTCCTGTACACACACACACTCAGCTCCCCTCAAGGCATCCATAGGCAAACTTGCCTTTCTGGTAGACACCCCGGGCACTGCCCTCTGTGTAGCCCCGGCTTTCTGGAACATCTCCCATGTGCTAGAGGTGGATCCCACCATCCACTGGCTCCTGAGCGAGCGCTGTGTGTTGGCCACCGTCTTGGATAATAGACACAAAAGCAAGAGACCCCTGCTTTGAAACCAACAGTCCCAGATTTCTTTCCTGGACTTGCTCACCTTCTATTGCTTTTCCTAGTCATAATCTTTCTCCTGGGCTAGAGCCTTGGAATCAGTTTTGACTCTATTCCCTTTAATCCCACGTCCAGTTAGCTCCAAACCCACATTGCCTGGTTTTGCATAAGAGGCAACTGGTCTCCCTCCTCTGGTGTGCCACCCCAGAATGTCCCCTTCACCCAGCCAGCAGGCTCATCTTCCTCAATTACAGCTTCTTTAAGACCTTCAAGATCCCCCAAACCAAAGCTGACCTCCTCTGCCCAGCTTCTGCCTTGGACGCATCCTTGCATGCTGTAGCATCCCAATTTGGACCCCTCCTTTCCGCCTGGACTGTGCATCACCCTCAGAACCACCTGGAGAACCACCTGGGGAAGCTCTTCAGCTTGTGCATGTCCTGAGTCAGGGTCTTGCTTCACAGTTCATAGTGGTCCTCCTGTCTCAGCCTCCCCAGTGCTGGGATTGCAGGTGTACCCGTGCTGGGGGTTCTAGTGCCAGCACATCATGCAGTACTGGGGATTGAACTCAGGACCTTGTGCTTGCCAGGCAGGGGCTTATGCTGCCAAGCTATCTCTCTAGCCCTCTATCTTGATGCTAGGAACAGCCAAATAACTGCTCTAGCCAAAGGTATATCAGCCAAGGAAGGAGACACACATCACCCAGGGGACAAGGAGACAGTACCAATTGCCATGTTCTGTTCTGAGACAGAACTGCTGCCATTGCTATAAAGAAATAATAACCAAGGAGACTGTCATGTAAGTGTCACACAATGTGTGCCTATATCAAAACACCACACAGTGATCCCTAAACATGTATTTGTGTGTGTGTGTGTGTGTGTGTGTGTGTGTGTGTGGCACCAGGGATTGAACTTGCACTTGCCAGGCAAGCCCTTATTGCACTGAGCTATTTCCTTAGCCCAATTTTTGTGTTTTTAGGTATCAGATTTGGGAGGCACAGTGCTGAGTACAGAACCCAGGACCTTACACATGTGAGGCAAGCCATCTGCTGCTGGGGTACATCCCCAGCCTTTAAAACATAAATTTAGCTGTGTGGGGGATGCACACCTGTGATTCTAGCACTCTGGGAGGCTGAATCAGGCAGGTTGAAAGTTCAAGCCCAGCTTGGAGAGTTCAGTGACTTAGTAAAGACTCTGTCTCAAAATAAAAAATAAAATTTAAAAAGGAGGTTGAGGGACCAGGGAGATGGCTCAGTGGAATAAGCGCTTCCCTGGCAAGCGCAAGGGACTGAGTTCAATCCCTGGTTCTGAAAGAAAAGAAAAAAAATAAAAAGGGGGTTGAGGATGTCGCTCACTGTGAAGGCCTCTGATTTAATACCCAGTATCACAAGGGATTAAAAAAAAGAATCATATAAGACTGGGCGTGGTGCCATGTGCCTCTAATCCAAGTGCTTGGGAGGCTGAAAACAGGAGGATCACTATGAGTCCAATCTGTGTAGTGAGACCCCATAGACCCTGTAATA
>NW_004524712.1:7259269-7260781 GCF_000260255.1 Octodon degus | reverse complement strand
ATATATATATATATGCAGTTCCTGTTTCCCATTTTTGTTCCTCTGTTTGCAGTTGGAAACAATGAAGGTCTCTGGTGTGGCAGGAGGGCCTCTCCTGCTTTTGTCATTCGACCCATGGCTACAATATTTTGAAGCTAGCCAGTACTAATCTATTGCTCCAGATCAGAATTAGTACATGTGCTGCCAAAGCAAGCGCTGCTACAGGTCAGAATTAAAAGTGTCTTATGTGAATTAGCTGCCACCTGTCCCATATGAGCGCTGGGTGGGAACTGGCTGTCCTGTCTCCAGAGAGCCACCTGACTTCCTTGAGTTCACCTATGCTGTCAACTTCTGCAGCATTAATAAATATGGTTACCCGGGGGAAGTCTCATGGCGAGCTTGTCACCGTGAGCTAAGGCTTCACAGTGTGAGAGGCTGTGCTGTAATAGTACACACCATCCAAAGGGCATTTCCATTCACCTTTTCAAAAAAAGAGATAGCAAGTAATAGTGGTGGATCCAGGGAAGTAACCCAAGAGCTACTGGGGAAGACAAATTCAGCATCATCTGAGTGGACAACTTGGGGGTCCATCCAGAAGTGTTATCTGGGAGCAGATTTCCCCTTGATAGATTACAACTCCTTGTTGTTCAATAGAAGAATTAAGTTATAGGGGGCCGATTAGCTAAGTTGTTTAAGCGCTTGCTTACGCAAATGTAGTCAGGCGCAGGATACCACATTTTGATTCCCAGCTCTACATGCCTTACCAGACCCGCCCTTACAGCAGCCTGAGCCAGCCAAAAAAAAAAAAAAAAATCCTTCTCAAGAATTAAATTATAGGGCTGGTGAGATGGCTCAGTGGTCTAAAGTACCTACTTGGTGGGCTGGCGAGATGGCTCAGTGGTCTAAAGCACCTACTTGGAACAAGCTTGGGAAAGCATAGGGACCGCGGTTCGATCCCCCAGCACCACATACCAGCCAGCCCTGCCCCCTGGTGGGCTGAGCTGGCCACACACACACACACACACACACACACACACACACAATAAATAAATGTTTAAAAAAAATAAAAAATAAAAAAAATAAAGTACCTACTTGGAACAAGCTTAGCAAAGCACAGGGACCACGGTTCAATCCCCCAGCACCACATGCCAGCCAGCCCCGCCGCCCTGGTGGGCTGAGCTGGCCACACACACAAAAATAAATAAATAAATAAATAAACAAACAAGAATTAAATTATAGATCCTTCAGTTCATAAGCCTGATGACTGGATGTTCATGTCTTATAATGCATGAGATGTGGCTCCCTCAAACCTTGTTACGACGTGGGCACATTACCCATCTGATGTGAAAAAGAAAGAAAGAATTAAATTATAAGGGGCTGAGGAGATAGCTCAGTAGAACAAGTGCTTGCCTGCTAAGCACAAAGGCCTGAGTTCAATCCCCGGTTCCCCCCCAAAAAAAGAATTAAATTGTAATTATTTTGGGGCCAGGGAAATGGCTCAGTAGAATAAGCATTTGCCTGGCAAGCACAAGG
>NW_004524712.1:7250654-7259169 GCF_000260255.1 Octodon degus | reverse complement strand
ATATAATTATTTTGATGATTAAGACAGCTTTAACTGTTGGGCATGGTGGTGCATGCCTGTAATCCCAGCACTTGAGAGACTGAGGCAGGAGGATTGTCACAAGCTTGAAGCCAGCCTGGGCCACACAGATCAAGACCAGCCTGGACTACATAGCAAGACCCTGTCTCAAAAGAAGAAAGACGACCTTATCTTGATGCTGGCTACCTCTTAGAAGTTGGACGAATGTGAGAAGTTGAATCTCATATGTCGCTCTCATTTTCTCACTTACTAAATTGACACAAGTTATTGTGCTAGGCTCTGAGGGTACAGCTCAGTGAGCTAGAAATGCAAAGAAAAAGTGACACATTCCGTAAATAGCAATACAAACATCTAGTTCTGGCTGCGAGAGAAGGAAAAATCTCACAGCAGAAGTAGCATATTGATCCAGGTCAGACTAGATTTGAGGCGGTAACGAAGAACCACCAACTCTCAGGGGCTTCACGTTCCCAAAGCCACTTACACCGTATCATCTGGCCCTGGCTCATCATAGTCCATCAGACTCATGGACTGACAGCTTTCTTTTCTTTCTTTTTGGACTCACTATGTAGTACAGGCCAGCCTTGAACTCCCAGCAACTCTTCTCCCTCAGCTTGGTGATTTCAGGACCTACAGGTGTACACCACTGTGGTGGATAGCTAACCGGGGGTCAGCTTGCTGCACCAGCTGAATTGCACTAGCATGTGCTGAGTGCAGGAGGCCCACCTGAGGGTTCTTGCTGGCAGCAGAAAGGCAGAACAGGAGAAGCTGTCAGGAGGCTGTTAGGCATGCTGCCTGGAGAAGCTGCTGGAGCTGCTGGAAGCTGCTAGTGCTCTTGGCTGTCCCGCTGGAGGACCTTGTCATGCTGGCTTTCCTCATGAACTCTGGAGAGGCTTGAGTCCTCTTCCTGAGCAGTGATTCCTGGCTCTGGGATGGAAGATGGTGCACCCTCAGCCTAATGAAGTTTGTCACACTGGCTTTCCTGATGGGAACTGGGCTTTCCTCATCAGTGGAGCAGCTTAGGAGATCAGTGCTGCTGAGGATGGCTGTGGTATTTTTTGGGGAACTCTGGTACTTACCTTGAGCATTGCTTCCTGGCTCCAGTTCAGGTCCCTCAGCCTGCTAGCACAGATCCTTCATCCCGCTGTCACAGACTTGCTAGCTTCCACCACTGACCTTTGGGCCTCTGCAGCACATATCCATGAAGCGAGCCTGCATGAGGCTTTGTTGTGGGCTGGTGGAAGGCATTGTTGAGAGCCCTAGGCCCTCAGCTGGGTTATTTGGTATTCAATGTGTGGTTAGATTTCCTGCACTTGTACTATGTGACTGTTGGGTGATTCATTATAAAATACTATTATAAAACGTGTTCTGTACTACATTATTCACCTTGAAAATCTCCAACCCACAACCGCCACCCTGCTCATCTTTTCTTTTTTAAATTATTATAAATTTAAAAGTATGAGGAAACTTTTTTCCCCTTGCCAAAGAGCTAATGAACATGTGGAATAGAACAGTATTACAAAGGTAAAAGATAATATCCATAAGCATTCATCCAACTTCTAAGAGGTAGCCAAAATCAAGGTTAGTTAAGGTTGCCTTTTTTCTTTTTGAGACAGGGTGTTGCTATGTAGTCCAGGTTGGTCTTGAACTCGCTGTGTGGCCCAGGCTGGCTTCAAACTTGTGACAACCCACCTTCCCGCACATGAAGCATTTTAAAGCCAAACAGAAGGTATAAAAAATAATTTCCTACTACTTTAGGTTCACGATGGCACAACACTCTTCAATCAGCGAATGTCTCACAGCAACATGAAACAACCAGATCCAACATAACGTGAGCAAGATGGAACTCATGGCAGTTAGACACGCTGTTCTACAATAAAAGGAGTGCCTCTTGTTGATGTTCAGGTTCCTGGAGTAGCCACTGCTGCCCTGGCTTCTCCCCTCCCCCCCTCCCCCCCCACAATTCCCCCCTCCTCCTTTTCTTCTTCTTCTCCTCCTCCTCCTCCTTTTCTTCTTCCTCTTCCTCTTCCTCCTCCTCTTCCTCCTCCTCCTCTTTCTCCTCTTCTGCCTCCTCTTCTTCCTTTTCGTCTTCCTCCTCTCCTTCTTCTTCTTCTTCTTCTTTTGCTTCTTCTACTTCATGATGCAGGAGTTTAAACCCAGGATCTATGGGCCAGGGGCCGGTTTGATCCCCAGGCCTGCTGTGCAGACCCCACCCCCAGGTGCACTGAGAGGGCAATTGAGACTGGGCATGGTGGCGCACGCCTGTAATCCCAGCTCTTGGGAGGCTGTAAACAGGCGGATCACTATCAGTCCGATCTAGTAGTGAGACCCTGAACAACCTGTAGACCCTTCCCTAAAATACAAAAAACAAAACAAAACAAAACAAAACAAAACCCAGGGCCTTTAAAGTCATCCTGCCTCAGTCTCCAAGAATGGCAGGATTACTGGTGTGCAGTTTCTATTTCATACAGCTAAGTGTCTTGCCTGTAGAAAGCACCCATATATGTGGCTGAGGAGATGGCTCAGTAGAATAAGTGCTTCCTTGGCAAGCGCAAGGGACTGAGTTCAATCCCTGGTTCCGTAAAAATAAAACAAAAACAACTCGCATATGATCATTTGATGCAGTGCACAAGCAATGCATTTACTGTGGCTCAGGGGAAGAGAAGAGCCCAGCCAAGACCCTTCCCTACACGCACTGTGTCGGGTTGGGTGCAAGTGCGTCCCATGTGTGCTCCCATAACACCCCCAAATGCTTTTCTATGCACCTGTGTGCCTCTGGACAAAGGGAAAGGCTAACCACATGCTACTTCAGGAAAGCATTGATTATTATTTTTATTTATTTATTTTTGTGGTTGGCTCAGCCCATCCTGGGGGTGGGGCTGGCATGGCATATGGAGCTGGGGATTGAACTGCGGTCCCTGCGCTTGCCAGAGCTTCACTAAGCAGGCACTTTAGGCCGCTAAGCTAGCTCATCGGCCCCTAAACCATTTATTTTAACCCTCATCAAACTATATGTGAGGGCTGGTGAGATGGCTCAGTGGTCTAAAGCACCTACTTAGAACAAGCTTGGCAGAGCACAGGGACCGCGGTTCAATCCCCCAGCCCCACATGCCAGCCAGCCCCGCCCCCTGGTGGGCTGAGCTGGCCACACACACACACACACACACACACACACATAAATAAATGAATAAAATTAAAAAAAAAAAACTATATGTGAGATGTTTTTGTTCCTAAATTTCCAGTGAAGAAGTCCAAGACAATCTAAAGAATATGGCCAAATGTTGTTAGGGTTTTGGGGTCCCGTAGGCTCCTTCTAGAGATTCTGTCTAGGTTTTTGTTGTCCTGAACAAACAATAGGTGAAGGGGCCAGGGAGATGGCTCAGTAGAATAAGCGCTTGCCTGGCAAGCACAGGGCCTGAGTTCAATCCCCGGTTCCACAAAAAACCCCACAACAATTGGTAAAGAAACATGCAAACAGTAGATGGGCTCTGAGCAACTCCTTTGAAAATAACAGTATGCAGTATAAAAACCATTGCTGATTTCCTGCCATCTTGTTTTGAAATGCTATATTATTTTATCGTTTTATTCTCTTTAAAATAAAAAAGTAGATAGAGTTTACATTTATTAAAGATAGGAAAAGAAGTATGTTCTGCAGAGTGAGAGGACACCACTGGAGAGAGGACACAGTAGCTCCCTTTTATATACCCCATTATGATATCAGATCTCATTTCTCCTATCAAAAACCTGCTTGGTCAGGTGTGAGAAGAACTGATGGTTGGGCCGGGGAGATGGCTCAGTGGAATAAGCGCTTCCCTGGCAAGGGCCTGAGTTCAATTCCCGGTTCCATAAAAAAAGAAAGAACTGAAGGTATCACTTTCTGATTGGTCCCAGGGGCAAGGCTTGGGAACTGTTCTTCTGAGCATGTGTCCTGAGTCTCCATGATTGACAGGTCATATCCACTTGTCCAGCCAGCTGGCAATGCCCTGATCTTCTGCCTCAACAGGGCTGGGAAAGTTGCTCAGGGGTAGGGGTTTTGCCGGCAGCTCAGATCCAGATTTCAGCCTGGGGCTCATGCCATTGCTGTTCTATGCCAGGTGACACATGACCAAATTAACCAAACTTTACCACCTGCCATCTCCCCTGCCTCCCTAGATTTCCCAGAGGACTCTGCCTGCTGGGAAAGTCACACATGTGTCCCTGGGACCCACTTACCCAGCCTGCATGTCCTAGGAGCCAGGACCACAGAAAGGTGTACCTGTGTACAGTGTCCACAGGCTAAACCTGGTGGAAACCAATGATCACTTGAAAGTGGATGGGTCCGCGTGTGCAGACAGAGCCCGGGTTTCAAATCACCAGGGCTCTGTGACTGTCCAAGATGATGAGACCAGGGAGCCAACCCAGAGGAGCGGATCATGCCAGGCCTCTGGGCACCTTGCTCTTCTTTGCGGAGGAAAAGTCTACAAAAAGCAAGAGGTGTTCCGGGGTTGAGAGTGAACAGAAGGAGCCATTGTAGCGAACATTAGCACACTTGCTTCTGTGCCCAGCATCCCGAACCCTGCTATGGAAAGTGCTCCATGGTGCTGGAAACAATGTATTTTTTAAGCAGTAGTTGCTTAGGATCATTATCATAACTGCCTTCCCTGCACAGCCCCTGCTTGATGAGTGTCTCACCACAGCCCCTTTGTGTCCTTTCCGTGACATCCAAGTTCCGCTAAAACGTATCTGTGAAAACGCCAGCAGGTGAAGACAATCTCTTTTCCCCAAACCTCCAGGCACACATAGCCCAGCACACTAGGCTGCAGGTATTCAGATTTCCCTGCCACACCGAAGGGAAATTAAACACCATCTTTGCAATAATCACCATGTTGTAGCAAGGCAGAATGGGGACGTTCCCCCTTGAAGCTAAGGTCAGCAGCCAGTGCTGCTCACTCACAAAGTAGAAACAAAAGCAGATCAGCATTTTATGAAGAGGAACCAGACGTGTTTGATAGAGTGACACATGCCCACACTGCTCCCTCACCCTGACAGCGACCCTAGGGAGAGTGAGGGCGTGCACCTCCCTCCATCTGGATTTGCAGGAGAGGCGTTGCCTACCCCTTGTATTCACTCTTTTTTTTCTTTTTAGGAACCAGGGATTGAACACAGGCCCTTATGTTTGCCAGGCGTGTGCTTGTTCTGCTGAGCCATCTCCTCGGCTCCCTACCCCTTGTATTCTAATGAGCACCTTCTGTGGACAAGACCCATGGCTAGTTCTAGGAGATAAAAGATGGAGCCGGACTGTGGGACTCAGTGAGCCCCTTGGACCACAGCAGAATAGCAGGTTGGAGTTCCAAAAGTGCCATCTGGCTTTGCGTTTCTTCAGTTCAGCCCTCTCTGTCAACAGTGTCCTCATCCATTCCGCTGTCAGTTCTAGAGGACTAGTTCTGTTTCCTTTGCCTCTCCCACCCAAACGCACATGAAAATGACCAATCTGTCAGCTCACCTCTAGAATGCTTTTCCGTACCGGAGACTGGGATTATAGGTGTGCACCACCATGCCCAGCTTGAAGGCCATCTCAGATATATTATCTGCAGTACCCCTGTGTCTTAACTGCAATCAGTTAGTCATGGCTTAGATCACAAACGGCCCCCAAAGCCTCATCAGATTGAAATTCGGGGCGTATAGCTGGAAGGCTGTTAGGTGGGCCTGGAAAAAGAGGTGGGTCACTGGGGTGGTCTGTCTCAGTCTTGGGTCCTCCCTCGACTCTCTGTGTCCTAGATGAGCAGCTGTCCCCGACCAAACCCATCTGCTGCGCCACTGCTCGCTGGATCTGGCTGACCAGGCATGGACAGAAACCTTAAAACATGAGCCAAAATAAAGCTCTCCTTTATTTTGACACTGTGGGTGTCAGTGTTCTGTCCCAGCAAACAAGGAAAGGGACAGGGCTGGTGAGATGGCTCAGTGGTCTAAAGCACCTACTTAGAACAAGCTAAGCTCAAGCAAAGCACAGGGACCGCGGTTCAATCCCCCAGCACCACATGCCAGCCAGCCCTGCCCCCTGGTGGGCTGAGCTGGCCACACACTAAATAAATAAATAAATAAATAAATAAATATTAAAAAAAAAAAAAAAAAGGAAAGGGACAAAGAGACCATTCCACATGTGGACTTTTCCACTTGCTACATCATATGGGTGTTGAAAAGGTTTTATTAGACTTTGGATTAGAGACACTCAGCCTGAAGAGTGTTGCTGATCTTACCCTGTCTGCCACGCCCTGCCCGTGTCTGTCCTCAGAGCAATGACTACTCCTGTTCCCCTAAGAGAAACCACTACCCTGACCTCCGTGTGGACTTTAAAAAAACACATAGTTTTATCATACAGACCTAACTCTGTACACACTAATGCACACGTATACCTCAGTTTTTTTGTGTGTTTCTTTTTGTCCTGGGGATTGAACCGAGAGCTTCAGAAATGCTAGGCATGGATGGGCTCTACCTCTGAGCTCCATCTCCAGTCCTCCCCTGCTGCTTGTTTGTTGTGTCAGGAATGTCACTTAGTTATTTTAACCTCTATTGTCCCACTTCACCTTTTCTTGTCCTCCTTTATAAAGCATTTACTGAAGATTCCCAGTCTTCAGTAAATGCATTGTTCAGTAGACTCCCACAGTTACACTTGAGCTGATTGGACCCCCCCAGCAGTCTCTGGTGGCCCCCCCAGTGCTTTGTATCCTCTGAAAATTATGCCTGAAGTCTTTATGGGATTTCCTTGTGGACACAAAATGCTTCACAGAGGACAGTGTATTTTTCAACAAAAGAAACACATCTGGTTGTTTCATAGTATAAGCTTGTCTCTGAATCTCAGTTCATTAGGCAATGAGTGAGTATTCTTCTAGAAAGGGAAAGTTTAAAAATTAAAATTAAAAAAAAAAGAAAGTGAAACTTCTTGGCATTTCTTTGTTTGCCCAGTGGTACTGCTGGTCAAGGAAAGGAAGGATAAATGCCCAAGTCTTTATTGTTCAGCTGCTTCTCAATAGTTAACGCTCTAACATCTTACAAAGGAGTCAGTCACAAAATAATCCAGATACTCAACTCAGAAGTTTTAGTGTGTGTTGACTGGCTGCGCTGCTTTGGGACTGTGCTGAGGCTGATCAGCCTAGCTGGGGCTCATGGTGAGGTGAGGCTGTTTCCCCCAAGGCCAGTCCTGAGAGAGAAAGAAACCAGGGCCCTACAACACCCTTTCAGGCTCCACGCCCAGAGGGCAGGTCTCCTGCCACCTCTTATGTTGCACAAAATCAAAGACTGCAGCCTTTCACATGGAGCCTGCAGGAAGTATTTCTTAGCCAAACTATAGGATGCCAATTGGCTTTTGTTTGCTTTCCCCTTGTGACGAACTGTGGGATTTAAGCATGTTTTATCATGTTTTGGCTTATGGATATTTTAACACTTTCTTTTTTTAGTGTTTAGCAAGGGTCTGCAGGGTCTTACTGCATAGATCAAACTCGTAGTGATTCACTTGTGTTCAGCCTCCCGAAGAGCTGGGATTACAGGTGCATACCACCACACCCAGTCTCAATCACCATCTCAGTGTGCCCCGGGGGTGGGGCCGGCATGGCTCAGCAGGGATGAACCCTGGCCGCTGTGCTCTGCCTAAGCAGGTGCTTTAATCTGTTGAGCTATTTGGCTGGCGTTTATCACTTATTGATGTTCAAAATTGTCCTTTCTGGGCTGGCCAAATAGCTCAGCGGATTAATGCTCCTGCTTAGGCAGGCAGGGGCAGAGGTTTGATTCCCCAGCCTGCTCTCCGCTGGGGTGCACTTAGACAGTGATTGAGACTTGCCTGTAATCTCAGCACTTGGGAGGCTAAAAACCAGGAGGATCACTATGAGTCCAATTTGTGTAGTGAGACTTTGACTCAACCCTATTTTTTTGAGACAGAGCCTCACTAGCCTTGCTATGTATCCAGCTGGCCTTAAACTTGAGGAAATATTCTTGCCTCAGCCTCCCAAGTACTGGGATTACAGGTGTGTGCCATTGTGCCTGACTCCACGCCTAGTGTTTAGATCAGTGCTTTTTTGGTTTTTGGTATGATACTCCAGGCTTAGCTTGTACAATGCTCTCGGACATTTCTTTAAAAAATGTGTCATTTAGTGAATAAAGAGATTTCGAGGCTATAATCCATGCAGAAGAGGTATTCACTACTAGGTCATTGTTTCTGGCTGTTTTGATAGAGAAACTAGGACTTTTGTTTAGCAGCCAGTTTGATCTCCGGCATGCCATGCTGGCCCCGCCCGCAGGGCCCACTATGACAGTGATTGAGACTGGGTGTGGAGGTGCACGCCTGTAATCCCAGCACTTGGGGGGCTGCAAACAGGAGAACCACTACGAGTCTGATCTACGTAGTGAGACCCTGTAGACGCTGTCCTAAATACAGAAAGAAAGAAAGAAAGAAAGAAAGAAAGAAAGAAAGAAAGAAAAAAAGAAAGGAAGGAAAGAAGGAAGGAAGGAAGGAAGGAAGGAAGGAAGG
>NW_004524712.1:7186136-7250554 GCF_000260255.1 Octodon degus | reverse complement strand
GGAAAGAAGGAAGGAAGGAAGGAAGGAAGGAAGGAAGGAAGGAAGGAAGGAAGGAAGGAAGGAAGGAAGGAAGGAAGGAAGGAAAAAAACCTAGGATTTTTTTCAGGGCTGGGCATTGAATCCAAGGCTTCACAAATGCTGGGCAAGTGCTCTCGCACTGAGGTACATTCACTGTCCTAAAAACTATTGGAGATTTCGTTTTGTTTCTGTTTTTATGTTTTGAGACAGTCTTGCAACGTAATCCAAGTTGGCCTTGAATTCACCGTGTAGCTCAGGCTAGTGGCAAGGCGATCCTGCTTCAGCCACCTGAATGCTAGGTTTACGTGCTTGCTCCACATCTGGCAAAACTAGGAAATTCTGAAAGAGATGTTCATACTGACGGTTTCCGTTCTAACTTAGGATAAGATGGGTGCTCTGTCTTGTATCTGTACATATGTTTTTTCTACACCAAGACTCTTGTTCTCATCTCCCATTAAAAATTCTCCTTTATTAAATGAAAGCAGCAGATACAATTTTCCCAGTAGAGTGCAGCGAATTTATCCTTAATGGAGTTTTTGTCAACTTGCCAGCTAAAATCTGGCGTACTCCAGCTAACTGGGAGGCCGGCTGTGTGTCTAGGAAACCATCAGAAGATGCTCAGAGGCTCATGGTGTCCGGGTTGCCAGGCAGAAGACAAGACAAAGCCTGGAGCGCAGTCCCAGCCACATCAGGGCTACAGGAAGCCCCTGCCCCTCCTGACCACAGGGACACCACTGTGCCTTATCCCATGGGACCATGACTTGACATGTCCTGGGGCCACTGTTACCACAAAAGCTGCAGCCTCTTCCTTTGCCACACTCACAGAAAGGTTGCCCGAGTGCCCATGTCCTTTTTTTTTTTTTTTTGTTTCTTCTTGGGGGGCTGTATGAGATGGGGTCTTGCTGTACATTCTAGGCTTAAACTTCTTATGTACTCCAAGCTGGCCTCAAACTTGTGGCCATCCTCCTGCCTCAGCCTGCTGGGATTGTGAGACGCTGGTGAGCAAGTCTCATTAGATCTAACCTCCCACTCCTGTGCCCTACGTACAAGTGAGGCGCAAAGTGGCCTTCTGGTAAGGCAGGATTTATGTGATAGAAATTCACCCAGTATGGGAAAGCTGCTTGAAAGGAAACCAGATGCAGATGCTCGGTTGCCATGGTTGCAGTCTTTGAGGGTTGGGGCAGAATCTCACTGTGTAGCCAGGCTGGCCTCAAACTCACAGCATCCTCCTGCCTCAGCCTTCCAAGTGCAGGTGTCTGCTACCACACCTGGCCTATGTCACTGGGATCTTGAATGTCCCTCATGGGGCTTTAAAAGCTTGGTGGTTGGCCTAGGATGACGAGGTGGTGGAACTTTTTTAAAACATTATTTTTTATGTATTTCGTACAGGGTCTCACTATGCAACTCAAACCCGTAGTGACCCTCCTGTTTGCAGCCTCCCCGGCGCTGGGATTATGGGAGTGTGCCACCATGCCTGGTGTGGCCAGCTCAGCATGCCTGTGGGTGGCGCTGGCATGGCATGGGGTACGGAGGATCAAATCTCGGTCTCTGTGCTGGCCTAAGCAGGCACTCAGTCCGCTGAGCTATCTCATGGGTCCAAGGTGGTGGAACTTTAAGAGGCAAGGCCTAGTGGGGGGAACTGAAGTTCCTGAAGCCGCCTCTGGTCAGGATGTCAGCCAGGATGCCGGCCCCTCCTTCCCTCTGCGCTCCCCAGCTGCAGGAATTAAGTACGTCTTGCCTGTCACGAGCTCCTGCCTCACTGTTCTGTGCACCACAGACCCAAGGGACCATGGCCCAAACCAGTGAATCAATATGGACCATGCCTATCTTCTCCTCAGGTGTTTTTATAGCTGGAATGTGCGAGAGAATCTCTGGAAATGCCCTTCTAGGCTGCTTACTGGATGTTCTGTCATTCCCTGGCCTCCCTGGCCTGTCCATACCACCGGACATCCGCGCCCACCCCCCTTGCACATAACCAGGTGGCTATGGCCCAGTCTACTCGCCCACCCATGGTCCCACTGGAGGTTCACGTGGGCTTCACTGCAATGAAAGCCAGCGACTCACTTGCCAGCCAGCAGAGCTCAGCGCTCACATGAAGTTAACTGCTAATACGGTAAAGGGGCTGACCTCCAAAGGTTCAGAGTGTCATGGGCCCTGCTTGTGCCCACCTGTAACCTAGCACTTGGGAAGCTGAGGCAGGAGGATCACCATGAGGTTCAAGGCCAGCCTCTACTACACAGTGACACCCTGCCTCAAAAACAAAATGCAAGTCAAATTACACAACTGTGGATTTGGCCTTTATAGTAGTATCTGCTTATCCAGTTTTACTTTCTGAGGTTTCAATTACCCTTGGTTGACTATGTCCAAAAATATTAAACGGAAAATTCTAGAAGCGAACAGTAAGTTTTAAACTGCATTCTGTTTTGAGTAGAGGGATGCAATTTCAGGTCACACTGCCTCACCCCACCCAGGACTGGAATCAGCCTCCGTGCAGGGTTGCCTACTGTGTGTCCCAGCAGCGTCTCAGGTGTCAGCAGTTGTCACGGGATCACGGGGTTTGTGTAACTCGGACCCCTCCCAGTGTCTGCCCCACTCTCACTTCCGCTCACCACACACATCAAGGCAGCTGCCACCCAGGTTTCAGAAGGCCTGGAGGCCAGGCAGTGTGCTCCCGCGGGCTTGGCATGTGGAGCTAAGTGTGAAGCCCAAGGTACAGTGGAAACACCCCAAGTTTAGAGAAGCCAGAAATGCTGTCTGAGGGAACTTGCAAGGAGGGTTCAGGGCTGGCCCAAAGGACCCTGTCAATGACAATGAAAACTACATGCTTCAAGTGACTCAAGACTACTGAGGCAGCCAGGACAGCACAAGGCAGCACTCATGACATGGTTTCTAGAACTGCTCTAGAAAGTGGCAAGGTGTTCAAGGGGACGGGGAACATTCTGTGGTGCATCAACAGCAAGGCTATTCTTTGTTGTATTTTTCACATGTAAGCATTCACCATATTATTATTTTTTTAATGTATCTGGTTTGTTGCAACTTGGACTTGTGGCGATCCTCCTGCTTGCAGCCTCCCCAGCACTGGGACCACAGGCGGGCGCCACCACCATGCCCGGATTCTGCCTGGCTCAGCCCGCTCTGGGGGCAGGGCTGGCAAGGCATGTGGTGCCGGGGATCGAACCGTGGTCCTTGCATTGCCTAAGCGGCGCGTTAGTCCGCTGAACTATCTTGTTGGCCTTCCTTCACTGTACTTTCATCGTACTTCATACACTGCACATCTCGTCTCCCTGTTTTGGCACACCTACATGCTTGTGAAACCGAGGCCACAGCCTAGGAACCAACTGGCCTTAGACTAAATGCCGTTTTTTCCAGTACTCGGGGCTTTCACACTACATTCCCAACCTCTTTTACTTTTCATCTTGAGACAGGGTCTTACTAAATCACAAAGCAGCCCAGGGCTGAACTTTGGATTCCTGCCTCAGCTGCTGAGAGCACTGGGATTATAGGTGTGCCCCACCAAGCCCAGTTTAATTGCTCTATTATCAAAGTGGCAAAATACAATTTTAAAAATAGTAAGGGGGGGTGGTGCATGCCTGTAAGCCCAGCACATGGGGTGCCAAAGGAGGGCCCCTCCCCCAAGTTGTGTAGCAATACAGAGGAGGGCTTAACTGTGGACCACAAAGAGCGCTTAGCTCTATGCTGTAAGCAGTGGCTGCACACAGGTGAGGTGGGGTGGGGTGGGGAGGAGAGCTGGATGACCGACACCCCCCTTCAGCCAGTTGACCAAGGTCAGCATCAGTGGTGCTAAGGGAGATTGCATGAACTCTCGCTATGAGGATACCTCATCTCTGTTCTCATCCTGGAAACAAATCAGACATCAGTGGGGAGGTGCCTGGACAGGGCCTGCCCAGCAGTGCTCAGAGCCGTCATGACGATCAGAACAGGAAGGAGGTGAGGAAATGGGTGGATGCAGAGCCTAGGGACTGGGCGACTAGACAGCATCAAATAGTTTTCAAAATAACTAAGGATGGATGGAGGGGTGGGGAAGGGGACGTACAAAGAATTAAGATGTATATCTACCAACACCCCCCATGAATGTAACCATTAATATTGTACTACAAATGTGTACTAACAAAAAGTTTTAAAAACCCAACAATATGTACACGCCATCTATGAAAAGTATTGTGCCTACTAGCATTGCTTTAGCCAGAAAGAGGCACTGACTTTAAAATTTTGGCACCCTTGGTCGCACAACTCCAGAAGCCCTGCCCTGCAGAGGGAGGGAAGGTAGCAAGGGACGTTACCACGCACTGTGCCCTGCACCGATTCCACATGGTGAGTACAATCCCTGGTACTGCAAGCATGTACAAGTAAACATTTTAAAAGTAAGAGCAAAGACTCTAGGGAAAACCTGCTATGCTGCTCCCTCCCCAGCAGTCTGTGGCTGAGGTCTGTGAAGCTAAGTCCTTGCAGGGGATGGGACAGATGAAGAGGGCTTCTCTCACTGCAGAGTTAACAGGTCCAGCCGCTGCTCTCTGCTTTGTCAAAGGGCCCAGAACCCACAGCCGAGGGCTCTGGGTCTGCGGCTAGCTGCTTGCTTCGTTCCCTCAGGTCTGAGCGCTTCTGCTTTTCCCCTCAGTTTTGTCTGTCCCTGACTACCTCCCCAAGTGGGAAGGACAGTGCATTCCTGTGAGAGGAGGCCCTTGGGTCCCCCAAATCTTGGAGACTCCTTGTGTCAAAATCTGGGTCTCTGGGGCCAGGGAGATAGCTCAGTAGAATAAGCATTTGCCTGGCAAGCGCAGGGTGCTGAGTTCAATCCCCGGTACCACAAAAAAAAAAAAAAAAAAAAATCTGGGTCTCTGAAATTAAGAATATCAGTTGTCATAGCATAGAAACCAGAGCAGGTCAGGGACACCTGGGCTGGCTGTGCTCTCAGCAGAGAGCTGATTGGCAGACAGGCAGTAGGAGCGGACCTTTGCACCTGGGTGGGTAGGGCCACATTCCCCAGGTCAAGGCTGAGTCAGAGCAGAAACCTGGAGTCAGTTTCTCAGGAGGGGGCTGCACCACCCGGAGCAGAATGTAGCCAGGCCAGGGCTGGCTGAGGTGGCTCCTGCCTTACCCTTTCCTGGGTGTTTCCTTGCACTTACTCCCTAGGAAGATGTGATGCTTGCCTATATCCCTTCTCTCAGGAGTTCTGGGCCACAGAATGAGTTTAAGGCCACTCTGAAGCTGTCTCAAAAAAAGAATTTTTTTTTTTTCTTAAATCTTTATATGGCTGCCATATATAAACATGTACCTTACAGTGTAAGGAGAATCGGATCTGTTGAATGCAAAGCACAATGGGCAGGGTGAAGTCCTGGGGCCCCAGCTGTTCAGCCTCCTACTCTCACCCATCCCCAGTTCCCAACCCCCAGCAGTGTGGTACACAGGCCAACATCACAATTACACCAGATCTGAACAGGACTACAAGAACCAGCCGAGCTGGCATGGGAGATGGCCTGCCACCTTCCAGGATGGAGGGAGGGAGCCCACGCTGTACCTTCAGTGAGGGAGATTAAAGCAGGCTCGCCCGCAAGGCAGCTGGCAGGCACTGTGGTCGGCCTGCTACATCTGCAGTCAGATCATGAACCCTAGAGCTGCTTTCCGGTGGCGTGTCAGCAAAGTGACAGTACTGCTTACAGCACTGGCAGAATGGCCTTAAAGTTCCGTTTTCTTGATGTTCTCAGCAGCAACTTCAAGCAGGCAAACAGGAGGCTGAGGCAAATGGGGAAGTAAAGAGCCAGCCATCTCCAGCTGGCTTGGAACACCCTCCCTCAGTCTCAACAAAGACCCTTGCAGGTACAGGTGTGTGACACAACACACAGGTGTGATACGGCCTTGGTAACTAGTACAGGTTTAAATGCACTGCTTGCAACTCAAGTGGGGACTGCCCAGGTCAGCTCCCGAACTTACTCGAGTAGCTGAACATTAGAAGGAGCTGGGCATGGTGCCACCCCTGTAAGCACAGCAGTTTGGGAGGCTGAGGCAGGAGGTACACCAGTTTGAGCTCAGTCTTGAGTGACTCAGTGAGGCTCATTTCAGAAATAAAAATTACTTTTAAAGGGTTGGAGGGCCGGGGAGATGGCTCAGTAGAATAAGTGCTTGCCTGGCAAGTGCAAGGGCCTGAGTTCAATTCTCAGTTCTGCCAAAAAAAAAAAAAAAAAAAAAAGGTTGGGTGGGGACAACCCGCTTGGGCCCACCCTCCTATTCCTCTCTAGGACAGGAGCTTTCTTTCTTTCAATAAATATATTCTGCTTATAAAAAAAAAAAAAAAAAAAAAAAACGGGGGTTGGGGATGTAGCTTGGTGCAAAGGCCTGGATTCAACCTCAAGTACCACAAAAACAAACTAGCAACTTAGTGAGCAGGGCACAGTGTCTAAGGTGGCACTAAACTGCCACCTTAGGCAAGTTAGTGAGATCCTGCCTCAAAATACCAAGGACAGGGGATGCAGCTCAGGGGACAGCACTTGCCTCATGTGCAAGTCTGCACCCTGCAATCAATCCCCAGTACTGCTAAAGAATAGTATGTCAAAAAAGGACTCAGAGAAAACTGCTACAGGGGAAGCCCTACATGCAGTGACACCCACTCAGCGACACAGGCAGCACCCCTTCAGATGGCTCCCAGGGCCTGGCTATTTAAGCAACTTGGAGGGTGCAAACATGGCTCTGAAGTTCAGTTAAAAAAAAAAAAGTCTACCAACTGAGTTCTGGTAGTCGAATTTCAATTTTCTAGGACAAATACCCTCAGACTTCCTCTGGTTTTTGAAAGGAAAAGTAACTTGGAACTTGAAAGATGAAGACTTGCTCGGGCTGCTGTGCCGTCTGTGTGTGCAGCCAGTGATGCTCTGGGGCAGCTGGTACCCGCCACCCCGGAGGGCAGGACCGGTAAACGTCAGCACAGGGCAATGCCAACAGAGCGAGGAGTCTCAGTGGAAGTTAAAGTGTTTATTTATGTGTTTAAACTGTACATTCTCCACAGATCATATTAAGAAGTCTGTAGGTGAAGTTTAATCTGTGCATAGTGGGAAGAGACATGGACAGGGTGAAGGGGAAGAAAAAGAAAGAGACAGCTACAGAAAATTAGCAAAAACAAACCAAAATAAACACCACTGGTTACCAGAACTTTAGGACTGAAAAAACAAAAACCTGTGAGCAACAACAACTATACAAGCATTACAGAGACTCATGTGAAGGAAACAGAACTCTCCAATGCTTCCCGCAGCGCTACAGACCCACGGAGAGCACCCTCCTTCCGCGAGGGCCGCTCCGCTCCTCCTGCCCTCGGCCGCTCCTTCCTGTGGTCTTCACCGCACAGCAGAGGCCAGGCCTGGCGGAGCAGGGGTGCGGGGCAGGCAGCACCAGGGCCCTGGAGGGAGACGGCCTAAGAGGAAGGAGCTACACGTGTGGATGCCCTTGGGAAGGGAAGTGGGGAGTCAGATGCCGCAGGACATAACCGACGAATAGTGATGAACATCAGACACAAACTACAGGCTGGCTGCTGTGGAAGAACTGGACTCGGCAAGAGCAGCCCTGGACACCTCACTTGTGTGCAGCAGGCTTGCCGGAAGATGGGAGAACAGGAGGCCGCGGCGGGCCAGGGCGGAAGCAGGGGTGTCGAGAGCGCTCCGGTAACAGCACTCGGCCCGAGGAACACGGTGTCTGCGGGCCATTCCTGGTTCCCCATTCCACTTGTTTCTCAACAACTCTCTTGAAGTTTAAAAAGGGAATACTGTGTCTTTACTTTTTTTTTTTTAAAATATAAACTAGGACAGTGAATGAGCCTAGAGTTGATTTGTACACTGTAACTGGAACAAATAGCCTGCATATACAATCTATCATTAAAAAAAAAATCAACATTTCCATTTATATAGAGCATGTGTGAAACAATACAATAGAAGTGGGGTTTCTGATTAACTTAAAAAAGAAAACTACATCCTTCAGATATCTGCAATAGATCATTTTTTCACTTAAGGTTTATATATCATATATTGTTATATTAACATTTTCACCCATTTAAAAGAATGGAAGTTGCAATTCTACAGTAGTACTTTACAGTCTTAAAGAGCCAGGTGGCCTGGATGTAAGACGAGACCTTCGGGTGGTCCTGGCGGCCAGCCGGGGGTCTGGAACCTGAACTCCTCTCCCCGCCCACGCTGGCTTCGGACGGGTGCCTCACGCTTCCTGCCACTCAGATCTGCATCTGCTCCAGGTACTTGTACGTGGGGTTTTCATAGCCGTGGTTCTGCATCTTGCTCAGGTGGCGCTCTTCTGGGGTGAGCATGGGGTCGACCTGGAAGAACAAAGACTCCGGTCACCGTGGGGACCGCAAGAGGCTGGGCCAGCGAGTTGGGAGTCAAGAGACCTGTGCTGCACGACCCCAGGGACCAAAGGCAGCGAGAGCAGAGTCCTCTTCCATTGGAAAGACCATATGAGAAGGAGAGGAGAGGAACAAAGAAAGGGTTACAGTGTGTCATGTCCACACACCAACTCCTCAAGAGTGTAATCACACTGGAAACATGCACTAACCAGAACGGAAGAGACCAAATGAATGAGAGCTGGTGGGGAGGATGCAGATAAGGAAAGAGAAGAGCAGCCCCTGGGACAGTGCTTCTTTCTGAAACGAGTCCTGAGAGCTCGCTCTGCAGAGCTGACCGGGCCACACGGCACCAATGATGCCAGGCCTGGGCTCTGCTTCTGCTCCCAGCAGAAACGTCGCCGTGGCTATGAAATAAGGCATGGGGCCAAATGGACTCTGGTCTTCTGCAGTGCTCAAATTCCAGAGCTAGGAGTATCTAGGAGCAGCTACGACAAGACTACTAAAACTCACCTCAGAACTAGTTTTCTGGAACATGTTCTTTTATTTTTTTTTTGGCGGAAACAGGGATTGAACTCAGGCCCTTGCGCTTGCCAGGGAAGCACTTATTCCACTGAGCCAGCTCCCTGGCCCATCAGGCCTGACCTTGGCAACATCGATGTCACAGAGCTTCTTCACAGCTTGACTTTGTGCTTATTGGCTTCGACATCCACACTGAACAGGAGCGTGTTGCTGTCCTCCGTCTTTTTCATGGCTGACTCTGGTCGGGGGACCTTGATGACGGCATATAGTGGTCAAGCCTGTTTCTCCTGGGGGCGCGCTTCCGAGGGTATTTGGGCTGCCTCTGGAGCTGCAGTGTCTTGGGACAGCGGAAGGTGGGCGACGTTCGTATCTTCTTTTTGTGGCTGTGGATGCCTTTCAGCATGGCCTTCTTGGCCTTCAAAGCTTCTGCTGTGGCTTCAGTTTTGGGAGGGGCAGGGGCTTCCTTCGTCGCCTTCGGCACCATCTTGGTAAAAACACTCCAATATGTTGCCCTACATTTCAGCATCTGTGGGGTTTTTTGTTCTTCGTGGTAGGAGGGATGAACTCAGGACCTTGCACTTGCCAGGAAGGCACTTATGGCACGAAGCTACCTCCCTGGTCTTTTTATTTTTTGATCTTTTATTTACTTGATACAGGGTTCCACTATGCAGCTCGGATCCTTAGTGATCCTCCTGCCTCAGCCTCCCCAGTGCTGGGATTATATGTGTGCCACCATGCCCGGCCTCATTTCATTCTTTTTTTTCCCATAATTTTATTGATAAACAAATAGCAATGAGACAGTTTCAAATCAAATCGCTAGGACAGTTTCAATAATTAACACACTGCATACATTCTTCCTCATTTCATTCTTAAATATCTGACCCGTCTGAAAAAGAACACTAGGAATACACTGAGAAAACCAATTTTACTATCCAAAGCATAGAATACTCCTAGGACTTCCTGATATTCAGTCAAAACCCAAACTAATACTGAAAGGTAGCGGCAGCCCCTTATGGCAGGAATGGTGGCGTTCAGCGAAGACTCCCAGCGCGACCTGGTAACTGACACAGTGGCCCTGTAACTGATGAGGGCAGTGCGGCTCCTACTCCGCACCCCTCCTCGCTCGCCTCCCCCAGGCAGACGCTGCCCTCCAGCCCTCACCTCCACAATCCCGTGGCTGATGGTGCCATACTGCCTCTTCCTCAGCATCACCAGGCTGATGACGATGACTGTGGCGATGGCCACTGCGATGACCAGCAGGCCGATCAGGGCGCTGCTGCTCAGACTGAAGTCTTCCCGCACAGGTCGCACAGACTCCTAAAATCATAAAGCAAACGTGGACTTGGTCCCAGTGACCACCTGGCAACTCTGAGACAGCAAGTCAGGGTCCATGAGAGGCTTCTAAAGCCCGAGGCAGCACCGGATCCTGCTTTGCAATAAACACCCACCTGGTAGACAAAGCCCACTACTGCCAACACCCTTGGACACCTTCTCACCAACACCTTGGACGCCTTCTCACCAAAGTATGGGAAAGTAACTGGAAATACCAGGCATCCTCACTGCCCACAGAATGGAGGGTGGGAAGCTGACTGACGCGAAACTTGGCTTTAGGCTCCGCAGCCCAACACATACCGGCTCTCCTTCAAGGCCTCCAACTCTCTCTGCGTTGAAAATCATCTCCTTCACATCCAGAGTCTCATCGACAACCTGCAATAGTGGTGAAAGGTCAAAGGTCAGCAACCAACAACTGGGTGGTGGGGAAACACAGTATAAATACCACTGCTTCTTTTCTACTGCATCTGGTGGTGGAGAGCTCATACCTGCTGGACCCCGTCTAGTCAGTTCTGTCACCTTCGCCCCAATCCACTCACCAAATCCTTGGTTGAAAGGGTTAGCAAAATTAACATGCATGGCTGGTCTCATAAGGGTTTCTGGGAAGAGGCTACATTTATACACCAAATTCAGCTAATTTAGATATAATCTGGAACATAATCCAGAAACCTAATTAAAAATGCTAAAAGACACAGCCAAAGAGGGGTGAACCCAGGTTGGGTAGCTAGGGTCAGGGCTTTCATTATCTATTCTTTTATATTCTATACCTTATTGTAAGTTCTATTTATTTAATAAATATAGCAAATGCAAAAAAAAAAAAAAAAGCTAAAAGAATACAAAGCGGGTATAAATTTCAGTAGTGCAAGAAGCGAACCAAAGCCAAGCCCGGGGCGTGTGCCTGACTGTTGTCAGCTTGAAGACAGCCTGAATAACACAGCTCAAGGCCAGCCCAAACTGCAGTGAGGGCTTGGGTCAAAAAACAAAGAAAACAAACCCAACTTCCTTCTATTTTGTTATTAAATTTCTGCTCATGTGAAACTGGCTTCTAACGTGTTCCTTACACCTTCAATTGCAAAGGTACAAGGTGGTCAAAATAAACAGCCAATGCTTATCTTATGCTTGCTACTTTTTTTTTTTTTGCTCCTCCTTGAATGCCTTCAGGGCACTTTTGGCTGGCTGCAGGGTTGTGGGGATCAAACTACAACCACCTGAGGCTGACAGCTCTGTGGAAGCAGCCACTTAAAGAACTGAGCTAGGGCCAGGCCCCCATATGCTTGCTACTTTTTAAGAAGTTCTAGAAGTCCTCTTTTGAGTCATGAACTGCCATAAGGAAAAAAAAAGTAACAGCTGGACCGCGCCGACACTTCAGTGAGAAGAGAGAAAGTGGGCTCACCAGGTTTTCATCCACTTTATTCTTACTGTTAATCACTTTCTCCTCTGCACCCATCAGGCCTCGGTCCTGCTCTCCCACTCCTGACCCTGTGTGGAGAGAGAGCACCGCTGAGTGTCCAGGAAGTCAACGCAAGGCCAGTCTCCCTGAAGCAGCAGACTCCTGCCTGAGGGCTGGACCCCGCGCCAAGAGCCTCCCCACAGCTCAGGACCCCACTGCGCCCCCACGGCCTGAGGATGCAGTGTGCTCTGCCCAGGGTGAGTGATGCAGGCCCTTTCAGAGGACTGGTGGGCGTGGAGGACGGAGTGCTTACTTCTCTCCCACTAGGAAAAATGGGATGCCTGTCTTTGGAGTGAGCACTTTTGTTAAGCAACAGTGGCTGAGTCCAAGGGCACTGTAACACGGAAAACACACGACACCTCCCTCTGTGATCATGCTATCACCCGCTATTCACAGTCCAGCCCTTCAGCACTTGGGTCCTCCAGCGTCACCCAGCCACGATTTACAGGCTAGCAATGAGCTTGGGTTCACTCTATAGGCAATGCTTTCTGCCTCAAATACACTCCCTATTCTCAAGCCCTTCTATCTGCCCTTTGAGTTTCAGCTCCTTGTGGGAGGCACTGAGTTCAGAGTTTTTAAAACTGCTGTGATCTGCCATTCTGCTTCCTTCTGCATCTCCCACAGGGCTGCATGTATGACAGATAGGAGATCCCAGACAGGTGCACCTTCACTGGTTAGTACAGAATGAACAAGAAGGGCACGTCATCAGCAAAGACAATCCTACCACCAGGACAGAGGGCACCTTTCCCACACAGAGCCAAGAACAGCAACTTGCCTCTTCTAAGCTCAGACGTGGGCTGAGCTAACCTCCCTGCGCGAGGCACTTGGAGCGACAGTATCTAGCTGCATGGAGCCTGGGCCCAGCAAGGGCGACACTAGACACTGTTCCCTTGTTTTCAGGACTGAAGGACGGGACTTCTAGCTAGTCTCAGCTCCTCTGCAACATGTGCAGTTCTGTACGCACGTCTACGTACAAGCTTCTTATAAACAAGCAGGCCAAGCTGGCAGCGTACACAACGTCCTAAGCGAGCTACCTGCAAGCAAGCGCCACGGCGCTGCTGTCCTGGCTCACTGCAGGCGGGCGTCGCAGTCCACACCCAGAGCCCCGCTGACGCAGGCACGGGGCAGTTCCCAGCCGCTGCAGCTGCCTGGCTTGCACACGTCACTGACAGAGCCGAAAGTGATGCAACTTTTTTTCTAAGCCTTTCACTTAAAAAAAACTTGTATAACCTGATTAGAGTCAAGTCGGAGCTGGTTTCCGTAGTCTTAAAATGCCCATGAAAACAGCGGCACTGCACCCAGCTTCTGAGAGAGGAGAGTCTGGAAGTTCTGCCGCAACAAGGGTGTTACAAACAAGCCCAGTACATTCTTACTCTGAGTGTCTTGTTTTTTTCTTCAAAATTGTAAAGGTCATAAGGGGAAAACCTTATGTAAAAAACAATGTGCTACAAACCAAGTCATTTAAAGGTCTGTTACCAATCCAGATTATTCTAGCCCATTTTTGGTGGGAGAAACCTCACTTTTTTTTTCCAGACAAGATCCGATCTCACTATGTGGCTTGGGCTGACCTTGCACTTGAGGTGATCCTCCCTCCTCAGCCCACCTCCCCCACCCAACTCTCTCACGGTTTAATACCCACACCATTTGGCAGCTAGATGCTGGGAGCATGTCTATGACCCCAGCACTAGGCAGGCTGAGATTGGAGGATCACTTGTGCTACAGTGAGTTCAAGGCTACCCAGAACTACACAGCGAGACCCTGTCTCAAAAAACAAAACAAGGGCTGGGGAGCTGGCTCAGTGGAATAAGTGCTTCCCTGGCAAGCGCAAGGGCCTGAGTTCAATCCCTGGTTCCGCCAAAAACAAAACAAAACGGGCTGGTGAGATGGGTCAGTGGTCTAAAGCACCTACTTAGAACAAGCTTAGCAAAGCACAGGGACCGCAGTTCAATCCCCAGCAACGCATGCCAGCCAGCCCCGCCCCCTGGTGGGCTGAGCTGGACACACACACACACACACACACACACACAAATAAATAAAAATTTAAAAAAAAAAACAACAAAAAAACTCCAACAAATTATTACTTACAAAAATTTATAATAAACTACTTGGAGACCAAAAATTAATGGTTAATTTGTTCCAAATCATAGGAGTTTATAAAGTTCAATCCCTGATTCCGCCAAAAAAAGCTTATGAAAGGAAAAGCCAGGTAAGTTTTGAGAAATTTCCTCTATCAGTAAGCACGGCTGGTGTGCTGGTGAGAGGAAGTCGGCAGGACGACCTCTATGAAAGGCGCACCCCAATCCAGTGGCTACGCCCAAGTCACTCCAGAGCACTCACGTCACACTCTGCGCTTTGAGGTGAGCTGCGGCATAACCCAAACTCCAAACTCTGAGCCAGGAAAAGCTGCCTGCTCTAGCTGCAGCCAGCGTGCTGAAGCCCGGAGGGGCCTCTGACATACAGGAAGGGCATGAGCACCGCCCGGCAGGATGCCAGCAGCCAGAACGCAGGCGGCTTCAGGGACAGAGCCCCGCCCCAGCCACGGAACCTCACAGGGCTCAACTGCCTCATCGATCACCCTGAGTGAGAATCCTGCCCAGGGGTCGACTCAGTGGGTTATGCGAGATCAAGTTCACGGGACTCAGTGCTCTCCACAACGAGTCTTTGCAAACTGGGGATTCCCTATCCCCAGAGCTCACCAGTCGCTGTGTGTGTCATCATCAGCTTCTCAAGGTCCACTACAACTCAGGGGACATGGACAAGCGGGTCACACGCACGCGCACACAGCTAAAGGAAAGGGGAAGAGCTACATGGGACAACTAAGAGAAAAAAGATGAGGAAAGGCGAAAGGTGTGCCCTGCGAATTATGCACTGTTATTCTACATACCAGCAATTTACAACTGACCTGTTTAAGTTTGCTAAATTCTAGAAGGATCAGCAAAGCATCTAAGTGATTTACTGTGCATTCTCTGGACATCCTAGAAAGAAAGCTCCGGTGTCCACACAGCAGCCACGGCCAAGGAGAGCGGCCGCCTGAGGGCTGGACGGCCAGGGCTGCTGGAGCACAGCACAGCCATGGCTGAGAATGAGGTGGGGATCAGGCGATGACATGAAACAGAAAGTGAGATGCCGACACATGGGGAGGTGAGAAGGATGGAGGAGGTCTGTGACAAACCAACCTGTCTTCACTGGGTGGTACAACTCCGGCTGAGTGTCTAGCAGAAGGAAAACAATAAAAAACAAAATAGCACAAAAGGAGATTAAGAAAAAAAATGGCTTCTTTCAAAATTCCTGTCTTAGAATTTCTCTAAAATGTGAGTGAAAGGCATTTTTACTTAAAAACCATGTTTGTTGTATTGCCTAAGAAATTAGCAATAAGATCTACAGCAAATTACTGGGAGGCATTCTTGAGGAGAGAAAAAAAGAGTAACTCTGACTTGGACCTTTTAAGGGCACTTATGGGAGACTGCTAAATTATTTTCCTTTCCTTAGAAAATAGTAAAACAGTAAAAAAAAAAAAAAAAAATTAGTATGGATTGTGGTTTACTGACAGAGCGAGGGCCCTGGCTGAGCTACGGCTGTGCCTAGGATGCTCCAGCTCCAAATAAGCACACAGAAGTGGCCCCACGTGGCTCTGCTACAGCTCCAGGATCTGTAAAATCAGGGTCAGGGAGAGCTGACACCTCCACATCTGCTCAGTACCTTTTCACTCCTGTGTTATTACTAGGAGGTCAGAGCAGTGCCTCAGAGACAACCAGCTCAGAAGGCATTTCTGTTAGGGTCTGACAGCTAAGCTGGACCTGGCCTGTTTCAGCACTATGTGTGCTCAGAGTACACGACCGCACCCCAGGGACTACAGGTCCCTGTCAGCTCAGGTTCAAATCCTCTCTCTCCCCCTCCACAGCAGGCTCTTGGAAAGTATTTAAATTCTTTAAACTTCAGGATCCCCAAAGGGGACACTCCCAGTACCTACCTTAGTGAATTATTCTGAGGACTGAAAGAAAGCCTCTAAGCCAAAGGCTTTAACTAAAGCTGCCAAATCATCAGGACTCCAGCACTGTGGCCATTTTTATCACTGCCATCCCCATTTGCAGCAGCAGTAAACAGAATCTGATTATACATGCTGGTGTTAGGATCCTTGTCTCCAGAACATGTTTATTTCTGGGGCAAACTCATCCCTTTTAGAGGTCCTTTCAGTCAACAAGAACCAGCACAAGAAGGGAAGAAAGCAGGCCTGGCTAGGCCCATTACACAGAAATGTGATTTTCAGCCAAGCCAGGCCTTTCCCCAGGCCCTAACTCCCAAAACTGCAATAATGGGCTGGGGAGATGGCGCAGTGGAATAAGTGCTTCCCTGGCAAGTGCAAGGGCCTGAGTTCAATCCCTGGTTCCACCAAAAAAAAAAAAAAAAAAAAAAAGAATCAACAAAACTGCCATTTAAAAAAAAGAGACCACTTTACATAACATAAAGGTGCTGTTTCACCCACAAAGCAACTCCTGCATGAAAAAGGCATCGCGGAAGCAGCCCATCTACCCCACGGGAGAAGCAGCCCATCTACCCCACGGGAGAAGCAGCCCATCTACCCCACGGGAGAAGCAGCCCATCTACCCCACGGGAGAAGCGGCCCATCTACCCCACGGGAGAAGCGTCCCTGACCTCTGTGGCAGCGGCTCGCTAGCAGGCAGGACCAGCTCGGTGATCACACACAGCAGTGCTTAAGGAACCGTGTCCCCCTCTCCTTGCCTCTCACCAGGAACATGAACAATACTCCCTCAACGTTCTAACTGCGCTGTCCCCCTGCCCACCATCAAGAAGTCATGTGAGGACCATACGAACCTTCATTCTCAGGCAGGGGTGGGAAGGGATGGAAAGAGTGGAATGGCGGGAACTCTTCGCTCTCCTCAGAGCTCACCCGGACATCCACGGGGCTCTCTGAGATGGAGGCAGTGAACTGGTCCATGTCTGCTCGCTGCTCCTGAAGGAGCTCATCTGAGGACATGGGCAAGAATCAGAATTGCAACTTTCAGAGTTCACCCAGGAGCAGCAGCCTGCAGAAGGCCAACCCTTGTCATGCAGGAGCTTAAGATCTGCCCTGTGTCCCTTCAGTCTGCAACCCAGGTGAGCTCTGCGTCCCTATGCCCAATACCAAACACCTTCTTCAACACTGCAGTACTGCCAGGAACCTGAGGCTCCATCCAGACCCTTTTCTCCCAGTTCTCCACGTATTGGTTAAGTGGTCTTCTCCAATGCTAGCTTTGGATTTTCAAAAATTGAACATATTTACGATATACAGGTTGATGTGCTGACACACAAAGTAAAGGGACCACTAACTGTGCACATTAAATACCCATCACCTTCCAGAATTCCTCTTTGGTAAGAATACAGAGAACCTACTCTTCTAGCAAATTTAGAACATACATCTAGCTCAGGATGCACTTTAACTCACTATACAGACTAGGCTGGCTTTGAACTTGTGGTGAGCCTCCGGCTTCAGCCTCCCCGTACTGGGATTACAGGGAGCGCCGCCACATTCAGCATGATATCATACTACCTATACACCCACACTGCACGTTTGATTTCCAGGCTCGCTCACGCTACCTTGCTGCAGTCTCCTACCCTTTGGCCTACTCCTCCCACACCTGTTCAAGAACCACCCATATACCATGGTTCCTACACCTCTCACCTGTAGCTACCAGACCTTCAGTCTCCACCTTCCTGTCCAGCTTCCCATCTGAACCCACACAGGAGCACTGTTTTCTTCCCATCTCCATGAGCACCAGCCGCTCCTTGGCTCAGGTCCTTCCTCAGCACGACATGCTGGTGCTCTCCTCCCTCAACCCTCTCCACACCCCTGGCCCTTTCCTCTGGAGCTCATCTCTTAAATGCCTTTCACTTTCCACCACTGGCAGTGCACACTACCGCAGTCTTGCTCTTGGATTCTCATGATCTCTTCTGGGCTGGTCTTCAATTCTAATCAGTTCTCCACATGACAGCCAAGAGACTTTCCCCACTCAAATTCATACTGGGGAAAGCAATCGAGATCTGGTCAGTCCCCAGGCTGAAGCCCCCCAGCTGTTTCCCACTATCCTACCTAGAATAAAATCCAAACTCCTTGATTTCACCTAACCCTCTTTAGGATCCAGACCCTGCCTACTTTGTCCTCACTCCCTGCGACACAGACTCAAACGCACTGGTGACTGTGACTTCAGGCCTGCAGAGTGATCACTTCCTCTACTAACAATGCTTTCCCTCTTTTCTCCACAGAAAACCAACTCATGAATTCTCAAGTTACTGCTCCCCTACCTGAGGGCACTCCCACCATCCCACCCTGGTTGTAAGGCTCTACTCATCACTAAAAGCATCTTTTTTTGTTTTTGGCAGAACCGGGCGTTGAACTCAGGCCCTTGCGCTTGCCAGGGAAGCGCTTATTCCACTGAGCCATCTCCCCGGCTATCATTGCTTTGTTTTGCTATCAGTTTCTCTCATGCTGTAATCTGAAGTCTAGTGGTTACTGCCCACTAACCCGTGCACCATTCCATTCTGGGACACAAAAGTAGACACAATAAAGCTTGGAGAAGACAAAGAGTAGGAGAGGCTGTTGGAATCTGTGTTGAGCAAGGTTCTTTGGAGGACATCGGTAATTAAAGGGGAAATGTTAACAAGAAATTTCGGAGCCCTTGCAATTTCACACCCTGGATTTCCTTCCACTAACCAGAGTGAAGGTCAACGACACTCAAGGCTCTGTGGCTTCCCGCCAGCACAGCTGTCCTTAGGAAGTCCTTGACCTCTGGAGCCACAGCATGCTCGCGCCCCACCTCATGAGCCCTGCTGGCTTCAAATTTTCTCGTCCTGCCAGCCGGGCACCTGAGCCTCGGCAAAGCCCTGCCTTGATGAAGGCTCCATGGAGGACCTACCAATTTCTGCTTGGATTTCCTGGGCTACATATGGCACTTTGTAGAGCAGAGAGAGGCTCTGGTTCCTCCTTTCTTCGATCACATGGAGATGGGTCATGACCTGGAAGCAGAGTCAGGACGGAGAGGCTGGTCACTGAGAACCCCAGCTAGGCGGGAACACTTCCGGAAAGGCGACACGTGCCCGCTTCAGTCGGCAGAGTGGCTGGCCGGGGCGACGTGCTAAGCCCAGGCCCATTGACCCAACACATTCTGACAGCATGCTCCTCTACAGAGGGATCCAAGCCAGAAGAAAACTTCATTTCAAAAAATGTTTGCTATCTAGTTTTGAGTCTGATTCTTACAGGAAGCACTTACTACCAATCACTTTGAGTGTTTTAAAACCTTTTATACAATGTCGGGTGTTCAGATAAGTTCATTCCTACTTAACTAAGTTACTCTTCTTTAAAAAATTAATAGAGGTATAAATCAACCCATAAGGTGACCTGGGCTAACGTCCGCCCAATGAAAGCCAGGCGCGCTACTGAAGCTCCCACAAAGCCGGCAGGCCGACTCTTTAGTCAGACTCACCGTTTCCCAGCTCTTCCTAAAGAGGGTGCTCAAGGCCAACAGATTAATTATGCGAGCTTGAAGCCATTAAAACAAAGGGTCAAGATGAAAGAAAAAGTTAAATGTAAGATGCTTTTATTGCAGACTGATGCCTCTGACCCTTAAAAGCAAGGATGAAAGCAGCTTAATTTTATATTTGCTATTCTGCCAATCAAATAAGTTGATGGGAAAGCACAAGAGCGCGTGCCTCTGAGGAAATGGAGACGCGGGGCCCGGACCAGCCCACTCTCAGCCAGCGCCAGCATCCTCGTCTTCCCCAGAGGAGTCAGGTAGCCTTCTCCAAAAGGCCAATTTATACACCCATAGGAGGAAAAGAACCACAGGGCAGAATGCTGGAAGCCGGTGTTGCTATAGTAACCCTGAGCTAGATGGAGGAGGAGCACCTCACTTATATTTCAGCCAAAAAAATATGGCTAAAGTTCTGCTGGCTTAATGTCTCTAACTTGCAAATCCAAAATCAGAACTGTTCAAAAATGTGAAACATTTTGAGCACTGGCACGATGCTCTAAGCAGAAAACTCTAAACTTGACCTCATATGAAAGTCACAGTCAAAATATGTCAATAAAACTACATAAAATTACTTTTAGGCTATGCACAGAAGACACGTATGAAATAATGAATTTCATATTTAAACTTTAGTATATTACGGGGCCCGCCAAATAGCTCAGTGTATTAAAGCGCCTGCAAGCAGGTGCAGGAGCTGGGGTTTGACCCAGGGCCTGCCACACCAGCCCCGGGGCAAGCTGAGATGGCAATTGAGACTGGGTGTGGTGGTGCGCGCCTGTAATCCCAGCTCCTCAGAAGCTGTAAACAGGTGGATTGCTACCAGTCTGATCTAGCAGCAAGACCTTGAACACCTGTAGGCCCTTCCTTAAAATACAGGAATAAAAAAAAAAAAAAAAGAATAGCACATTACGTACGATGGCAAACGTTCCAAAGTCTGAAGAAAAAAGAAAATCCAAAATGAACAATATTTTTCTGGCTCTAGATATTTAAAATAAGGAAATGGTTCAGTATTTTATTTTTTTCTAGAGTTGGGATAATAAAAGGTTAATATAACTCATGCTGAGCTAGAAGTATGGGCTGAAAGCTGATGTAAAAAGCACAGGAGACAAGCTGAGTGTGGTGGTGCGATTCCAACACGTGAGACGCTGAGGAGGAGGATCAGCGCAAGTTTGAGGACAGTCTAAACTACACAGTGAGTTCATGAACAGGTTGAACTACACAGCAAGGACCTGTCTCAACAAACCAACCAACCAACCAACCAACCAACCAACCAGGAGAGCCAGGTCTCCCTGGAACGCTCCTGGTAGGACAGTTCTTCTCACTGCATTTGGGGTGGTAGTTTGATTCCTATGTTAAGGATCCTCTGATTAATTGAGGTACTAAATGGTATCTCCTCCTCTATTCTGATCATACAAAACAGGACAATTTTCTGTAAAATACAATATGGCTAACCATTTTTTCACCAAAAAGCTTGGAAAACAATTAAGTTTCCTCAAAAACAGAGCAGACTTCAGAAATCTACCTAACCCCTGACAGAAGGCAGTTTTTCCCCCATCTTCCCAAAAGCCCTCAGGATTTTTGGTCCTTTTTGCCACCTGGTGTGAAGTCAATCCTTTTTTAATTTTGAGACTTGGGTCTCCCTAGATTGCCTAGGTTTCCTGGAACTTTTGGGGTTTCCAAATAGCTGGAATTAAAGGTGTCTGCCACCACTTCTACGCAAATATCTAACTTCTAATGTGAGCTACTCTGGGTATTTATGGATAATTATTCTCCATCTTTGCAGTTAATACAATTAATTTCATACCGGCGTGTGGGCTGCTGAAGAGTATTCAGCTCTCCATCATCAGGTATTACTATGCAATCTGCCAGGTAAGAGACACACAAATCTTTCTGCCCAGCAAATGGAGCAGAACTCGGCTCCAGTAGTCCTAAAACTCCAGAGACAAATTATCTTACGATCATAGTACATACGACAAAACTTGGGAGAGAGAGTTCCTAAGACGATGAACAATGACAATAACAATAGTGCATTCTGGTGCTGACAATCCCACACCAGTGTATTAAAAATGTGCCAGGAAATAAGATCAGTGATGTTGCTATAAAGCATTCAAGAAATATCCAGCAGAGCCAGTAGGCTTTTTGGTTTAAAAGACAGCTAGCAGTCTTTTAGGCAAGTTCATTTTCTAGGAAAACAAACAAAACAAGTCAATATACAGAAAATAGTGAAATGACACAAAAGAATCAGGAATAAACCTCTACAGTAAGGCTAGATGCCACATAGGACAAAATTCAAGAAGGAAAAACAAAAAACCAGAAATGCACAAGTGTCTAAATATAAGCTACAAGGTACAAAACAAAGAGATCTTTTTTTTGTGGGAGGCAGCAGCGTTAGACACCAAACCAGAGGACCTCACACACGCGAGTCACGCAATCCAGTCTCCAAGCGGTACTTTCAGCCCAAAACCAACTTGCAATATGTCCTTAAAAGGTCTTTTCTAGAAGTGGGACCAAATATTAATTCTGGAGGTAACAGAAATAAACTGATTTAAAATTGGCATAAAAATCGACTCATCTCTTCAACGTATTCCTGTATTTCTAAACTTTCAAAAACTATTAAATACAAGGCACTTAATGTGAAGTATGAAAAGGATACTGTATAAATAGTACTGCAGGGACCAGGGAGATGGCTCAGTACAATAACTGCTTGCCTGGCAAGTGCAAAAGCCTGAGTTTAATCCCTGGTTCTGAAAAAAAAAAAAAAAAAAAAAAAAAAAAAATACTACAGAAACTAACTCATGTGCCCCAAGTTGTTGGAATAAAAAAATCCCTTCCCAAGGACTAAGAAACCAAGCCAAACGCAACGCTGCGTCGGTGTGAGTCAATGAAGAGCCCCACTGCAACACATCTCCCGGTAGTGGCTTCTACACGCAGCACACCTGGGATTTCATCTGGGCTGCTTTTTCTGGGTCAACAGCCAGCACATGCTGATAATGACGAATGGTATGCAGACGATCTTTGTTCTCAGCACGGACATAGCGCCGCAAGGCCTGGAGAATTCGATGAGGCTAAAGGAGAAAACAGGTATTTTAATATCCAGTCTGGAATTCAAAATAGTTTTGTAGAAACAAAAGCTGAAAAGTTCACTTAAAAATGTGAAGCTTAGTGAAGTATAAAAATGGACGGTTTCTATATAAAAATACCAAAACCTAACTTGCAGCCTCAGAATCCCCTGGAAATAAGCTCTTTCCCACCCAGAATCCCCAGCCCACCGTCCTCTCCCAACCTGTCTCTTTTGCGGCTCAGCCTCTGGCAACCAGCTGGCGGTTTCCTGTCACTCAAACAGAAAAGGCCAAGCTAGGTACTCAAGAAGGAAGCAGGACACAAACATGACCTTTTCTAGCGTGTGTCATCCCCCAAGAGTAAGGCAGGAGGGAGTTAAGAGGTTAAAAAGTGGTCTCCCCTTGCACAAGAGTCCCAAGATAAATTATTGTATCCTTTTCTCCATAATCCTATTTCAAATGGAACTATTTCAAAAGCCTCCACTCACAGAAGGCATGTTCTCATTCTTTGCCAACTACCGGAACTCCAATAGCTGTGACTACCTACCACTATCCTGAGGGTGTGTCTACGTAGCTGCACACCACAGGTGGTGTGCACAGGCATAAGCTTCTGCAAGCTCACATACACAGCTACCAAAACACTTTTTCTTACCTTTAACTCTGTAAAAACTTGGCATAAAAGTCATTTTCCCCACACTGCTCTGCAAGTGGACCAGGAAGGCAGGTGGCACTACTGACCCCAAGGCTACTCACCCGCGGAGGGTCGGACTGCAGGGCTGCCAGGTAGTTCTCCAGCGCCATCCGCCGGCGGTCGTTCAGCATGGCTTCCACTCGAGCCAGGTGGGTTTCCACAAGCTGCTGCTTCTCGCTGGCTGCCTCCTTCTCTAAAGCTTTAACCATAGCTTGGAAGTGCTAAATCAAGAGAGGAGGAACGCCGTACAGTATGTGACCCCTCAAGCAAGTCTGAGCGAGCAGCTCTAGACTCCAGCGCTTCTCCTGGCCCAGCAGCTACCCAAGACAGGTTCAGAGAGTGCAGCACAAGAGACGGACACACACCGCATCTGCCTGCTGCTGCTGGAATACTTCCACCCCGAAAAGGCAAGTCAGGACTGTGTCACAGCCTTAAGCACTTTGGCAAGCGGAATTCACAGCACCGCAAGCCGTGCAGTGCGCTGAAAGCCTCTTTTCTACACGACATCAAGGTGCTACCTTTCCAAGGTGGTGAAACCAGGGACCAACAGTAATGTAATCTAACAGCGTGGTAGTGAGTTACATTGAATTGCTTGAAGTTGTGAAAGGCAAGTTATCCGTAAGACACCCAGCCAACTTTACAGCTACTGCTTGAGGCTGTCAAATCAAATTCCACTGTGTAAGACACACTGGCTAGTATCGGTATTAAGACTTAAGATTTTCACCATGATTAAAAACATAAACATCTGAAATACCATCAGGGTCTAGGGATGTAGTTTGGTGGTACAGCATGTGCTTAGCACAGCTGAGATCCTGGGTTCAAATGTCGGAACCCCAAAGTACAAATACAAGTTTTCCTAAATAAAACATACCTACTAAATTGGTAGCCCCATTAGCAACTCTCTTCTACTGAAGGAAAATGAAGTCTGTTACTATAATTTTAAGGTTATACTCTTACAGAGTTAGAGGTGAACGTGTATTAAAAACCTCTATTTTTCTGCCTTTGACTTTTCAACTAATCTACCCCTCAATCTGGCACTTCTGAAAAACAAGCCACATCCTAAGAATGAAGACGGTAGTGAACTTTTGTCAATGAAACAAAATTACCAAATGACAAATGAGCTAAAGTTACTTCTTGGCAAGAATTAGGTATGCTCTGGGAGGGAGTCTGGTTTCCTTATACCGTAAGCAAGCAATGTTAGAGGTGAAAAAGAAAACGACTTCCCTGCAACTTAAGCCTTTGACTAAGAAGAGATATCGAATTCCCTTTTCCTGGGAGTTTGACTCCGAACACATACACTTATTTTCAACTCGCCAAGTTGCATACTCTGTCCCTGGAAAAAGCACCTTACCTGAATGAGGGTCTGCCGCTCTGTTTTGGGGAGGTTCTTGGCTTGAAGTTCTGCCTCTTCCCATTCCTTCTTTACCTAGAACAAAGGTCAAAACATCAGAGAATAATCCTCTTAAACAACTTCCGTACTTTCTAAAAATACTGCCAGGCATTGAACTCAAGTGTCAGAATCTGCAAAAGGAAACTGTATCTGTATTCCATGATCCCTTCTAAGCTCAACAGTTACTGCCTAGGAAGGTTCTAGGCCTAAACTAGGCCTACATGAAGCTTTGATACCATGACCTCCTTGTTATGCAACTTCGGGAAAGTTATTTTAGTCTATGTCTTAATCTCCTTACCAAAAAGCTGTTTCTCAGAAGAGATGTGGAAAAATAAAATGAGCCTTCCCCAAAATCTAAGGTCAGCCCAGGGGTTATGACGGTGTCCGGGTGGAGCACAGGCCTTGAGAGGGGCATCTGTGTGCACCTCGCTTGGTCCTGGGCAAGCCCAGGAGGAAGGAGGATCCGCTTGAGGAAGACACACACCCTGGGACTCAGGGCCTTCTTGTAACAGTATTTGGCCAGAATGCATTAAAACATTTTGTCTTCATTTATTTTTTCAGTTAATTTGTTCCCGACACTGGCTATCACACTAGTTGTGACAAAGATACAGTTTCTGGCTTTAAAAACTTTAAGTCAGTAATGACAAAGAAAAGCAATAATAGTTACAGAAAATGTTCAACAGTGTCTACAGCAAAATTTTCAAGTCTATAGGATATGGGGGAGGTGCTCACCCCGAAGGGAACCCCACAGAACCTCAGCTTTTCTTACAGCGCATCATGTTCTAAGGAAATTGCATCTATCTCCCCCACCTCACCTTAAACTTGTGGCAATCTTTCTGCCTCGGCCTCCTGAGTGCTGGAATTACATGTTAATACCATGACACCCACAAGTATCACTTTTTAAATATAAAAACCATGCTGCAGATTGATTGCCTAGCATGTGCAAGGCCCTAGGTTCAAGCACCCACTTCACAAAGAATAAAAAAAAAGCTACCCAATACCGAAGCACCATTAAGATTAAGAGGTTTTGGGCTGACCAGGACAGCTCAGTGGATTGAAGCGCCTGCTTAGGTAGGCACAGGGGCCTGGGTTGGTCCCCCTCCCACCCCTGCTGTGCCAGCCCCACCCCTGGGGCGCACTGAGACAGCACTTGAGACTGGGCGTGGTGGTGCATGCCTGTAATCCCAGCGCTTGGGAGGCTGAAAACTAGGGTCACTAGAGTCCGATCTGTGTAGTGAGATCCTGTAGACTCTATTAAATACATTAAAAAAAATAAAAGATTAAGAGGTTTACCCTATCCATTCGGTTGCGGTGTCGAATTTCTAGCTGTTCCTTAGCCTTCTGGAATCTAGCATGTTCATTGTCATCTGCAGCAGTCTCGAAATACACATCAACATCATTGGTTGGCAGAGGAGTTGGGGGAACTGAAACAAAATTATAAAAGTTGTCTTCCTGGAGGTCAGGCACACTATTAAAACTGCGGCGTGCTCTAGAAGACGACCCAGCTCAGAACCTGCAGGATGTATTCGATCCTGGCTGGCTAGAAAGTGTTGGCGCTGCTGTCTGCCAAGACTGCACTCTGTGAGATTGTATGGGCCGCCTCTCAGTACTCATCAATCACGACGCTGGTCCACGCTAACACAGCAATTTGTTGGTGGCTTCACACCCCAGGATCCTAGCACTGCAGGTAGTAAAGGAGACAGCCGCTTCTCTAACCTTGGCTCACAGCTTTTTAACTTGAAGACCTGAAAAGCAGCAAACTTTCTGCTTGTCAGTTGTGGCATCTAAATGGGGACCAGGGCTGAAATTAGACCAGCTAGAGGCGATCCCACATGTGTCTATTTTTTTAAGGAACTTATGACTCAGTCCTCTTCCTCTCTTCTGGCAACTTTTAGGTCTTATTGTGCAAAAGGCTCATTTGAAAGTTCTTTGTACACATGCTGGATAGAGAAAGTCCAAACCAGTCTGGCTCAAATTCTGAATTTTTAGCAGCACTGCCGGATTTTTACACTTACCCCAGAAACAGGGCTACTGGAGATTTTCAGTTTCTGTGTCTGACACGGCTACCTTCCACCAACATGGGGACACCCTGGGTCTGATGCACAACACTGACCCAGGGACACTCCCAGGCATCCCTCAGAGCACAGGTCAACTGGAAAAGACATCCCTCACCTCACTGCTGGTCAGCAGAAGCTCCCACTGGCCCCGGCAGAGTATGTGCAGGGTAGACGGGCACAGGGCAGGTTTACCCCAGGCAAGCTCTGAAGAGATACGTGTGGGAATGCTACTCACATTCAGTTCCTTGAGTAAGATATCTCAGGCTGGAAAGCAGAAAGCAAATGCCAAAATCCAACTGATCTTTAATTCAGAAACAAATTCATTGTTTTCCAGAACTGTGTTTGATTCATAAGGTAATCATACAACGGATGACTACAGCTACAAATCAGCCAGCCACATTAAAGTTTGTCAGAGGCATCTTTTCTCTGCTTCCTTTGACTTGATGACCGCAAAAGCTACTACTAAAACCTTGTGAAGAATATTAGAGTCCTATATGTTCCAAAGGGATCTCAATATCCAGCTTTCAGGTTAACTAAGTTATAAATGATTTGTTTAGCAAACCACATTCCCCAAGAGATGCCATGTCCAGAGAGGGAGAATTCCACGTCCACGCCCGACCGCGTGTACAAGACTACCCTGACACTCATTAGCAGGGCAAAGGCTTAGGCACTGGGGATGGTTCCTGGAACTAAGCTGGGTAGACTGTGTAAAACACAGTGCACCTCTATTTTCCTTGGAATCATAGCACAGCTAGAGGGTTACTCCAAAGGGCTCAGATCAAACTCCCAACAGGCTCTGAACGCCAGTGCACCCGTTCACCCCAGCCCCATTCCAAGATGACCACCAATAGCCTGATGTTTCTAGAC
This sequence comes from Octodon degus, assembly GCF_000260255.1. Classification (NCBI taxonomy): domain Eukaryota; kingdom Metazoa; phylum Chordata; class Mammalia; order Rodentia; family Octodontidae; genus Octodon; species Octodon degus. Next base: position 7,223,295 of record NW_004524712.1, on the reverse strand, counting down.
TTTCACGGCCTGCCAGACAGGGACCCTGCAAGTATCAGCAATGCTCTCCCTGGCAAATCTTCCTTAAGCCACAGGAAACAACTTTACAGTCCTGCCATTCCAGTGGGCACCACCACTGAATTAGAAGATCTTTGAAAGGTCCCAATTCTTCAGACTTCAACCCAGTGTGTTGCTGATCTTGGAGTTTGAGTAGTTCTACACAGTAGTACCCATCACTGTAGTCATCTCTTTCTCTAAGTCTTTGCTGAATGAACAAAGTCTATGCACCCAACGCCGCCTGAGCACCCTTTTCAGCTTTACCACTGCATCTGCCGCATACAACAGGCTCTCCTTAGTACACCGCTGAAGGGGAAGCACAGACTGCATGTTGTTAGATAAACGTTTAAAAATTCTAGCAAAGGAAGACAGACGGAATGTAAAGGCTTTTCAATCAAATATCATCGGGAACTATAGCCCAAAACTTCTGGAGCACATGTGAGGAAGAGGCAGCAACTCATTGTTCTGGCCAACTCCAAAGAGAAAGCAAGAGAAACTTCCTGGCAGAGGGATTTCCTAACACAGGGAAGCATAAGTAATGCTAGGCAGAGAGGCAGGCTCGTAACAAAAGATGGTAAACTCTCTTCATGCTGATGGCTAATGCTAGGCAGAGAGGCAGGCTCGTAACAAAAGATGGTAAACTCCCTTCACACTGATGGCTAATGCTAGGCAGAGAGGCAGGCTCTTAACAAAAGATGGTAAACTCTTTTCACACTGATGGCTAATGCTAGGCAGAGAGGCAGGCTTGTAACAAAAGATGGTAAACTCTCTTCATGCTGATGGCTAATGCTAGGCAGAGAGGCAGGCTCTTAACAAAAGATGGTAAACTCTCTTCACACTGATGGCTAATGCTAGGCAGAGAGGCAGGCTCGTAACAAAAGATGGTAAACTCTCTTCACACTGATGGCTAATAAAACCCAACTCAACGGAACCACTACACTTTCTGAGACCCAAACAACACACCAGCTAAAACTCCTTCACAGCCCTGCATGACCGAGTATTGCCAAGATACTAGAGAAACACAGCCACCACCACTCGGCTGCAGAGCACTCCCTGGAGCGCACACAGCAAGGTGTTTCCACTATCACGTCTTTTGAGAGCGGATGCCCCAGCAGGTGGCATGCTTCACAGGGGTCAGTGACAGGGCAACTCAATTATGAGAAGAAGAGGTGACAAACAAGCATGTGAAGAACTCAGGGCTACCCTTCATTCACCCTTGGTACTCTTCAATCAGACAGCAAAGGGCGCGGCTTTGGTCCCAACCCACCCCAGAGCACTCTCAGAGCCTATAGGTGCCAAGGCCAGGTGAGAAAGAACAGCCCCTGGTTGTGCCACCTGCTGCCACCAGGGAAGGGACACACCACCACCAGCCACTAGCAGACAAATGGGGAGCACAGGACACAAAAAACTGAGCTGACAACTGCCAACAGAAAAGCAAAGCCTCAATCCTGAAGGCACAAAGATGAGGGGGAAACGACTGACAGCCAACACCTGAGCCAGCAGGAACACAACACAGATGCGGTTACAAGGATGGCCAGGAGACAGAACACTGGACAAGACAGTGCTGCTGCACAGGGCCAGCGAGAGGCGGGACTTACTCATCGCTTTACACACAGCCATACAATAATCCTCAGACTCAAAATTGTTCCTGTTGCCGCCGCAGCCGCCATATATAAAGCGCACGCACTTTCCCTTGGAGAGGTCGAAGTACCAACGAGGCATCACGGCCCGGCAGGGCCCCGTCATCGCCTCCTGGGAGCAGACAGCTGTGTGAAAATGGGTCAGAGTGTCAGCAGGACAGAGCTAGTACTTCAAATGCTTCACAATGCTACAGGCTGGCTGGGGTGGGGCAGGGCAGGGCGTGGAGGGGACCATGACAGGACAGACGGCCTGGCCAACCAAACTGACCAGCACCGGTCAGGCATCTGTGTGCAGAGTCGCTGTCTATGCAATGAAGACATTCAAAACAGAGACTTTTTTAGATTGACATAAAAGTTGACACAGAGGAATTCTGGTCAGTGGAGACACTTTACTCCGGTAGCTTCAAGGATCCAAGAAAAGTTTCCCTGGCAAGCGCAAGGGCCTGAGTTCAATCCCCAGTTCCACACATACAAAAAAAGGATCCAAGGAGTCAGTGCAGGTGGAAAGGCTGTTTTATGCAGTGATACCTACGGCCAAGGCTAAAGCACCTGGCAAGGGCAAATGTTCTCATTTTCATGTTCTCCAAGATCAATCATAAATTTCTAGATTAGTTATGTCATTTTGTCTTAGTTGAGTCTTAATTCATCCTCCCTTAATTGGCTTGAAATAAACAATTAGCAGAGGCTATGAGTAAATAAATGGCTCTGGAACTATCACCACCTTCCCTTTTTAAGTGGTAAGGTAATTTCATCCTATCAGCTGCAAAGCTCCGGACAGAGGGCAGCCTACAGAGTGGGCCATGCGTGTGTACCTGAGAAAGTCACTCCATTCCTAAAAGCTAAGACTTGAGCAGAACTGAAGAGGGTCGCTTTCCTTGGGAGGAGAGAACACTTGAGGCTGGCAGGCAGACTGTGTGGTCTTTTATTCGCCAATTAAATCCTTACAACGTGAACTCTCTCACTCAACCCTGTACCTCTGCCTAGACAGGCCTGCTGCTCGCTGCTAAAATGGCTCCTCCACCGCTGTGCTGAAGATCCAGAGTCTCCTTCCGCATACACACACTGCCTTCCTTCTCAGACTTACCTGAGGCAAGTGATGAACGTAATACAAATTCTACGTAAACAATGGCAGTGCCCATTTTGCATTAGGGTTACCTTTAACATCATGAGCAATTTCCTTGTCTGAAATAGCACCGCGGCTGCTGGGCTCAGTGGGGTTCTCCGTATTGTAGTCATCTCCTTTAAAGGCGTCATAGTAATAATCACGGTCTTCCACCACTTCCTCCCCTTCCTCTTCATCTTCCTCCTCCTCCTCATCCACAGCTGCTTCTGTGAAGTCTTCCAAATCTGGTTCGGTAGGAAATTCACTAAATGCCACAAAAACAAAAAACTAAAGGTTAGTGCCAATTCTAATTCATAAAGCACAATAATGATTTCCTTGTCTCTTCTGAAATGCAAAAACAGAGACAGGAAGTAAGTTCAACTCACATGTAACTGTACCACCAAAGCACTCAGCTCAGCTACGTCAGCAAAGGCAAGAGTTAAACCAACACAGACTGTATGAACTGGCAGAAAATAATGTGTCCCAGAACAACAGAAAACTCAAAATCCTAAAGACTTCAGTGATCAGTTATGGCTAGTATGAAATGCAGGCTCAATCAGGTCCAGCATACGAAAACACCACCCACCTTACCCAGAAGTAGGGTCTAGCAGCTAACAGTCACCTCTATCGACGGGTTGCTGAACAGGCAAAATGACTTCTGGGCTCAGGCCAGATTACCTTTTATAAATATCATAGTCTTCCTCTTCATCCTCATTGTCATCCTCATCCTCATCCTCCTCTTCTTTCGACACGAGAGAGTCACCAGAGTCACTAATCTTTGTCGGAGGGCAGCATACATATTCAGTGCCATGGAACTGGTCTACCCCACAGGGCAGCAGCATGCCAAAACTATACAAGGTCATTCCCTGAGTCAAGCACACCTAGGAGGAGTTCAAAGGCCACATCAGAACATTCTGCATCATGAAGACTTCTCAGTCCCTAGCTGTATCCAAAAAGAATCTTTTTTTTTTTTTTTAATTTATTTGAGAGAGAGAGAGAGAGAGAGAGAGAGAGAGAGAGAGAGAGAGAGAGAGAGAGAGGTGTGTGTGGCCAGCTCAGCCCACCAGGGGGCGGGGCTGGCCGGCATGTGGTGCTGGGGGATTGAACCGCGGTCCCTGATGCTTTGCTGAGCTTGTTTTTTAAGTAGGTGCTTTAGACCACTGAGCCATCTCTCCAGCCCCTCCAAAAAGAATCTTATCATGTCATTACATAATGCTTTATGGACACACAACTTTTCTGCCACATTTCTAACACTATTTGAAAATTTCTAAATTTTACTTAATTTGTAACAACATCTGAGCTCAAAACATCAAAAGATCATAATTTGAAAAAAAAATTAAGGTTAGGGAGTTTTCCTTATCAACAACAGTTAAAAATGATCAATGTTAAGTTTCAATTACTGCTGGCCCAGGCACTACCACCTCTGACCAAAGGACCAGCCGGACTACAAGAAAAGATGCTCCTCTCCCCAGACTTTCAGAGTTGCTGATTCTCCACAGTGCTTCAGGGTACCTCCTGGGAGCCCTGCCCACAGCATACAATACTTCAACTGCTTTTAGTACCCCTTTTCGCTGGGTGAGTTGCGGGGGGGGGGGGGTGGTTTGCTACACATCAAACTCAGGGCCTTAAATGTGTGACGCAGCTCTACAATGGAGATGCACTGCAGCCTAAAAAAGAAGGGAACTCTGCTATTTTTCTTATTTGGGGCTGAGGATAGAACCCAAGGGTTCTAGGGAGGTGCTCTACAACTGAGCGATATTAATCTTTTTTTTGATAGTTTAGTAAGGGTCTACAGGGTCTGTGTAGATCTGACTCGCAGTGATTCACCTGTGTTCAGCATCCCAAAAGCTGGGATCACAAGCACAGGTCACCATGCCAGTCTCAACTGCCGTCTCAGTGTGCCCCAGGGGCAGGGCCAGTGGGGTTCGAGCCCTGGCCGCTGCGTCTGCCTACACAGGCACTTTAATCTGCTGCACTGTTTGGCTGGCCCTAATTAATCGTGTCAATGTTAGGAGCTGGACTGTCCGTTCTACACTTCTCCACAAAAACATGTATTTCTCTATCAAACATTTCTAATTTATTAGGTGTAAGTAATTAAGAAAATAACAAAATCCCGGTGCGGTGTGGACGCCCCCTCCCGCGGAGGGGCAGTTCGAGCCCCTGGGCCTGGCCCCTCACCTCTTCCACTTCCGTTTGCCAGTGGTGATGATTCTCACACACCTCCATCCTCTCTCTGTGGAAAAACTGGCACTTTTCTGGAACTAGCAGAACATCACTTACAAATTTACCCACTGGAAAAAAGAAAATCTGTCAAGCAAATCTCATTATAAGTCAAGGTGAAAAAGGATCTTCACTGCAGTATCCAGCTAGGTGTATACCAGAGCAGGCACTAATGGACACAAGAGGTTACCGTTCCGTTAGGGCCTCGATGTCAGGAACAAAGTTATCTTGGCCACAATCCCTCCTTGCGGCCGGGCGCACCGCGGCACAGGAGACACGACAGGGCGCCGCCAACAGGGCCCTGCCGCACAGACCCAGCTGCTCCTGCGATCCCGCAGCTCACGGCTCGGCGCTCCTCGCCCTTACTTCCCTGCGTTGCCCACAGTTCTTCCAGTAACAACATGCTCAGGAAACCAAGGCCGAGTGGCCACTGGGTGAGGTAGAGGACCCGTGCTTTACACCAGTCTCCATCCCAACTATCTGCTTAAGAATCATCAATTACACAGGGCAGAAGGACACTGAACAGGAGGCCAACTTAGCGTCTCCGATAATGGACGAGCTTGCACGCATGGCAGACATCCTAAGAACAGGGCGATTGTCACATATATAGCTTTACACCAAAATTTATAGTTCAAATCTAATCATACAAATTCAGAAATAATGTTACGTAAGACTTAAAAAAAAAGTAATAGTCTGGACTCTTAAAAACTTGTATCATTAAAGACCCAAATAAAAAGACTAGGGAACTGTTGTACATGAATATAATGTGATTTTTTCTTTTTTCTCTCTCTTTTTTTTTTTTTTTGCGGTACCGGGGATTGAACTCAAAAACCTGCACTTGCCAGGCAAGCGCTTATTCTACTGAGCTATCTCCTTGGCCCCCATGATTTTTTTTTTTAAGGAAACCATAAAGTGTATTACTCAAACACTCAGGAAAATTACCTAAGTGTGATTAACTATTCTGTCACTAAACCAGAAAACAGTCCCTCCTCTTAGGAGAAACAAGTTTAAGTATTTAAAAAGAAAATGTTAAAACACCTCAACTACCTTTCAAATGGTTTGGCAAACAAAAGGGAGATATATTACCCACATATAGGTGAATCAGGCAAACTAGATAATTTTTATTTAGTTCTAAAACTTCAAAACTAAGCTGGGGGAAGAGGGATACACAAAGCTGTTCGCTTAGAGTTGAGAAGATACGACTGCATCCCGATCATCAGCGTGAGCTGGGACCACAGACAGAGCGCCACGGGACAGCGGCCCAAAGGCACTATCTCTATGTCATAACAAAAAGCGTCCTGCCCCTGGGTCCCACCGTGAGGGTGGACTCAGGATGTCCTTCCCAGGTGACAATGAGCATCGGTCCTACTCTCCACACTGCAGTGCTGAGTGGGAAAGAATGGGGTAGAAAAGCCGGCAGGCAAACCCATGAAGTGTGGACAGGAGAAAAAGTCAACCAAGCCCTTGGGTCTCAGGCGCTGGACAGTCTACCTATAGCCCCCCAGCTTTGCAGATGTAGCAGGGTCCTGCAGGACAGTGCCTCAGGCCCTGGAGAAGCCAGCCTTCCCACTGTCCTGCTAACACGACAAGAGGGGCTGCTCATCTGACGTGGCAAGGGGGGACGTACAAGCCTCAGGTTACTGGCTGGAGCAGTAAATACAACTTCCTTGAAAGAAAACTGCTGCACATGGCAGCGAGACTTCATACCACTCTTCGAGCAGGGAGCTTCAGGGCGCACAGCCCCACTGAGGCGAAGCAGGAATGCCAGCCAAGTTACAGCGCTGCCTCTGGTCCTAGTGGAGGGCGGATCTGCATACAAACCTCACCAATCAACCTGACTTACAAGCAATGTTTAAAAATGATTAATAAAAAGAAAACAACAAATTCCTCTACTGATAAAACAGCTTACAAACTGTTTTATACTCTTTAACTACACTTTTTCTTTTTCTTTTTTTTGTGGTACCGGGGACTGAACTTGGGACCTTGTTCTTGCCAGGCAAGTTCTTATTCTACTGAGCTATCTCACCGGCCCTTTTTTTAAAAAAATTTTTTTCCCCTTATGTGGCTGGGGAGATGGCTCAGTGGAATAAGTGCTTCCCTGGGAAGTGCAAGGGCGTGAGTTCAATTCCCAGTTCCAAAACAAACAAACAAACTAATAAAATTTTTTCCCCAAGCATTTTAATTCATGATGAAAAGCAACAAAAGCATAAATGAAGGGGCTGTTTATATAGGATTAAATACCACAGTTCAATCGCATTGTTATTTATCAGTAGTATACAAACTGAAAAGCTAAGAACAGAAACACATATAGTAGGCACTATGTGTTATTGTAGTTCTAACTCCTGATGTTAACATTTAATCTCTTGAGTAATAGAAAAAGAAAACAACTACCATAAAAACTGATTTTAAGACAGAGTCTCATGAGGCAGTTCAGGCTGGCCTTGAACTGGCGGTGATCCTCCTGCCTCAGCTTCCCAAGTGCTTGGATTATAGGTATGCATCACTGTATCAGGCATGAATTTTTTTGCAGGGAGGAACTGGGGATTGTGCACTTGCAAGGGAAGTGCTTATTCTTCTGAGCCATCTCCCCGACCCTTTCAAGCATGAATTTTAGTTCTTTTCATGATTCTGGTTGCAAAGAGAACTGGACAACAATCAACTTTCCCCACATGATCAACACTGATCTAAGCACTGAAACGGATGCAGTTTTCATCCAATTCTGTTTGAAACCAGAACCATGGAAAGAATTAAGTTTGTGACCCGAACATCCATCCCGCCTTTCTTTTGGCACTTTAGGGTCTACGGGGTGTTCAGGGCTCACACGGTGATATCCGCCTGTTTACAGCCTCCCAAGAGCTGGGATTACAGGTGCGCACCACCTCGCCCAGTCTCCACTGCTGTCTCAGTGCGCCCAGGGGCAGGGCTGGCATGGCAGGCCCTGGGTTTGAACCCCACACCCGTGTGCCTGTCTGCAGGTGCTTTAATCCACTGAGCAATTTGGCCAGCAAGTATGTGAACTGAGATACCACCATAAACTTTGTTTTTAAAATGTATTTGGCACAGAGTTTCACTATGCAACTCCAATTTGTAGCGGTCCTCTTGTTTTCAGCCTCCTCAGCGCTGGGATTACGGGTGTATGCCACCATGCCCAGACTCGGTGTCAGCTCAGTGTTCCCAGGAGCGGCGCAGTGCTCCATGGAGGGGGGCCAGCAGGTCATGTGGTGTCAGGGATCCAGCCCTGTCCCTGTGCTTGCTTAAGCAGGTGCTTAGTCTGCTGAGCTATCTTGCAGGCCCCCACTGTAAACTCTTTTCCACAGAGTAAACTGAAAGTTAATCATTTACTTTTTGTCTCTGCTAGACTTATTCATCAGAAGCTTCTGGGGGAAAACTTACATAAAAGATTATTACCCTTTTTCTGGGTACTTAGTACAGCGTCTACAAGCTCTACAGGGTCTCGCTACATAGATCTGACTCTAGTGATCTGCCTGTGTTCAGCCTCCCAAGAGAAGGGATTATGGGCACATGCCACCACGCCCAGTTGCCAGCTCACTGCACCCCGGGGGTGAGGCTGGCACAGCACGCCGGGGATGGAACCCTGGCCACTGAGTGCCTAAGCAGGTGCTTTAATCCGCTGAGCTATTTGGCTGGCCCAATAAGATTATTACCTTTATAGAACATTAAGAATGGTTTGGTCTAAAGTTTCTATCAGAAAGGCAGTGGCGGGGGGAGCGCATATGGTGGTACACACAATATGAACCTGGCTCTCTGGAGGCTGAGGCAGAAGGACCATTGAGAGTTGGGAGGCCTGTCTGAGCTGTATAGTGAGCTCAAGGCCAGCCTGAACTACACAGCAAGACCCTATCTCTAAAAAAACCAAAACAAAACAACAGAAAGTTTCCACCCAAGTCTGCAATGATCCTCAGCTTAATCAGGCAAGGAAAACATAATGGTAATAATTTCCAAGTTACTGTACAGACATAAAGCTATATTGTTTTTGCTGCTTAATGAATAGGGAAATACAGCAAATCCTAATCTATGGGATTTCAGATAAGAGGCAGTCATAATCCATTTACACCCTCTACGCATTCCCAGAAGCTGGGTTTTTCTTCTTTCCACTGTACTCCATCCAGCAGGCTATTGCAGCTTTCCAGCACTCAGTCTTTTTCAGAGCTATTGAAATTCCTTTCAGAATCTGGAGAAGCCTACTTGGCAGAAACCCCTCCCCGGCCCTGAACAACACCCACATGTGTAAGTAAACCTACTGCAAGCAGCTCATCCAACTGGAAATAAGAATGCTCTGTCATTTACAGAGCACTGGTGGCTGTACTCAGGTGAAGACAGCTTAGGCAAAAGGTCTAGTGTTCTCTTTCTTTGAATGCACTTTTTTTGTTGTTTTTATTTTTTGGTATTGGGGATTGAACTCAGACCTTGCGTTTGCCAGCCAGGCACTTATACCACTGAGCTATCTCACTGGCCCTTCAGCTTTCTCTTTCTTGTAGCAACGTGGCCTTGTTACGAAGCTTAGGCTGACCTTGAACTCACCATGATCCTCCTACCTCAGCTCCTGAGTGCTGGGATTACACGTGTGCGCCTCCATGCCCAGCCTTCCCCACACGTGCTACTTTTGAGTCGGGTCTTATAAGTCAGCAAGCTGCCTAAGTTGGTGTGAAGACGCCACGTACGGTGCTGAGATTATAGGCGCGCACCAGTACCCCTCGCTAGGCAGCATGTTACATGAGGCTTCAGGGATAAGCCACTCGTAACACCATCTTCTGCTCCGTCGTGTAGTTCTCATTTTAATACATGTAAAAGGACTCACTGTGGCTCCTCCCAGGGAATGAGTTACACAAGACTCTTGCTTTTTTACTAAATCAATCTTTAGTGTAGTTTGTATGTATCTGTCAGGGATAGTGGTGCACACCTGCAATTTCAGCATGCATGAGGCCAAGACAAAAGGATCTCTGTGAGTTTGAGGTCAGCCTGTGCTACTTAGTGAGACCTCATCTAAAAAACAACAACAAAAACCCCAAAAAAACTCCCAAATTCCCCATGCTGGATAACTAAATGAATATACTACAAACCATTAAAATGCATAAAGATGGCTAAGTTGTACAGTATATAAACTGTATCTTGACAAACCTGTCTGAACAACGACAAAAGGCCAACGTAGAACAGCGGGAGTCTGGTGGAGGAGCACGCAAGCCAGAGACTCCCAAATTTTTTCAACTCAACACCGAGTGTCTCGAATTTTTTTTTTTTTTTGCAACAGTCCTAAGTCAAAAGTATTTAACTGTAATGAAGTAGCTTGGTGTAACTTATTAAGCATTAGTGAGTGTGATCTAGGTACCGCACAACTCCTACACTGCAACCATCCAACTCTGTTGCCTTCACTTCTTCCAGGGACTCTCACAGGATAACTGCTTTCTGTCATAGGAACCACACTCCTGAAAGGAGAGAGGGTTAGCACTCCCCTTGACCAAGATGGAAGAAGCGCTCGGGCCTGGCAACACACATGGTTGACGTATAGCCAGCCACCTCCTTCACAGCATCTACCACAGGAACCACTATAAACACCGCCTGTCCATGAGGAGGCCACTGACAGGTAGAAAACGTGGAAGCTGGGAACCCCCTTGGGCTAGAGGCTGTACAACATCTGACAAGATACCAACACACAGTGTCCTCTGGGTCTGTGCCGACCGTGGGGTGCCTCAGTACAGTCTGAGGATCAGGAATATAAGCCATATCGAACTGGTAAAAATCAGGCCACTTGAAAACCAAATGGGTAAGGGGAGACACAAAGGCTAAGAAGAATCAGAGCTGTCTCCCAGGTCCAGGTCTCACTCAGCTATCTAGCATAGTAATCTTTTTTTTTGGTGGAACCGGGGATTGAACTCAGGCCTTTGCGCTTGCTAGGCAAGTGCTTATTCCACTGAGCCATCTCCCCGGCCTAGCATAGTAATCTTGCAGTGAAGATAAGGCAGTAACATCTCCAGGGGGAATAATACAACAAAAGAAACAGTCACAAATTCTTTCTGTGGTCTGGAAATACTCAAAAACCATCTTTTTTTCTCCTTATAGTTTCAGAATTTTACAATGAATGAAGCCTTACAGGCAAAAATTCGCAGGCAAATGGAAGGAAAGAGCATCCTTACAACGCGTCAGACAAAATTTTTAACAAGTTCTACACTCCCGCAAATGCTCCACTTTAAAGCAAATGGTGTTAAGCACACACAGTGCCCCCTTTTCCCCTTCAGAATGGTGTCAAAGCAAGTTAACTGCTGCTCCAGGTTTTAAATAACTGCTCTGCAGGTGCTGCTCCTTTTTATTTGGACATGGGTCCTTGCCACGTAAGACTAAGACAGTAATGTATTCCATTTTGCATTTGTCTGTGGTTTAAGGCTTTAAAAAAGGGAAAGAAGAGAAAAGGGTAAGCTGACGGCTCACATGAGCTCTATCTATAAAACTACTCAGGTATCTGTGTCAGTGTCACGCGTACGGCGACGCTATCAGAGACAATGTGAAACTGTTCAGCCCTTTTACGCATCTGTGACCAAGTCTGTTCCCAAAGCATCCGGAGTCTAGATACGTGAATATAATCCAGATGCATCAGGTGATGAGCAAGTCAGGACGACTACATTCACCAAAGGACTGTTTCCTAGCAGTATCATCACAGCTTTACTCAAGTTGGCTCTGAGTACTAACACCAGCGATGCAGTCATGAGCAGTAAGATAAGCTCTCGGTCCTTAGGAGTGGCAAGTCCCGCAGCATCTGGCCCTGGCACCTGCCCACAGGCTTTTATGAGTCACTTTTCCTCCTGAACACAACCAGAAGTATGGCCTGATTAACAGTGCAAATGAGCAGGATGAAGAAGACTCTTCCTTCGGCTGCTTTCTTCTCTATTGCTGCTGTGAATCATTAATTTCAAACTGCTAATGAGAGCGCAAAGCTGGACTGCTCTGTGGGCAACGTGCTTACTCAGTACCATAGAAAAGGTTGGTCTTCCAGAGACAAGACAGGCACAAGAGAAGAGGCCAAGTTAGTCACAGAGAAGCAGGCAACCACTGACTCTGCAAGTCTAAGCCATGTTCAGAAAGCACTAAATACCCGTAAGAGAAACCTCCCAATAAATTCATCTTAACCATGCAGATACATCACTGTGAACCAAGAAAAAATTAAATTTAAGGAGGGGAGCAAAAGACTTCCTGAAGTTACCAAGAACACTCACCAAGACACTTGAAAGGTATAACGATGTGACTCTTGCATTGTTTTTTGTCCCTCCGGCACCAGTTGTCAACATTAACTGGCTGGTTTGCTTCCATCACGTTGGTGATCTGCAGCTCAGGATACATCTGTTAAGGAAAAGAAGACCAACACACGGGATGAATCTCCCTGCAGATGGACATGAAGTTTTAAAGCAAGAGTAGAGACCTAAATTTATTCATCCTGGACCCTTTTCCTACATAAAGCTAAGTTCCACTCCACTACTTTTTGCACCAATTGAAGTTATCAAATAGAATGATCCTCACAACTGAGAAGTCAGACTTATTTCTTCCATGTTCTCTCATCAAAAATGAATCTGCATTTAAGAACAAAAGCAGCAAGCCTTCAACCCCCCAAAAATCCAAGTGAGTATTAAGCTTGCTTATAGTGCAAACATAAATCTCCAACTTCCTGGGGGTGGGGGAACAACACGAAGAAAGTCTAGTAATGAAATTATCCCCGGCCCTTGGTAACAAATGAAAATATCTTATATCCTTTTCTTTCTAAACCAAAAAGTTAAACTGGATGTGATCTGAGGAGATACTTTTATAGTGGTTTCTATTACCAAATAGCAAACACAAGAATACACATGACATATTTTACTTTCTATCTTCCCAAGACAAGAGAGTTAGTTTGTGCTTCTTAAGCATTTGCTCACAACCAGACAGAGAAAGGTTGGTGAGACCTCAATCACATCAGACACTCAAAGCTGAAGACCTAGGGCTCCAGTTACACGCATCCTGGTTCTTGGGTCAAAAGAATGGAGAATCTATTTCTTTTCTTTTTTTTTTTTTCTTTTTGAGAATCTATTTCTAAGGTAAAGAGATTCAACCCTGGCAGGGGCCAGGGTGTTTTAAACTTCCTGACAATGATCTTACCTCCTGACAGTACTGAAGAACCTCTTCTTTTGTTCCAAAGCAGCTCTTGGTGCCAGATGGGTCGGGTTCCCATTTCCCAGTCTGAATGTTCACATGCATATTTAACTTCCCACAAAACATTGCAATCTGAGGCTCGGCAACAGCAAATCCTGTTCCAGCATTGGCTGCAACAGCCTACCAAAGAGGAATGCAGAACTAGTTTATTCCCAGAAGGCTGGCAAAACATACACAGTGGTTTCTGATAGAAGGGATCTTTTGATAATCTTCACTGCTTATTCTTTTTATTAAAAAAACCCAAAAAACAAATCCTTTTCCCAGAAGGTAGAACAGAATTTTAAAATGACCTTTTCAAAGTGAAATGTCAACGGGAAATCTAGTCCCAAGCCCTTGCTTGGGGCTACTTCTACCTTGAGAATTTAAAAAGTAACTGTAGTTTGCCCTCATGTAAGCAATTTACAAATTCTGACGCATATCAAATCATAAAACAAAACTAATGTCCCAATACTTCATATACCTCACTCATACAACAACAACAAAAAATATTGAAAAAACTATTCTGCAAAGCAATATGCTAAATAGTTAGAATGGGTGAGAATAGTCATGATTCCACTCTCTAGGTTTCCCTTCTAGGGCACAAGTCAGAATTCACAGAAAACGTATACACACAAAATGGTATGATCACATCCCCTAAGATAATATAAAAAAGGCAATGTGACGTAGCTTGGAAAGGGAGATGATCAAGGGGTCCGGAGCACCTCACAGGGAGAACGGGGACAGGGAGAAGAATGTCGAGACAGGTTTACAGAGTACACTGAAAGGATTTCAGGCTTCATCAGTGGAAATGCTAAGACATTTCTGAGCTCAAAGTTACTATTTTTAAAATGCAGTGATGATGTCTTTTCTGGTTGCAGGGTTAAAAAAAAAATGAACTGGAAAAAAAAAAAATCCAGGAAAATGGTTCCATCCACAGCGCAAGAGAAGAACAATAGTGCTTGCACAGAGATCGGGCCAGAAATTCAAGAAATTACAGAGCAAAATGGTAAGACTTAGGGGCAGATTAAGTAATGGGCAGTGAGAAAGAGGATGATGTCAGGCTTGCCTTGGGCTGTGGTTTAGATCCTGCTCGTCCGAAGGCCCACAACTGAAGAAGGCACCAGCTGATACTGCTGGGAGGGGGTAGAACCTTTAAGACAGTGATGGTAAACCTTGCAGAGCCTTCACTGGTAACAAACAGCTCCTGCAGCAGTGAGGCATGTGTGCCACCGATCTGCCAGAACTGCTTTAGGGGAGAGGACCCTTGGAAGGTCACAGGGCATGTCCTTGAGGGGACTTCGGGACCTTGGCCCATTCCCATCTCTTTGCTTCCCAGCCACCATAAGAGCAGCAGCTTCTGCCATGCTCTTTCACTGGGATACTCTGCCTTACTACAGACCCCCAAACAACAGCGCCGACCTTGGATGGAGATTTCTGAACCCGTGAGACACAATCACTTTTTTTAAAGGGGGGCAGTGGATCTTGGTATGTAGTCCAGGCTGGTGTCAAACTCATGATCATCCTGCTTCAGACTCCAAGTGCGGGGATCACAGGTATGTCGCCACCATATGGCTCCTACTCCTCCTTTTTTTTGGTACTTGAGAAGCAAACCTAGGGTTCTGTACCAGTGACCTGCACTCCCAGGCCTTTTCTTATGTTTTTTTTACAACGTTGCTACATGGACCAGGAAGGTCTCCAGCTTCCTTTTTTTCTTACAGTTCATTATCTTAGGTATTTCATTACAGTAACACAAAGCTGAGCAACAGCTTGCATTACTTAGCTTGTGGGAGCATCAATCATGGAACAGAACACTGAGAGGGGTTCTATGAGCCAGGTGACATGCCTGTAGTCTCTGCTAGATGGATTGTTTGAGCGCATGAGTTCAAGACCAACCTTGAAAACACAGAGACATAACCCTTTCTTTGTAAAAAGGGTGTGGAGGGAAGTTCCTGAACACTTGTGTTGGGTAAAAATAACTATTTCCTGAAGTTTTTCTTTGGTCAGTATCATCTTGCTTTGTTACTAGCTCTTAACTATTAATAGCTCAAAGTTATAGGTGAGAAGCGGCATTTAGGAATATTTTTTTAAAATTTTATTTACGTGTGTGTGGGTGTGGGTGTGTGTGTGTGTGGCCAGCTAGCCCACCAGGGGGCGGGGCTGGCTGGCATGTGGTGCTGGGGATTGAACCGCGGTCCCTGATGCTTTGCCAAGCTTGTTCTAAGTAGGTGCTTTAGACCACTGAGCCATCTCTCCAGCCCCTTAGGAATACTGACAGTAACATTCCTGCAAAATACTGTGCCCTAGAAGAGCACAGGCATCTACGCAGCCAGTTACTGCAGTCTGTGCCTTTACCCACAGGATGCATCCCAAGACTCCAGGGGATGCCCGCCACTGCACAGTACTAACCCTGAAACTGTAGCACACGCATGTCTGGCAAAGCTCAATCTGTATGTTGTGCATAGTAAGAAATACAACCAAACAGAATGCAGCTTAGTAAAAGTCAGCCTGCGTTCTACTAGCTTAAGACAAAGAAACACAAACCCTTGTTAGATCACTGGGAGAAAGCTAATTTGGAATTAAAACGTTACCAAGACCTACTAAGGCAGAAAAACATCTCTACTTTTCAATAAACAACTGACACCTTTATTAACTAAAATTATGTGATGAATTATC
Source organism: Octodon degus (assembly GCF_000260255.1). Taxonomy (NCBI): domain Eukaryota; kingdom Metazoa; phylum Chordata; class Mammalia; order Rodentia; family Octodontidae; genus Octodon; species Octodon degus. Next base: position 7,207,452 of record NW_004524712.1, on the reverse strand, counting down.
ATTATTGAAGGAGAAAGTCTTATGCCTTCTTTCACTAAAACTGCTTATGAGGCTACAAACTGAGGTGAATACCTGCCCCCTTCAAAGAAGAAAAAAACATTTAAAGGTATCTAGGGAAAGGAATACACACTTACTTATGCTAACACTTTAATGGTACCTAACTCAAACATTCACTGAAGTATCAGTTACATGTGAAAGATCCTGAGCAATGTTTCCTAATTCTTTCTAGTACTTCAACATTAAATTAGCTATTAAATAGGATTTGACTCTGGCACGGAATCTTTCAGAAGATGGAGGTGACTGAGAATATTTACCCCTCAAATTCCAAAAATGAATACGGGGGAAAAAAAGAAAAAGCTGTCAATTAGTTATGAGACTCACCAAACCCACAGCCATGAAGCGGTCAATTTTAGTGCAGGCAGCCATTCATCAGCACCAAAGATGATGTTCCACATGTTGCTCATTATGACTGCCGGCTAAAAGGCCACAAGAGCTCCAGCTGCCCTAAGTGTTCAGCGTATGGGTCAACCACGGAGGGCAATGCCTGAGTGGTAAGTGCACTTGATCTCTGTGCTGAGATGGTTAGCACTGCCTTCCCTGAAGAGGAGCTAAAATACCAGAGGTTAAAGCAACAGGAAGAGGAGGTTCGTAGCCACAGATCCTTCTATCAGTTACCACCAAGAAAAAGGACTCACTGGAATCAATCCAGACAGCTAATATGCTACAGTGATTCACTTCTGAGTTCAGAAAGATTAATCCTTGTGGTCATGAGAGACTCAGGAAGGTATCATCCGAAACATAAAAAGCCTCTGTGGACCATGTCTAGGAATCGACTAACCAAACACACCCCTACCTTACCTAGAGTAAGATAGGATGATTTTTTCTACAATGTACTTACTCACTTTGAAAATACTCATTTAATGTGCTCTCCATTTCTCAGCACAGACTGCACCTTGATCCATTACATCAACATATAAATCAATCTGTTTCCTAATCTAACATGTTACAAATGGGGTTTCTCTGCCAAGTCAGCACTTCTGATATCCTGTGAATCTGGAATCCCTTATGAAAGAAAATTAATGTCCCACACGTTGGCACTTAAGCCAGTCCTTGTGATCTATGCACACTGCAGCACTTTTAAAGCTTTGAAAACAAATTGCATCAATTGCTTTCCTAGCCAGTACTTCTACTTTACTTAATAATTCATTCTTAATAAAAAATTCAATTTTATTAATTTGGCTCAGGGAAGAGAATTTAGCTATCCAAGGACTGAAATTTAACTTGGTAAAAAGTGCTTCTAGTAACTTGGTTGAAACCCCGAAATGACTTAAAACATAAATTATGTAAATAAACCTAAATGTGAACCTACAATAAATCAGGTCCTTTAATCATCATTTCAAGAGACAACAGACGCAACTACAGGACCACCTATCCCCCACCTCCCTTCACAAAGCCACTCGAAACCAAGGAAGTCTTACTACCAAACCAGAATGTATGCCACAGACTCATTCTGACTGCAGGGTCTGTGAACGTGCCTGCTGCGCCCCAAGGGCAGGGCAACGCTCTGCTGGCGGCGAGGTACGTCTCCTCAGGTGGCGGGGCACTGCAGACACACTCCACCTCGTGCAGGCCAGCTATCCGCTCCAGGTCTAAGGAACACAGAGTTAAAATAGGCCGTTGCGGCATCTAATTACCAAGTGTAGGCTATTGATAGTCACTCTAAGGCCTGGAAGAAAAAGCAAAATGGCAATCTATTAAAAGACTTGAAGACCCTGTATTACTATTTCATTCTTGCTTGTTCAAGTGGTGAATGATACTTCAAGATTCATAAGCTGCAAAGATTTAAATCTATGCCAAGTCAGCACTTCTGATTTCAAAGATTTACTTAAGTGAATGAAGTGATATAAATCTTGTTCTTACCACACTTTCAAGATATCTCCCCAAAGATATTTTCTCGCTACAAAAGTGAAGACAGTTATTTTAGGGTGGAGACACTATCTCCCACCAGACACCATCCTGAACTTTATCAGCAGTAAGACATTTAGGAATTCTGATCAGGAAAGACTGAGAGGCTGCTACAGGAAAAGACTAAGCAGAAATGATAAACAATGGGGGAGCACGAGGAGGACACCAGAACAGGAAAGAGACAACAGTGGGAAAACTGGAGCAATTATTTGCATAAGGACCAATGCAAAGTTCCCGGTTTAAATAATTGTTCAATGGGTTATATAAGATGTTAACATTAATGGAAGGCATAGGAGGTCTGAACTGACGATAGCTTTTATTTAAAGCTTCACAGTAGGGCTGGTCAGATAGCTCAGTGGACTAAAGTGCCTGCTTAGGCAGAGTGCAGCGGCCAGGTTAAATCTCCAGGAAGCCGAGCCGGCCCGGCCCTGCCCGGCCCTGCCCTGCCCTGCCCTGCCCTGCCCCTTCCCTAGGGTGCGCTGAGACTCTGATGGAGAGAGACTGAGTGTGGTGGCGTGCTCCTGTAATCCCAGTGCTTGGGAGGCTAAAAACAGGAGAATCACAGCCCTATCTACATAGTGAGACCCTTTGGACCTTGTACTAAACAAAGAAACAAACATTAAAGCCTTACAGTAGTTTAAAATAAAAGTTGGAGGTGGTGACATAGTTCATGGACAGAGTTCAAGGCCAGCATGTGCAAGATCCTGGGTTTGATTCCCAACACCAAAAAGATGAATCAGTCTCATTTTCCTTCCGTTCATCATCTGTGTGCCTTGATGTCAATCTAGCGGGCACATTATCAACTGTAAGACTCTAACAGCCAGGCATGGTGGCTCATTCCCGCAACCCTAGAATTGGGAGGCTGACGCCCAGGGATCACTGCGCTATTGATTCTGAACACAAGAGCACACAATCTCTAGTCGTAAGCTCCAGGTGTACATATATTAATTTTATTTCCCAACGGTAGGAGAGCTGTAACAATTCTGGCCCAGAGCTTAGTGTACAGAAATTCTACTTTAGTTGTTGGTCAAAAAGGTGACTGTAGCTTGCAGCCTTATTGCAGAGTATCTTCTTCAGCATCAACTTTGAATTAAAAAAAAAAAAAAAAAAAAAAAAAATGCAGGCCTCAAATGTTTTAATTCGCTATTTCACAAAAATAGCAAGATTCTTGTTAAATGTGTTCTAGTTTTAGCAAAAATATGCTAACACCCATTCTAAAAATGACCATTTGCATTTACCAACTGAAAATTCTGGGCCTTCAAAATTTTGCATTTAATTCTACATAGCAACTGGCAAATTAATTGTACAGGGTTAACTCCAAGCAGTAAAAGACACTATTCTTAATTGATGTGTATAAGGTGTGCTTTTGCTAAAACTTTAAATATGAAAGTATGAATGAGGTATCATTTCCAAGTCTGAAAATGGTTTAGGCTATCTCTAAGGCTTTTTATAGAACATGGTAATCTGTCCATCTGGATCACACTGGTAAAGATCCAAGCACCATGATTTAATCAAAGTTTGCCTTTTGCTCTGTGTGAGGTGAGCTAAAAATCTACAAATGAAGTTACTGAAAATACAAAAATACACAAAATATTTGTATGCAAAAATATGCAAATTAATGTTTGCTAATATTATCATAAATGGGTTCTTCATTGGTTACGGTGTTTCGTCCCTAATGCCATAACAAAACAAGAAGGTGTGACTTCTAGGGCCCAGAGCCACCAGGGCTTGCCTCAGCCAGGCAGTCTTCTCACTCTGCTTCATCCTGGAGGTGCACCACAGTGGATCAGCACGTGGCTCAAGACACAACCCTGGGCTCCGGCTCCACCGACTAGCTGTGCTGTCTCCAGCAGGTCACCCCCCACCCCCGCCTGTGTCCTTGATTAAAAGGACTCTAATGTGTTTGAAGTAGTGCTTGTCACAAAGATAGAGCTCTTCAAGCACTGATGTGGCTATTATTCTTATCAGACTTTAAATTTGTTCATCTGTAAAACAGAGCTATTAGCATGCATATTCCTCTCAGGCCTGTTGTGGGGATTAAATTAAGATAATGCACAAGCGCACTAGGCACAATGCCTGCTGCAGAGCAAGCAACATTACCACAGAGCTGGCTCCTGAAGATTTCATTCTCTCTGACTGCAAGTGCACAGAACTGGACTTAAGTTATGAGCACTCAGGGGAAGTGCACAGGAAGAAGTCCCCCTGTGATTAACTATCTTCCCAAAATTCAAGATGCATGAAATGGACTGTGTATTCCTTCTCTGCTATTAAATGTGGCTACACATAAAGCAGGTTGCATTAATGCTCTACATTTTATTTTGTGGGAATCCAGTCACCAAATGTTTACACGAATAATTTAATACAGTCTGACCACTTATAAAAAAGTCACCTGGGCCGGCCAGATAGCTCAGTGGACTAAAGCGCCTGCTCAGGCAGAGAAAGGGACCAGAGTTCCATCCCTCATGTGCCACGCCTGCCCTGCCCCTGGGCACACGAAGACAGCGACTGAGACTGGGCATGGTGGCGAGCACCTGTAATCCCAGCACTTGGGAGGCTGAAAACAGAATCACTACAAGTCTGATCTGTGTAGTGAGACCCTGTAGATCCTGTACTAAATACATTAAAAAGAAAAAAAAAGTCACCGGAGTTGCGGGCTTCCTGGTCCTGGCCCTTTTCCAGCTGGCTGGGGAAGCGCAGCCAAGATGAACACAGATGTGAGGGTGATGCTGCGTACCCGCACCCCAGCACTCGGGAGGCTTACGCAGAAAGGCCGCAGGCTGAACCCGGCCTGGGTAACTTAGGGCAGTTCTCTTAAAAAAAGAAAAGGATGTAACTCACTGACAGGGTCCTGGGCTCAATCCCCAGTGCCAACCACATCTACTGATATTTCCTTGATCAAAAAATAATATAATTTCTTATAATACACACACATATAAAATTTCTTTAAATTTGTTTTCTTTTTTCAACTTGTTTTCTTGATGAACATTCACTTGTAATAGCTATATAACCTCATGGAAAGTATTTAATCACTCTTGACCCTGCTGTTTACTTTTGTGCAATATAAATATGGTGCTACCTAAATTTTAGTTTATCACAATGAGATATCAACAATAATAACTGGATTTTGGTACATGCTACAATGATAAAAGCCTGCTTTCTTAGTACTTTTTTTTAAAATTTTAATTTAATTTAATTTAATGTGTGTGTGTGTGTGTGTGTGTGTGGCCAGCTCAGCCCACCAGGGGGCGGGGCTGGCTGGCATGTGGTGCTGGGGGATTGAATTACGGTCCCTGTGCTTTGCTAAGCTTGTTCTAAGTAGGTGCTTTAGACCACTGAGCCATCTCACCGGCCCCTCTTAGTACTTTTTAATGCATGAGAAACACACTTTGAAAACAAAGACAGTTTCCTTACTGAATTATATCTCACTATGATTCCAAAAAAAAGCAGTCACTTGTCATACTTGCAAGACGAACTGCAGGGGTCAGATTAACAGGGAGCTTCAGTATCACTATAAAATGATCCAAATGGTATGAACTGGGACGTAATGTTTGAAACCAATGGCCAGCATTATTTAGGCAGTTACCACATTTATTAAAAGTGCATTCAGGGCCGGGGAGATAGCTCAGTAGAGTAAGCGCTTGCCTGGCAAGTGCAAGGTCCTGAGTTCAATCCCTGGTACCACAAAAAAAAAAAAAAAAAAAAAAGTGCGCTCAGCAGCAGGTTCAGGATTGGGAGTAATTTATAGGGACAGATCTACCTAAACCTTAAAAAGATGGAACAATTTCAAGAAACAAGCACCCAGGAAATGGTACTGATTCAATAATAATAATGAAATATGTCCAATCTAGATTTTTTGTATTGATTCACAGATAACAGAAATACTACAAAAGAAAAAATGCAAAAGATGGAGTGATTCCTGCAGATTATCCAAGCCTAAAACTGCAATATTTTGTGAAACCCCAAATATGCTTCTGGAGGCCCTGATGCCAACCTATGAAGGAGCTAATAAAGGTCTACAACAGGTTTTGGGGGGCATTTTGAAAAATGAGAAAAACAAGCCAGGCATGATGGCCCACACCTGTGCTCCCAGCTACTATGGAGGCTGAGATGGGAGGACCACAAGCCAAAGGCCTGCCTGGACAACACAGTGAGGCAACATCTCAAAAAGAGAAATAGGAAATAGGGGCTGGGGAGATGGCTCAGTGGAATAAAGCGCTTCCCTGGCAAGTGCAAGGGTCTGAGTTCAATCTCCGGTTCTGCCAAAAAAAAGAAATAAAGGAAAGGTCTAATGAAAGTGTATGTCCACACAGATATGTAAGAGTATTAATCTCCCAAGTATTCTCTCTGGAGAATAACAGTCCAGAATTCTAAGCCTCTGTTTTTACTTTTTGCTATTAAAATGATGGCAAAAATAAGTAGGTAGTCTGTTTTTAAAAAAGTCTCAGGTGAAGAACCTGTATCTTTGTTTTGTAACAAGAAAAGATGATTTTGCCAAAATGATTTTCAGAAGACAGGGAGAAAATTTATCTTAAGAAGAATAAAGTGTCATATAGAGATATATATTTCTCGGAGCTGGGGAGATAGCTCAGTAGCATAAGCGCTTGCCTCGTAAGAGCAAGGGCCTGAGTTCCATCCCCAGCTCTGCCAAAAATAAATAAATAAAATAAATAAAGAGATACAAATTCCCTATGATGAGTGTGATCATTGTGTATGCACCTAAAATGCACCAATAAATGTAATCAATTAAAAGACACAAATGGAAATTTTTAGCTACTTTACTAAATATTTAATAGATGCAAACAATATTCAGTTATCAATCTTGATAAAAAATTGCCTTAACTTCAAACGCTCATTAAAATTGAAAATAAAAATTTGAAATCGTTCTACCGTCTCAAAGTAAGTCAAAATACATCTTTCCTATGATTTATGCAGCATTTAAATTTACAATAAACAGACCGCATTATCAGCTCACACCAGATCTGCTCTCAGACAATAACTCTTCCTGCCTTGGACCCATGCCCATGTGCATTACTGTAATTATTGGCAATTTAAAAAATAAAGTAACAAACCTAGTATATACAAGTCAGTATGGCTACTGCTTTGCTGTATTGGCCATTAATTTGCTTTCTTAGGTTCAAACATCTAACCACTAAATACACAGCAGGAAAAGCAACACTCAAATAGAATAAGGATGTAAACACGTGTTAACACACGAACACAGCCCACGTGGTGGAAAGCACAACAGCACTTCTGTTCATCTTGCCAGGTGGCCCTCAGGAAGCTGGGCCGGCTCTTGCGCTCCAGGCCGGCTGCACTCGGCATCAAGTCGGAAGGCACTGCTCCTCCAGTCCACAAGATGAGTGCTTACCGCCCCGCGAGGCCCTCCAGCACGGCCCATCTGCCTCCACCCCATCCGTTTCAGCACCACCCTTTCTTTGTATCTCACCTGAGCCAAGGTCCTGGCCTCCTGGCCTCCGGCCTCCTGGCCTCCTGGCCTCCGGCCCCCCCGCACCCCTCCCCAGGAAAGTTCCTTGTTTTCATCCATCAGGACTGGGTTTTCTGCTGACTTCACAACCATTCTGGCCCTTAGGTACCCTTCTCACTGACCAGTAGTGTCTATTTCCCAGTACTACAAGAATCTAAATTTTTTTTCTAAATTCTGTATCTGGCATTAACAGCTAGAATATAATTGCTAATAATCATTTATATCTAAATGAGTGACTATAAGACTCTGAAGTCCAAGCTCCTGTTTTTTTCCAAGACATTTAGCTAAACTAACAATCATCAGTGAATGACAGCCAAGAGTGGTGGCGCACATCTGTGGCCCCAGTTGTTGGGACGCTGAGGGAGCAAGCTTGCCAGGAGTCTAAGGCCAGCCTGGGCTACAAAGTGACTTCAAGGCCAGTGTGAGCTGCATAGAAAAACCATCTGAAAAAAAACCAAAACCAAAACCAAAACAAAACAAACAAAACCCCCAAAACAAAACCAAGAACAAAAACCACACAAAATAGTAAATGAAAAGAAGATGGTTTGTAAAACTGTACTGTGGATTTCTGCAGGTCTGTGGAAAGGAGCAGTTGGTGGTTAATTTGTTCTGTCACCTTTTTTTCAATTCTTTGATCTCTTTCCTCTTCTTAATTTCTTATATACTTCTTTTTTTTTTTCTTCTTACAATTTTGCATGCATAGATCTGGTAATATGAACAACTACTTTGAAGACAACAAACACTGTGAAATTCATGTTATTTAGTGAAATTCTGTATCACTTGAAATTTTTCTGCTTTAATACTATTTTGGGGGCTGGTGAGATGGCTCAGTGGTCTAAAGCACCTACTTAGAACAAGCTAAGCTAAGCAAAGCACAGGGACCTTGGTTCAATCCCCAGCACCACATGCCAGCCCGCCCCGCCCCCTGGTGGGCTGAGCTGGCCACACACACACACACACACACACACACTAAATAAATAAATAAATAAATATTTTAAAAAATACTATTTCTCTCTCTCTCTCTCTCTCTCTCTCTCTCTCTCTCTCTCTCTCTCTCTCTCTTTTTGTACTCTCTTTTAAAAAAAAAATAACACTTACCCCAGGGGATTTGATCCCCAGCATACGAGCTGGCCCTGCCCCCAGGGTGCACTGAGATGGCAATTGAGACTGGGCTTCGAGGCACACCCCTGTAATCCCAGAGTTTGGGAGACTGAAAACAAGAGGATCACTATGAGTCCAATCCGTGTAGTGAGACCCTGTACTAAATACATAAAAAATAAGTAAATTTTTTAAAAAAATACAGTGAATGATTTCTAAATCAATAGTGTACTAGTTTGTATATAAGCACATCCACAAAGAATGTCAAATTAAGTGAGGAAAAAGTGCAGGACTATACATTTCATTCTATTCAACACCAATCTTTGCCAAGTGATTCCACAAAGACAGTATGAAAAACTATGTAACACAAGCCTGGAACAATGTATTGGAAGAACAGCCCTGGGCCTAACACGGGGACTCTGTGGAGGTAGTACTCAGGGTTAGCAGGCCTTCAATTTACATTTCTGAGTAGCACACCCTCTTTCTTTCTTTTTTTTTGGAGACTGGGTCTCACTATGTAGTTCAGGAAGGCCTCAAACTTGTGGCAATAACCCTGTTCGTTTATTTATTTATTTTTGTATTTTAGGGAAGGGCCTAGAGGGTGCTCAGGGTCTCACTACTAGATGGACTCGTAGCGATCCACCCGGCCCAGCAATCACACTGGGTTACGGGTGTACACCACCACATCCAGCTCGGTGAGAAAGGTTTTGACTCTTAAACCACCCACACCCATCTACTCACTTATCCCATTGGCCAAGTTAATGTCCCTATTTTTATTACTGACACACCTCTGCGTACCACTATGACACCGCCTAGGGGCGTCCATTTCCCCAGGAGAAAGCGATCTTCCTCCTTTTTCTCTTATCTGCTTGGTGTCCCAGGCACCTGACTGCTCATTCTCCCTGAAAGTGTAAAAAAAAAAAAGGGGGGGGGGTCAAGACTCCCCAGAGCGCCCCGGAGGCTCCCTCTGACCACAGCTCCTCAGCCTCAGTCTCCCTCCTCCACTGGAACTGTTACTCTGTGGTCATCTGTCTTAAGAATTCCTTCTGCTTCTCTGGTTTCTTGTTTTCCTCTTACTTCCAGTTTGGGTGCCTTACACGGGAGGGCGGGCGGACAAATGGTAACTTTCAAATACAATTACAAAGTTTTTATTTGATGTACACACTCTACTAGGATTTGCATAAGCACTCAATTCTAGGTTGGAGAATATTTTTCCTCAGAAATTCCGGTCTTCCAGCTTCAAGCACTGCTGTGGAGAAATCTACAACTGATCTGATTCCTTGTGTGGGCCTATTTTTTCTGTCTTTCCACTCTTGGTATTTTGAAATTCAACATAATGTGCCTCGGTGTGGTCTGTGTGTCACTTCCCGCCCTAAGCTTTCCCTGGACTGAGTCAACCCCAACACAGTACCCCTGCTCCTATTGTTCCTTCTTAAATCCTATTTACCTTGGGATCTCCTAACTTGATTCACTAGTTATCTTTTCCTTTCTAGCATCTTTTGTTCTTTTCTTCCTCCTGCTGAATTTTCAAAGTTCGGGGCTGCAGGCACAGAGAGGTCCTTGGCTGGGGTCAGTCTCTAGCACCAAAAAACCAGACTGCTCTAGGGATATTTTAATTTTTTTTTTTGTGGAACCGGGGATTGAACTCAGGTCCTTGTGCTCGTCAGGCAAGTGCTTATTCCACTGAGTCATCTCCCCGGCCTTCTAGGGATATTTTAATGAAGATTCATTTGTCCAGTTGAGACCAGCACTAGATGCCTCATATATGCCCCAATATTCCTCTTATGTTCATATTCTACGACAGGTTGTGCTTCTTCAAACACTGCCTTGTATACACATGTAAAGCCCCACGCAATGGTTCTGTCTGGCTAGAAGATAGGTACATACTTTGTATTTAATCCCCCCCCTTTTTTTTTATTTTAGGGAAGGGTCTAAACGTGTTCAGGGTCTCATTACTAGATCAAACTCGTAGTGATCCACCTGTTTACAGAGTCCCAAGAGCTGGGATTACAGGCGTGCACCACCACACCCAGTTTCAATCACCATCTCAGTGCTCGGCCCTGCAGGCCCAGGGATCGAACCCCTGGCCCCCGCGCCTCCTTGCAGGTGCTTTAATCCACTGAGCTATTTGGCTGGCCCTGTATTTAACCTTTTAAGAACAATACTAAAATCACTTTTCTAATAGCTGCTAAGAAACAGAACAGGGGATATAGATGGGTGTTCCAGCAAGGAAAAAAAAAAAAAACTAATATAATATTAAGCAGAAATTCGCTTGAAAAAGGGATAGAGACAGGTTCCTAACTAATAAATCAAGGAAGATTTCATTAGCAACTATAGCTTTTTGTTCATTTAAAATTTACCAAATTAAAAGAAGTCTGTTGCTACTTGGCCCCTGCTGTCAGATTTTCCAATTCTTTCTAATCCTGGAGAGGAATTTTTCCATTAAAACCCACTTTCTTATTTAGGAATGAAAAGACACACTTTGAATTTTAAAATTCAAACAAGGTGGTGACAGAGCACTAGAACAGGCCATTTTCTCCTTGCAGGATACAGGTCTTTCACCTCAACTGCAGATTATCCACTAGGAATTACAGTGACAAGGAACGGCAGTTATTCTAGAAGAATAAAATTCACCCAACACTGTGTATCCTAAGGTGGCACAATACTGTGCTTTAAAGAGATGCAACATCACAGCTGAAACTGAAGGACACGCTAAGTGAAATGCACCAGTCAAGAAAGGCCACATATTCCACGATTATGCTGACATATGACATCTCAATTAGCAAAACTGATAGAAACAATACAACTGTGGTTGCCGGCTGTGGTAAGGGAACCAGGAAATTGTTATTCAATGGATATAGTTTCATTTATGAAAGACGAGTAAGTTCTAGAGAGCTACTGTACAACACTGTACTTAAAGAGTTTACAATACTACACTTAAAATTTAAGAGGATGAACCTCATAAAGTATACTTACATAATAAAAATGTTAATGGTTAGAGTGATAAATTTTGTGGCATATATATTTTACTATGGAACAAAAAAGACCTCTGTGGATTGAGCTGCACAATTTAGAGAATGTATTTTTATATCATAGCTGACATAATGTAAACAACCTATCTGGAAATAAATCCTATAAACAGTTAAAAAAAAAAAAAGACAGGCTACATTAAAATAATCTATGTTAAGAGACTGGGAAAGTGTTGACAATGTACTGTAAAAGCTTTTTTCATTTATTACTTTAGGAACTACATAGTGCCTTCAGCTTTGGTGGTGGTGTCACAATGCCTCGTATATATCAATTTCATGATGATTCTGAAGAACCTCAAATGAGCCAATTATCATGGAATGTCTGCAACTTCTGATCAAGCTACAGCCAAAGGTTCTTTTAAATGTCAGCTGGAATACTGTGAATACGACTGAAAAAATTGCACTGTATACCGTTACATGACAGAAATACTAGAAACATACATATCCAATCATAAATCAATTAAGTCATAAACAGGCAGTCTATTTTCACATAAAAAGTATTCCTGAAAATACGGGCAAGTCACAGCACGTGCAGTTTCTGGATATTCTGCTACTAGGAAGCTGGCAATTTATCAAATCTCAATTACTTCTGTTTTAGGAAGAGAGAATTTTTTTTTAAATATTTATTTATTTTTATTTATTACATTTATTTATTGTGTGTGTGTGTGGCCAGCTCAGCCCACCAGGGGGCGGGGCTGGCTGGCATGTGGTGCTGGGGATCGAACCGCGGTCCCTGTGCTTTGCCAAGCTTGTTTTAAGTAGGTGCTTTAGACCACTGAGCCATCTCTCCAGCCCCGGAAGAGAGAATTTTTGAAAACTTATTTCCACCATTCTTTAAACATTCCTATACAACTGAGCCCAATGAATGTTGACCTAAGTCCAAAGAATTTCTAGCTAGAAAGCACCAAACAAGCCTCAATTCTATCAAATCACGTGCTTCTCATCCATACAATAAGCACCATCTCCCATTTTTTCCCCTCAGTGTTACAAAAATGAGGGCACAAAATAAAACAAACAGTTCCAACACTGCTACAAATATCCACCTCCTGGCTTCTTGGCAGCACTCTACACCATGACTCAAAATGAAGCATATGTGCCAAATTCAAATTCAGGGCATGAAGGGCTCTGTACGGGGCTGGACACCGGACAGTTAAAATTTCAGAAAGTTCAAAAGTCCCAGACCATGAAGAATGATTCAGTTAAAAATCAATGTTATGAAATATTTAATGGCTTGGAAAGTTAGCCACTATGTTCAGAAAAATGGGCTACAAACCAAAAAAGGGATTTTTTTTTTTTTTTTTGAGAAATAAAGATGTGCAGAAAACAAAACTGGAAAAACAAAACAGCTATGCATCTCAATAGTAAACTGCAGTTTTGAGGGGGTGCACTTTCGTTTTTGCAGTGCTAGAAATTAAATCTAGGCCCTTTGCACAGAGCTACATCCCAGCGCCGCCTTTCCTTCCACTTTATCATGGGACCAGGCCTTGCTAAACTGGTGAGCTGGTTACCATTACGTTCTAAGATTTTTTTTTTTTTTTTAAATACAATATGTGTATAACCCAACATAAGATTGGTACTGTTTCATAGAAATTTTTAATGACCTTTTAGATAAAGGTTCATCTAGTATATTTTATATAGTCCTGCGTAACTAGCATATTGAGAGCTCTTTATTGTTCATCCAGGAGCATACTGCAACTTCTCTTGCCTTTTGAATTAGGCTCTTTCTTATTTCCTATATGTTATGTCTGGAGGTATTAGAATATTTTAAGTTTGTATAACTGGAAAATATTTTACTGTTAGTTTTCAAAGGTATGTTTGCTAAGTATAAAATTGAGAGAGAATAGATTTTCTTTCAGTCCTTTAATTTAGTCTAGTTTCTTAAGCACTCGGTCTTTTTTTGTTGTTGTTGTTCTTTCTAATGTGGAATAAGATGCTATTTAGTTTTGTTCTTCCATAGCTAATTTGTTAATGCATATGCTTTAATGATTTTTTTCTTTACAGTAACTTTCGGAAAATTTCATTTTTGTGTATTTTGGTATGATTTTATTCAAATTTCTTGTGCAAAAGGTTCACTTTTCTTGGAAATGTGTTATAAAGTTCAACTAAATTCAGACATTTAAAAAAAAATGACATAATTCTTTTTTGACACGGGCTATACTGCAGGAGTGGCCAGCTGCTTCAAAGTTTTTGAGGTGCTGGGCCTCACACTCAGGGCCTCAAGCTGGCTAGGCAACAGGCTACCACTAAGCTACACCCCAGGCCCCAAAGGCTTTGTTTAGTTTGGGTTGTGCAATAGTGGGGGCTGAACCCAGGGAGTGCTGAGCTACATTCCAGCTCTTTTTATTTACTTTTTTTATCGTATGATACAATTTCACTAAGTTGCCTAGACTGGCCTCAAACTAGAGATGCTCTGTCCTCCAGGCCATCTGTCCCCCAGTTAGCACAAATCTCAGAGCAAGTTAATCATGTACTGATTTGCGAGAGCTTGGTCCAGTTATTTTACAAGGGGCAACTGAAAAATACAGAGAATGTTTAAATTTTAGAAAATTTATTGCAGTGAAAGAGCCATTCCCATTAATTCTCCTTAAAATATTCCCCTTGCTTCCTGTGAACACAGCCCCATCGTTCTTGCTGCTTTGTCAAACAGTTCCTTTCATGTCTTCAGTGACACTGTTTTGGCTGCCACCACATCCCGAACTGATTCAAAACCTTTCCTACGGTCATTTAACCTTGGGGAAGAGCCAGAGCTTGTGAGGTTCCAGATCCTGTGAACTAGGTGGATGAGGAAACACCGTAATGCTGTACACGGTGATAAAAAATTACAGTACATACTTACAAGTTTTATTACAGCAAAAGACCCTGGTTTTAATCCCCTTCTCTTTTAGCACACTTAATGCACTGTTTTTGGCAATGAATGTGTCTTTTACCACACAAGTTTAAAAATTTAAACATTCACTGTATCTTTGTATCACCCCCTGAATTTCCAATCTCGGAGGACTGTTCTGGAGTTTTCACGAAAACAAGAAAAACACAAGACATTAACAGTAACTACCATACACAGACAATCATTTCTGTTACTCCTGTAATTCCGATTGTTGTTTGCTTCTCGGCCTTTTTGAGACAGGATCTCTCTATGTAGTACACAACTGGCCTCAAACTCGCAGCAATCCTCCTGCCTCAGCCTCCCAAGTGCTGGGATTACGGGCCTGCAACACCATGCCCAGCATTTTTATTACTCTTAACCAACACAAGAATCTGCTTCTCTATTCACTAGATAATTCAGACCAACCTTCCAACTAAGGACTAGAAAATCAATTAAAAAAAAATTTCAAAACCCTTGCCGGAACACAGTGCAGGTCCAAAATAAAGAATTACCATGTGAGTGTGCAGGACAAGGTGGAAGCCCAGGGAGATGGGCACAATGTGGGAGGCCCTCTTTCCCTCTAGAGAACTTAGAAGATTCTGAAGAGGGTGGTTTAGCAGCGCTTGATGACATGGGAGGACTGAGGGCTAAGCATGGTGGTGCATGCCTGTAATCCTAGCACTAAAAAGACTGGGGCAGGAAGATGGCTACGGTTTGAGGCCATTCTGGGCTACACAGAGTTCAAGGGCAGCCTGAACTACACAGTGAAACCCTGTCTCCAACACGCACACGCACACCCACAGAGCCAACCGTGAAGGCCTAAGGAAAACCAGACTTGCATCCAAGGCTGATGGGAAAAGGGGACGGCGCACACTCAGAGCCGATGAAGAGCTGGAGGCGATACCCCAGAGCGGACTGAACCTCCAGGAAAGCCAAACCTGACAGGGCTGCACCAAGACCGCAGCTTGGCTTCCAATTAGTGATGCTGGACTGCTGGGGTCCTCAAGCTCCAGCTAGACACAAGTGAACGCTAGTCTCTGAAACAGTGTTAGAACTCCGATTAACCGACGAGCATCCGCATTAAAAAGGTGTCTGGTGGGGCTGGTGAGATGGCCCAGTGGTCTAAAGCACCTACTTAGAACAAGCTTGGCAAAGCACAGGGACCGCGGTTCAGTCCCCCAGCACCACACGCCAGCCAGCCCGCCCCCTGGTGGGCTGAGCTGGCCACACACACACACACACACACACACAAATAAATAAATAAATTTTTTTAAAAAAGTGTCTGGTATTTAGTAAGTCAACAAACCACTACACAAGCTCACATAAATGAAAACATTCAGAAATAAAAGGAAAAGATCCAAACACAGGTACTAGATAATAGAATTATTTATGGACTTTCTCTTTTTTTTTAAATGTTCAAAGACACAAAAGAAAAGATGGAGAAAATAAAAGAAACTACTTTCATTATAAAACAACACAACTGGAATTAAGAACTCAATGAATGGATTTAATGGTAGATTGGGGGGCAAAGCCAAAGAAACTGTTGGCAAGCAAAAGATGGGTCAAAAGAAAATCAAACAAGGGAAGGAGGAACTGGGATGCTCAGTGGTACCTGGCAAGGGCAAGGACCTTAGCTCAATTCCTGGTAAAGAACAAAAGGAGAGACACAAGATAATGATGTCTTAAGATATTTTTTGCAGCCCTACTGGAAAGAACTAGGTCAAGAAATATTCAAATTGTTAAATATTTAAAAATAACTGAATATTCTAAAATTGAAAAGACATCAAACTAAGGATTCAAGGAATTTCACAAGCAATTTTTTTAAGTTATTCACTCACAAGCAGCGGGGGCTGGGGATATAGCTAAGCAGCATAAGCGCCTGCCTGGCAAGCACAAGGTCCTGAGTTCAATCCCCAGTACTGGAAAAACAAACAAACAAACAAACAAACACTCACTGCTTGAACTCAAAAGCAGAATGTTTTTAAACAGTGTAAACCTGCTAGGGAACAGATTCTATGAGAAAAGCTTAAAAACAGCCAGAAAAAAAGGGATCTAACTATAGTGGCAATTAATTCTTCTATGCTAGTAACAATATTCAAAATCAGGGATGAAATAAGATCTTTATGATGATGAAAGAGGGGCCAGCAAGGCAGCTCAGCAGACTAAAGCACCTGCTTAGTCCATGCGGCTTGATCCCCAGCCAGCAGGGCTGAGGCAGCCACAGAGTCCCGGCATGGAGCTGTGTGCCTGCTGCACAGGGAGACCCTGTAATAATCAAATACACTAAAAAAAATAAATAAATAAAAATAAAAGATGAAAGAAATCATCACTAGGAACCTATAGTTTGAAAAGACATTTAAATTGGGAATGGACTAGGAAGGTCCTGGGTGTACCACAACCTACAGAAAATTCCAAATGATTTTAACAAGAATTTGCCCCCAAATCATGAGAAAAAAGAGTAATGCTAATCTTAATTATTGTAGAGAAGAAAACAAACACGATGCTTCTTCCACCAAAACTCTTTTCATGAGGCCAGCAACTTTGAAAACTAAAGCCTGACAATTATAAACATAAGATAAAATACAGGTTAAACTCAGTTTTAAAAGCAAAAGCAAAACTCCTGAACAAAATTTAAGCAAATCAAACCCAGAACATAAAGTCTGTTTCCTTGTGGAATGCCAAGCTGCCTGCATATCGCACTGCCAGAATGAAAGGGGGCGTGCGCGTTTGGCTTCGTAGTAGCACATTTAATAAAAAGGCCTTGCAGTCAACATTCAACACTGCAAAATAAAACAATAAAGAGAAAAAGGAACACCGTAATCTTAATAGTTCAGCGAAAAGAAGGTGCTAGAACATAACGTGAAAGTCATCTACAATACAGAATCTTTGACAGAGCTGGGGATGCCGCTGCGCAGTCGAGCACTTGTACCTGAAAGGCCCTGCTTTTGGCAAACTGAGAATAAGCGCTGTTTCTTATTACATAAAAGTGGTACACTCATTACATTTATGGAAGACGTACAGCTTTTTCCGACACCGAGTTCAACAGAGATAAGCTCCAGCCTTAGCAATAAAGAAACTGAAACTACAAGGATTAAATGGAAGGAAACAAAATTCAGAATTCAAAATACACATAAATACCAGAATGAGAATTAGTGCAAGTGTAACAAGGCTGCTGGGTTCAAGGTCAAGCATCTACCTATCTGTACAAAGTAATGCTAAAAGCTGCCCAGGCTGCCCCACACCTCACAGCAATACCTGGGATTGGAGTACGGGCCACCACGGGCCACCACGCTTCGCTATGAGGTCAGGGTTTTTGGGGTGAGAGTCTCACTATGAAACCCAGGCTGGCCCCAAACTGGAGGTGACCGATCCTGTCTCAGCCTCCTGAGTGCTGGGATTACAGGTGTGCAGCACCATGCCCAGCCAGAGGTCTATATTAAAGTACATAAATTAATAACAAAATCTTAAAAATGTCATTTACAACAGCATTTAAAATATCAAATAATTGGGCCGGGGAGATGGTTCAGTGGATATGTGCTTCCCTGGTAAGCGCAAGGGTCTGAGTTCACTCCCCAGTTCTGAAAAAAAAAAAAAAAAAAAAAAAAAAAAATCAAATAACTAAGCAGGTGTGGTGGGCAAGAAGCTCCAAATCTCTGGGACTGCCTGGGCAACTTGGCAAGACTGTCTCAAAACCTACTAATAAACCTAACAAGACATACGTGGTATCTATTTAGACAGCCATACAATATTGATGTAGAGAGGACTAAATAAAGATGGAAGCCATTTTCCAGGTTGAAAGACTCAACGTTAGAAATATGCAGGTTCTTATTAAATAGAAGGTTTAAGGTCCTTCTTAAATAGAAGGTTCCAGCTTCTTCCAATTGCACAACAGACCCAAAGTAATCCCAATCAAAACTGCAAGTGCCAGTTACTTTTCATACAATGTGGCAAACTTGTATGGAAACAAATGGGTTAAATAACAGCCAAGACGCTAGTAGCAAGGTAGAGGGGCTTGCTCTAGTACAAATGTCACTACTTAGCTGAGCAGCATGACAACACCAATTATAATCTCAGCACTTTGGGAAGCTAAGACAGAATAGTAACTTGGAGCCTACCCCAGGCAGCTTACTGAAAAGGTCTCAAAATACGAAGAAAAGGGGGGCCTGGAGATGGTCAGCAGAATAAGCACTTGCCTGGCAAGCCCAAGTGTCTGAGTTCAATCCCCGGTTCCACCAAAAGAAAAAAAAAAAGAAAAGAAGGGCCAGCCAGACAGGCTCAGCAGACTAACGCCTCAGCGACTGAGCCTGGGCGTGGTGGAGAGCACCAGTAATCCCAGCACTTGGGAGGCTAAAGAACAAGAGAATCACTACGAGTCTCATCTGTGTAGTGAGACCCTGTAGCAAATACAAAAAAAGAAAAGAGACAGAGATAGAGAGAGGAGGGAGAGAGGGAGAGAGGGAGAGAGGGAGGGGGCTGTAGCTCGCTGTGAAGGCCCTGTTACTGGGGGTGGGGGATGATGACACAATCTCAAGAATGACACACAACTTATCGAGGGACAGAGATCAGAGGCATATAAGACAGAAGCCCAAATTCATGCAGAAAAGGATATTTTATTTATAATAAAGATGACAGAGAAGAGCAGAAGGGAAAGGACAACCTGACAACAAATGGAGCCTATCCATATGTTACGAGATGCACTGCCATATGGAAAAAATAGGGAAAAAGATCTTTGCTCTATGTGTTCAAAAAGAAAAAAAGTCACAAATAAGCCATAGCTCCAAAGGTGAAGTGAAAGCCAGTGAACTCCTGGTAAGACCACACAGAACGCTTTCACGTCCTCCAGATGAAACTTCCCAAGGAAGACACAAAACGCCCGACATCTTTTCTGAAAATACACTTTTTAAGAAGAAAAACTGAAAGATGAGACATTAACAGGCAAACCACAGAAATAACAGCATTATCTTAGTAACCTCAAGCTGGAAACAACTCAAATGTCCATCCACAGAACACACTTATTAATTCATACAGCAGAATAGTACACAGCAACAGAAACAAACCACAACAGGAACGAACCACAGCTGCACTCACTGCAAATGACACTCAAAAACATGTTTAGTAAAAAACATTTAATACCAAGCAGAGAATGCCCCACGATTCCACGTACATGAAACTTCCTTCCTTTTGCCTACTTTAACAAAGCTTCAAAGCGCTCCAGGGCGTGTGTGGCACTCTGACGCCTTTCTAAGATTATCCTGTGTATTTATTTTCAGTTCAAGTATCTTGACAGTCTCACATTCTAAAACCATCACAATGTTAACAGTGCGTGTTGATGAATTATTTATTACAACTCTAACAGAAGCCTGAGCAAACTTCATGGAAACACGTGAGAATGCTAAACCTCTGATCTAAGATAATAGTTACTTCTGGAAAGTTCAAATGAGGCCCTTATAATGTGTTATTTCTGTACTTGTAGCGTGTGGAGTTTTGAAAGGATAAAGCAAATATAGGAAGTGTTAAGACATAACAAAATTAGAGGTTAGCTATGTATGTCAGTGCTTTTGTATGTTGTAGACGAGACAGAATAAAAAGGAGTAAAAGAGGGTCATCTCTCCAAGTACAAGCCCCGCTTCTGCCTCGGACTGTCATCTGCTTAGCTTTCCTCAGAACAGGAAAAATACCTGAAGACACTCACGTCCATTATACCATTACTAAGTCCCTGCAGCAGGCCGCACAGCTTTGTAAGTCAGCCAGATGAACGTTTTCATGCTCTTCCAGCCATTTTGTTCTGTACGCATTATCCCTCCAAAACAAAGCAGGTGAGCTGCTGCTCCAAGGCCTCAGTTTCACCAGCCTGCAACCCACTGGTGGTTCTGGAAGAACTTCTTCCCTTCGGCAATGGGACAAGCCCAGGTCATCGTCACTGGGCTGTTTCCACCAATATCCAACGCCCTATTTGATTCCAGACTAATCCTCTTTTTTCTGGCCATCTGATTCAAAAGCAGGCTCTGAAAGGAATGGCAACTGAGCTGATGTCTTCCCTGAGGCTTCGGCTTGCGGGAAGCACAGGATACAATCACTGACAAGTGACACCTAAGGGTTTCACAACTGCTGGACTTTGAAAAAGGTATCTCCACCCTCAAGGGAAATAGAGGGGTGGAGTACGTAGCTCGGTGACAAAGCACTTCTCTAGCATGTGGGAGGCCCCAAACTGGAGCCCAGGTCCGAGGCTAGGAGAACTAAAAAGTTGGGTGTGTTTGTGCACACCTGCAACTCTGGGAGGCTAAGGCAGGCAAACTACAAATCTGAGCCCAGCTGAGGCAACTTAGTGACAGAAAAGACCTTGCTTCTATATAGGGGGGCGGGGGGGGGGTGTGTGTGGATGTAGCTCAATGCAAGGATCTAGGTTCGATCCCCAGAACCAGAAAGCGGCATCCAGCTCCATCGCACATGCCACCTCAGTGCTCCACACACTGCAGGCTGGGGAAGGCAGAGGGGGGCGCAGGGGTCCTCACAAGTGCCCCCTCCAAAGTTTCCGGTCACACTGGAGAATGGCCACTGACTCTAAATCTGATGCAGCAGCCTTTTTTCTTCCAAATGTCAAATATACCCTGTGCTTATAAAACCTCCCCAACAGGATCACAATTCCTTTAAAAATTTGTCAGAAGTCAAAGAGAAATAAACCTACTATTACAGAGAACTTGTGCATTATATAAAAAGATACAGCAACTTTTGCTGTTGTGCTGTCTCTCGGGTAGATGATTGTTCAAAAAGAAGGGGATGGTGAATGAAGGCAAGAGACAGGAAAAGGAATATAGTGGGACTGTCCTGCTTCAAGGTTGTATATGGTTAGATTTTTTATCTTTTTTTTTTTTTTTG